>NC_139710.1:18073259-18365759 GCF_964188405.1 Protomyctophum parallelum
TTAACGGCCTTTACTGCATGTCACCCCCCCCCCATCTCTCTCCCCATTTCCTGTCAGCCTACTGTCTCTGTCGCTCAAAAATGTTTATGCAATGTTACTGTGTGGACACTGGACATGCAAATCACATGCAAATGTACAGTTATTACAGTATATTTGCAGTGAATTCAGTAGACAGTTTTAACCTGCACAATTTACAATGAGCACGAACGTGTAAATGAACCACTGTGACTGCAGATGATAACATAAAGAAAATCTGTTTGATATGATAGAATGTGAATACATAGCAAATGTTAACGGTGAAATGTTCTAACGGGAAAACACAGTTTGTTACTGTTCAGCAGGGGGACAATTTATTTTAAATTGATTTTGTAATGTATACATTTCTGGTTGAGACAAAAACATTCCTTATAGTATACCCACACATACGGTCTACCCATGTGAAACTAATGAATACACACGTACAAATCTGTATCCATTATCCGTCTGAAGTAGTTTTATTTGTGCCACCATTTCTCGGTTTCATTAGTCAATCCCTGGAGAGAGAAAACAGATTGTGGATGCGATACGAAGATAGTAGTGATGAAAAATGAAACTATCAAAAATGTTGTGGGCATCATCGATGTTGATAGTGACTCATACCTTTAGAGAGTACCGAGTGCACACGACCAAGACCACAAACACATACACGGACACCAGAACGCGTGTATTATTATCTGCATCTTCAGCCCAGCATTTAGCAGACGTATAGGCAACCGGAGAGGTTCCAATAAAGCACTGATGAACTCGCTGAACTCGCTCTGGTTAGAGTTCAGCTCATGCAAAATAGCTCCGGTAATAAAGCAGAATAAAGCAGATCTGCACAACTACAGTAGACCCACACCTGCAGCAAACCAAACTGCAGTTACTACCAAATTTTGTATTTATTATAATGTGTATCATTACTATTGTCATGGTTGTAGGCAGCCCAGTAAAATGGCATTTTCACTTCTTGTACCTGTATGAGGAGTGCCAGATAAAACTATCTCCTTATTGCTTGATTCACACAGCATCCATCTGTCTGTCCACCTGCCCTCTTGCTCAGATTGACATGATCTGTACGTCTCTCTGCCTCTCCGCGTAGGATTCTGCCTGTGTCTCTCCACTGCTTTGGTTCTGTTTCGGGGTAGGGCTGACTGGGCCCATGTGTGCATGCAGAGCTTTAGTTGTGGTATGCAGCGAGGGCCAAATTAACGCTGCATGTTGCCATCTGAGAGATTGAAGTACATTGAGTAACACAGAACAGATGGACAGCAAGGGCTGCTTGCTGAAAAGTATTTTCCACTGATGTTGCAAACTCTGCTCTGTCAGAGAGAGAGGAGAGAGACATCTGGAGAGATACGGACTAATACACAGCAAAACAAAAATACACATGTGTGCAAACACACATGCATATGCCGGAGTGCCCACACAGCACACACGCATGCACGTGCCCACGCATGCACACACTAACACGTATTACTTTTATTGGATAAACTGCAATTCTGTTGTTTTAATGAGGCATGTCTTCATATTCAGAAGGCTTAGCAGCCCTATTTGCTAGAAATCCTTGTTGTTTCTCTGCACTGAGTGCTTAAGATAACATATCACAGAGACAAAGATATGACAGACAGGGAAGGACATGACATGGTTTGGTTAGCCATCACCTGCTGCAATACTCTTTCACATACTGTAAGCACACACACACGCACACACAGAAGGTTAATTTAGGACCCAGAAGGTGAAACCCAGAAGGTTAATTTAGGACAAGGTAGGCTTATTTTGAAGGCCCACGGGACCCGTAAACAAATGCTGTTTAGAGTGACGGGCGATCGTCTTTTCATTCACCCGGAAAATAAATATAACAGCGATCATCAGTTCTTTAGTTGTGTTGAATAAAGCTTGTTTCGAACAAAAACGCAATCTGGATGAAGAATTCAAGATAAACGCATTTTTGTAAATCTATTTATATTGAGGCGGATGGAGAGAGTTAATGTCCGCTTGTATTGGTCGCCTAGCAACCTAGAACCATTCATACGTTGGCGAAGAGTGCAATCTATCTTAAACCACTGAAAAGACCATTGAACGACTTGTCTTTAGCATTGGATTTGATAGGACGTCTATAGACGTTCTTGGCAGTCAATTTAAGAGAATAGTTCAATTCAGAGTGACCCTTACGGGTCCAATTTTTCACTCTCTGGGTGAAATGAACATTGCACTTTATTGCGGACAAAAACAAAGTAAATACCGTACACACACAACAAAAGGGAGGGAGGGGAGCCGGGGAGGGAGGGATAATTTCAAAGAGGAACTTGAGACATAGGCAGATGTATAGCCTACACATACGCATGAACACATGTGGTAAACATTAATGCTACTAAAGCTGGAACACATGTAAATACACGCACACACACACACAAGCGCGCGCACACACACACACACACACACACACACACATGCGCGCACACACAGAGGGTTCAGCTAAGATGAGTAGTGGGGTTATTAAAGCAAAACACTTGTTTGCATGGCAGTGTCACACAAGCGCACAACGTGTCATGCAGCAACACGTTGCGAGCTTGTATATCGGCTGTTTCTGGTGCGCGACACCGCTGCACAATTATGTATTAATCAACCTTAAGATGTACAGTAGTCTACATCGGTGCCAGAGGATACATATCCGCCATCAGACAGCAGCAGTCTGTGGGAACACACCAGACCAGCATTTTCCTGGCAATGTGTTCTTTGACAGAGACAAAATGAGAGAGAGAGAGAGAGAGAGAGAGAGAGAGAGAGAGAGAGAGAGAGACACAAGTTGAGAGTTGATACTTTGCTACATTTCATTTAAGAACGTATTATTGCAGAAACACAATATTCGGTTTATCAGTCTATGGCAAGACATTGAAAAACGCTGTCTGTCATGTATGCTGTCATACTTCCCTGAAGAAGGCAAATTGTTGCTGAAAACGAAAATAAACAGGTTCCGTTTACATTTGTTCTTCTATCTCAGGATCAAGGCTCACAACAAATACAGTATAGAGCATTGCGTAGGCCTGACAGGATTAATTTAGCACTTTATCTCAAGAAAACTGATCTGTGTACTTAAACACAACGATAAGCCATGACCTCACAGATACCATGATGACCAATTATATGGAAAACAACACCGTGTATATATATATATATATAGATATATATATATAGTATATTGAAAGTATTGAAATGACAACCTAGTTTACACAATTCGCTGACAATGCACATTACTTAAAGATACACTATCATAATTGTCACCATCATCTCAATATATTTGTTGTATGGCTAAAGTTCCTTCAGCAGCCACACAGCTGAGCGGTCATCTTAACCCTTGGTGGATAAAGTCTCTGAAATCCTAGCTTAACTTCACAGTTTCCCAGAAGGACCAATACATTTTAGCACACACGGTCAAATCTGTGGGTTTCATTTGTCACTAGTCATATAACCGATGGTTTCTTTTGTCACCACTAGTCATATATAACCTAGGGATTCATTTGTCACTACAAAGGCTTTCATTCGTCACTAGTACAAAGGGTTTCATTTGTCACTACTCATAGTTTCTCGAGACAGACTGTTGACTCTGTCAAATTCAAAAGAAAATATAGGCTCAGATTGTTACTCATATATCCTAGAGCAGTGGTTCTCAACATGTGGGTCAGGACTCGGAGGAGGTTCCCCAGATGACACACACACACACACACACACACACACACACACACACACACACACACACACACACACACACACACACACACACACACACACACACACACACACACACACACACACACACACACACACACACACACACACACATATATATATATATATATATATATAAATAAATAAATAAATATATATAAAATAGTTTTTTAAAAGACCATTACTGAATCAAAAGTAATCAGCAAACTATAATATAAAGACTGGTCAAACATTGGCCAAATTGTATATTTTTTTAAATAAACACCAAGTCAAACTATAATGCCTCAACTCCTACAATTCCAAATGCTTGTCAGGACTCAGGATGGGGGTCCCCAAATGTGATTATTTTGGGGGGTCACGGCCACGGCCTGTGAAGGCTGAGAACCACTGACCTAGAGGTAATAACAGCAAAATGCTATAGTGAGGCAAAGTCTGCGAGACTGTGCTGACAGCAACACAACAAGAATCAATAATACTACTGGACATGATATGATTCATATGATGAAGGGGACAGCCGTGTATACAACAGGGTTTGGTTGTATCTCTGTGTGTATCTCCGTATGGGTGCGAGCACACAGTGGGTTCTTTTTGAGCGAGCAAATGCGAGCCCCGGCAGCACTTCAGACGTTCCTTTGCTATATTCCGGGGTATATTGAGCAGCTGGTGGGCAGTGCCATCAAAGTGGCGCTTCAAAGGGATTGGTTTTCCAGACGTATAGTAGAGGTATTTATCTATGCCAAATTGCCAATGGTTAGTACCTATAACTGCCGAGTGATAGTTCACCGATGCTGAACCTGATGCGTCATTCTTCACGCTAGTGAGCTGTTTCAACTTGTAGCGTATGGGTCCTTCTTTTGTTTTTTTCCCATTATAATGGGTGTGCATGGAATTTGACACCACTTGACTTGATTTAGCTAACTTTCTTTGCACAGGGGGGAAGCCATGCTGTTATTATACTCTGTGTTTTGTTTATTAACTTTATTTGACCCTTTATCGTGTGATGATACTAAGCAATAATTGCATGTTCCTATGAAATCTGACAGATTATCTGGCATGTTCATCGTATGCTCTCTCATACTCTCTCTCACGCGTGCACACACACACACACACACACACACACACACACACACACACACACACACACACACATTTTCGATTTCTTTATTTGAATCAACAAATTACAATTAATTTCACAAGGAAACAAATATAACGGGGTTGACAGTTCATGTTCACTTAAGGATGCACATGGCACATCCTCCTCCACACAGACAAACTGCCTATAACAGCCAAAACAGAACAGTATTTGGCAAATTGTTTGGCTTTGCTTTTTGTCATGCCACTCATGGTCAGTTTATGCACATGGTCCAGGCTTCCGAATATCAGTATGGCAAATCTACAGCGCTACCCCAGGTTTGTTATACTTCCAAGTAATGGTTGATACTTGGAATGTTTATCTTGGAATGCCTGGTCCATGTACAAATCAAAGACACAGCCCACCTCCAGAATCAGGACCTCCTTGTGACTGGTGTCAACACATACTTTCGAACTGCATCAGACACACAACAATCTGGTCGTGGCGAGCAATATACACATTTTTGTATGCATGTCTATTTGTTATGTGTGGTGTGTGATTCTAGGTGTTGTTCAGAATCATGATGGTTTATACAGAGTGAAGTGTGGGTGTCGGGATACCAGATTGACAGATTGTACTTGGTTACACACACACACACACACACACACACACACACACACACACACACACACACATGCACACACACACGCATACGCACACACATACATGCGCGCGCACGATTAAAAATACACATGCATGTAGTGTGTACACATCTATTCCTCTGTCTCTCTCATATACATAGGTCATAAGTGCCAGTTGCATGTGAAACCCTAATCCAAGCACACAAGAGGAAATGGTGTGTGAACACAAACACCTAATGACTTCATTGAAGGAAGTACACATGCAACTAAATCACATGTGTGCATGAAATACACCACAGCCACAAAGATGTATCTGTGTGTGTGTGTGTGTGTGTGTGTGTGTGTGTGTGTGTGTGTGTGTGTGTGTGTGTGTGTGTGTGTGCGTGTTCGTGTTTGTGCGTGCATGCGTGCGTGCGTGTTAATGTGTTCAAGTTTGCTTGCTACACCAAAGCTCTCATTCCTTTTAAGGCTATTCTCAGGGCCTTTACTTGCAGGCCTGCCAAGATTCCACACACACACACACACACACACACACACACACACACACACACACACAATCATAACGAGAGGGAGAGCCATGCAGTTCTGTTTGCTAACTAAAACATTATTGCAATCACCTGGGCTAATACCGTACCCAAACCCCTCACCTCCACACACAGCTGCACGCACGCACACACACACACACACACACACACACACACACACACACACACACACACACACACACACACACACACACACACACACACACACACACACACACACACACACACAAGGGCACAAGGGCAACTCTGGCTCTATCATCATCTGAATTACATCACACACATAGTTAAAACTGCAGCTGGCTGCGTAGAGAAGGGCTGCTAAATATAAAACACCACACACAATTGCGCGCCTGCATTACAGCCTGCAGGGTTGGCGCATGCGCTATTGTGCTTGTCAAAACTGGCCGATTAAGATCGCCATGCCACTAGGGGTGGCAAAGAGCGACATGCCACTGCTGAAAAGACAATATGGTTGACTGTTATGGTAACAATGGCCTCTGGTGAGAGAAGCTCAACTCCAGCCTGTGTAAAAGGTATTTGTAGTCAGCTAAGTCTCAAGACCGTCTGAATGGACTGCCCGAAATTGCAACTGAGCACCAAATATCTCGCAAATTGGATTACTCGAAGATAACTAACTGAGGAGTTTGCCGCGGCATCAAGGAAGGTCCTCTTCTAAGGGGGATGAGTCAAACTATTATTCGATTATGCAAGAAATAGGCCTAGTCCTAAGAGTGTTTGTGTGCGTCACTGTGCTATGCTACATCATTTTAGTATTGTTTGTGTATGTATTGTTATTGAAATTTTAATGTTGAAAAGATGCATGAGACAGATAATCGTAAATAACAAAAATATGGCAGTAACAATTAACTAGCGAAGCTCTGGGAAGACGTCTCACAGCTGACCTTATAATTTATTTATTTATTTTGTACAATGGAAGAAAAGCTGAGTACGCAAATCAGAGATGTCAGACCATAGCTCCATCAGTGAGAGAGGGAGAGAGAGAGAAAGAGAGAGAGAGAGATTTTTTATTTAACCAGTAAAAACCACATTGAGACTGAAGTCTCTTTTACACAGTGTGAACTGGCCAAGAGAAGAGGCACAATAAGTGCCACAGCTCTGCCAGTAACAATAAATACACGACAAAAACTAATACAGTACCCACTACCGAAACAAAAACAAAACATGTGCAACCCAGATTCGGCACAAACAAAGGGACTAAATTAATTTTGCTCCTTATATGTCACCAAAATGTGGAACGCCCTACCAACAGTCATTAAGTCATGCAAATCCCTTGACTTCAAAACTGCTCTCAAAGGGCACCTACGGACGGCTGCAATTCGAAACTGGCCCCCGTAAAATCTGAACCCCCCCCACCCCTTTACCCCCTCACTGTGTATGTTTCTTTTCCCTTTTTACCTCATATGATGATTTCCTTTTGACTACCGTATATAGTTGTGTATATTCGTATGTCTCTAAATGTTTTGATGAATTGAAAATGGTGGGCCCTATTGTAAACAAGTGTAATGCTTTATGGTGTCGTCCACTCACTGTTAACAGTTTTTGTATTGAGATGTACTTGTACTGTAATTCTGCAAACTGAATCAATCAATCAATCAATCAATCAATCAATCAAAAACTCACTAGGGGAATCACAGCAGCCAGTTTGAGTCTGGTCTGTAGGTCATTAAGACCAGGGTCCAGTTTGAGTCTGGTCTGTAGGTCATTAAGACCAGGGTCCAGTTTGAGTCTGGTCTGTAGGTCATTAAGACCAGGGTCCAGTTTGAGTCTGGTCTGTAGGTCATTAAGACCAGGGTCCAGTTTGAGTCTGGTCTGTAGGTCATTAAGACCAGGGTCCAGTTTGAGTCTGGTCTGTAGGTCATTAAGACCAGGGTCCGAAAAAAGCAAGTTTTATTTTTCCAGACTCAGATTTTGTTATTTTGTTATTTTTGGGCACGACGTAGTCCGCAGCCAAGCATTTGATCTGAGGTTGAGAGAGTTTTGGACAAATTCAAATTTAGAACAAATGGTGGAACAAATGGGAGATTACCAAGAATGTCTTTATAAGTGAGAATATACCAATGTAGCAACCTGCGAGACGTTAAGGAGTACCAACCCACGAGGGCGTACAGAGTACAGTGATGAGACCTATAGTTATGAACCTCAATGCAGCATGAAACAACGGGCCCAGTTTGCTCAGAGTTGAGGAACTATAGCAAAGCCGTAGACAGTATCGCCATAATCGAGCTGCGACAGGAAGAGGCCTGTAACCAGATTTTTGCGAGAAGCATTAGAGAAGCAGGACTTCATTCTGTAGAAGAACTGAAGCTTTTTTGCCACGGTGTCAATGGGGTGTTTGAAGTTTAAAGGAGAATTCCATGCTAGAATGCTTTCTTATCTTTCTTTGTAGTTGTTACGTCCCCACCAAAGAGGTCTAGGTGTTTTTTTGTGCAAAAACTCCTTATTGGCTATTTTCCCTACCATAAGCCCTCAATGAATTGCATTGCATTGAATGGGAATTGAATGGGGCTATGGGGTGTTATGCTAGTTAGCTTATTTCCATCGAAAGAAGTAGTAAAGTGTGCCGCTTGGGATATTATTTACATTATGAAGAGAGGATATATACAAAGAAATTATAATTTTGAGCAATGGAAATAAGCGAATTAGCACAACACCCCATAGCCCCATTCAATTCCCATTCAATTCAATGCAATTCATTTAGGGCTTATGATAGGGGAAATAGCCAATAAGGAGCTTTTGCACAAAATAATACCTGGACCTCTTTGGTGGGGACGTAACAACTACAAAGAAAGGTAAGAAAGCCTTTTAGTATGGAATTCTCCTTTAACTTGTTGTCCAACCATAGATAGATAGAGAGAGAGACACACACACACACACCTATCCAGCACCGCAGAGTCAAGGGGTTCGAAACCAGTGCAGTGCATCCCGTTTGGCCGAGCATCTACAGTTATATGAACCAAATGGGCCATGTTTGCGGAAAGTTGTGAGGAGAAGGTTTATCTTTGTCGCTGCGCATACGTACTGCTAAGGGTTAGAGCAATGCCTGTCAGTGGGGAATGTTGTGTAGGTACTAGGTGACAGTGCACCATCGAGAGTATTCTCATTTATGCCTGTACAGTCTGGCCCTCTATAACTAAAATGACAAAATAAAAACATCTTAAATATTCTATTTCTTTCATAAACAGAATCTTTATAGGATAGATAGGAACTGCTCCCATCGCACGTTTATGATGTCATATGTCCATGTGTGGTCCAGCGCTGTGGAATGTATGGAATGCACGTGCTAAAGTATTTAAAATATGACTTTGATGCTCATATTAACCTTAAGAAGTATTAAGTTGTTTTTTATTAGCATATGCATTGCATTCCATACATTCCATAGTGATAGACCATATGGGCATATGACATCATCATCTTGCGACAGGAGCAGTTCCTATTGAGTGAAAGATTCTCTATTTATGAAAGAAATAAAATATTTAAGGTGTTTTTATTTTTTATTTTAGTTGCAGAGGTCAAGTATAATAATGTTTTATGGCATATTTGTCTTATTAGCCAGGGATGCTTTAAAAAAAAAAAAGATTCACGCTCAAAAGCTGTCCAAGTCCAGTGCAGTACAGCTGGTGGGAACACCGCCATCCGTTAACACGGGGCGTAACTGGAGCGGCGCTGAGACGTGTTTGGTGAAAACGGGCCGTCAGATGCATTGTGCACAACATGGAGACACAGACACACACACTCGTCAAACTATGGCGGTGCCAGAAAAACACACACTCATGGCCATAGAGCGACTGCTGCTTTCAATTGCGTTTAACCACTTGTCTTGAACCCTTAGTATCCCTCTCCTGGGACGTACATTCTGTGACATTCTACAAGCTCACTTGTAGATTGGCTATTTTCACCGAAGACATTCAGTGTACAGCCGCTGGGAACCTGGTCAACTAAGTACAGGGTTTAAGCGGTTAAAGAGGGATGCAGTGATTACTGGCTGTGGGGATCCGAGGGACTGGGTGTGTGAACACAACACAACACATAACCTTGCAGCTGGTCTCGTCAGGACATTGTACACAGTCATGTGTGATGGCTATCGTGTGGAAAGCGAAGCAACTATACGAGAGAAATGCTTGTTTTTTTGTCTCTTATAGTCGCTTAGCTTTCCACATGATAGCCATCACCCATGACTGCTTATACAAACATCTTGCTGTTGTTGTGTTGTGCTGAATACAGCAAGGCCATGTTGACCGTCATTGTTCCTACTTATCCCAAGGAGGAAAACAAAGTGAAGTGTGTGCTAGCACATAATTTATTGTCTGTACGTATAACAAAAAACAAAACCCGTAATTATGCTGAAAGTAAAGTTTGTAATTCTGATGATGTGCTACTGAGTGTTGGTGTGTTAACCCATTTTGGGCCAGAAACCCCTTTCGGTGTTAAAAATAGCAGATCTACAAGCTCATAGCGCGCCACTCGGTGGCTTGTAGATCTGCTATTTTTGAAAAATCGAAGAACGACTGACATAGAAACATAGCTTTTTCAGAAAACATTTTTAGAATCTGATGTCAGGTCAAAATGGGTTAATGATACCAGATTGTTGGACAGACAGAACCGCCAACCCAGTCTGAGACGGTTCCAGAACAGACAGAACAGACAGAACAGACAACCCAGTCTGAGACGGTTCCAGAACAGACAGAACAGACAGAACAGACAACCCAGTCTGAGACGGTTCCAAACCAACAGGAAACTGTGTAGGAGGCATATCGAACTCGAGTCACCTCAGGCTGGAGAAAGAATACATGATTTCACGCAGACGCCTAGAAGTAATTAAATAAAAGTAAGTTGCCTTTCTGGCTATAAGGCTTTGTGTCCACCAAAGTGCTTTCCCCAATAGTTAAAATATTAAAAAATAATATATATTAAAACTAAAGCCTTGAAAATATTTCAACTCTGGGCGACCAGATAAAAACACACAACACAGAATAGATGCTCAGCACCTCGTCATGTTGCTGCCATTTGCCAGCATAAATAGTACATACTCCCAATGAAAACAATGCAAAACATATGCTGCTTGGTGGACACATACATTCTTTGGTCTGATGTCCACATTTGAGTGATTAAAACCACTAATCCTCTTGCTTGGGTCAACAAAAGTTTTTTCCTCAAAACACATTTTCTCTTTGACGTCTTCATTTCACTTAACTTTGCGCTGTCCCTTCTTGTTTAACTTGTCAAAACAAAACCAGTTATGGAAGTATGACAACAAAGGATGGATAGACTAAATAATTGTTGTGCGGTGAGCAAGTCCAAAGATGATGTTATAATGTGTTTTTGATGAGTTCATATGCATAAGAAGTTAAGAACACTGTTTCGCTACCCTAGCACAGTCAAACACAAGGTCTGCTGTTTATCGCAGCACACACCATAACTCCAGCTCAACAACAAATCAATCACTCAAGGGAGGGATGTGATGAGAGCCTACGATGAAATGAGAGCAGTTTTCTGAGGCCAAGCTACTTTTCTTGTGCTCATTCATGTGGTCTACTGTGTAGAAGAAGGCACTGCTTAGATGCAGTATAGTTGAATTGAGAAAACAAGACAACAGTAGGGAGAGATGAGAGTGGTTTAAAAAGAGGGGAAACCCATGAGAATTAAACAGGAAATTACTGTGTGTGTGTGTGTGTGTGTGTGTGTGTGTGTGTGTGTGTGTGTGTGTGTGAGAGGGTGCGTGTGTGTGTGTGTGTGTGTGTGTGTGTGTGTGTGAAATGTGTAATGATAGCTTATTAATCCGTCTGATCAAGCTCACGAGTCATTCACCAAAGGTGGCGTAATGACTTAATTTGTGTGGATCGCCCGTGTATCTCATTTCGCCTCTTTCCCAAGCGATTCGACTGGTGTCCCCTAGTTTAATGGAACATCTACGCCCATTCCAATTCCACGCCATATAAGGCAACAGGAAGTATCTGTCCTCGGATGAAAAATGTCATCACAGCCTGCAAAATGCACAGATCTCCAAGCTTACAACAGTGAATGCGGTGCTCCGCGATGTACCGCGCCGCATGAGCTTGTAGAGCAGTTTATTTTGACAGGCGAGTCTCTCGCACGGACATCAAGCAAACAGTGCGAGTTATATATATATATATAATTATAAACAAAACGGACGGAACCAGGCCTGGAAGCACCGCATAGAAACTTGTCCACTTGCCAACTTATTTTGGCACGAGGTTGCTTCACTCCTTGCTGAACGTCAGAACGTTAATAAGTTAACTGATGTTAATAAAGTTCTTTCACGATAATGAGAGAGAAGTGAATTTGTACGGTTAAACCACACGACCAAATGCTATATTAAAACTCGGCAATGATAATAAAAGCCCATTCTACTGATAAATTGGGCACTGCACCTTTGCAGAGGTAAAATTAAAATCAGATAATTTGATTTATTGATTACTGGGGTGATTGATTCCCTGCCCTGCACTGTCCCACTACATCGGATTTGGAAAGCAAATGGAATAATGCATTGGACACAGGACAGATTTAATCCATCCCGGACCAGTTTTGCCTTTTTTTCCTTTCTTCTTTTGTAAGTCTGTCAACATGCCGAGCGACCTAATAATTCAGCTCTGAATGCAACTAGCCTACAAAATAAATACAAATACAAACAAGTGGAATCATAAAAGCCATAAAAGCTAAGCAGTTGACACATTTTCTTCTTTCATGTATGTGTGTGTGTTGACAAATGCTGGGCACATACATATCTTTTTCTAGGTTTGGTTTTAATTGATTCAGCATGAAGACTAAAGCATTCTAAATACATCCTTGATCACTGGCACCCTCTGAGCTGACTTTACGACCAACGTCCGCCATCGTCACGGCCAAGTTCAAGTTCATGAATTCCACACGTAATGTGGGGAATGCTCCTAAATGTCCGTACGCTCACGATATGAGTATAAACGGCGTTGTGAATCTGGCCCATAACCCTAACTATAAAATTTGTTTGAAGGACCTAGACCCTTCCTCACCCAGGAGGCAGCCCCAGATCCTTAACCAGACATCAGTCATATCAAAACTTGACTATTGTAACTCTCTCCTTACTGGCCTACCGGCATGTGCCAAAATGCCGCAGCACGCTTGGTCTTCAACCAGCCAAGATTCTCACATGTCCCCCCCCCTTCTCCGCTCCCTCCATTGGCTCCCGTCGGTTGCTGCCCGCACAGAGTACAACATTCTGATGCTGGCCTTCAAAACAACCAAAGGTATGGCACCCCCATATCTTCAAAGTCTGATCCTACAACCCTCCCAAAAAAGGGAGGCTGGAATGAACTTCCCATTGCAATCAGAACTGCAGACTCACTCCCAATCTTCTGCCGTAGTTTATGTATTTGATTGTATTACCATGTGTTGTTGCTTACTGTAAGTCTCTCTTGATTAAAAGCGTCTGCTAAATGACTAAATTGTAAATTGTAGAGTGAAAGCCATCAAACGCTAAACTGTGGAGCAAAGCTCTATAGGAAATACTTTTTTTTTCTTAAAGCATGATAGCCATGCTTTCAGAACTGTCCAAAAACTGTCCATTAATAAATACTGTAATAGTGCACAGCTACAGTACAGTTACTACATCTATATAAAACATTTATGCAGCTGAAAAATAAATCATATTATATCAAACTTTGCAATACATGTATTATTTTACACAGTAATAAAGTTGCAAACCCAGCGCTATGATGACATTTAAGACTGTGTGTGTGTGTGTGTGTATGTGTGTACACACAACAAACACTGGCAAGTTATGCCATGCATGTATAATTTACATGCCGGTAATATTTATGACTTACTTACATTATTTATTACAAAGCTGACACTGAGCTGAGTGAGTACGCTAGTAAACTCTGCCATTAGTCATCCTCTACTCTACTGTACTACGTACAGTACATCATACAGTACATGGCCTTTTTGGCTGGGCCTCATCCCGGCCCTATACAGAAGGCTTTGACCATAAATGACTTATCCCATTTGGTGTTTTATACATTATGTTATAATTTAGCTATTGAAAAATAGCAGATCTACAAGCTCATAGCGCGCCACCGAGTGGCGCGGTATGAACTTGTAGGTCTGCTATTTTTGAAAAATCGTGAAAATATTTATTTCAGAAAACTGGAGGATTGGGCCCAGGCCGTAGCGTAACGGTCTGGGCACCGGACTGGTAATCCAGTCGCAGTGTGCCGCGGGTTCGACTCCCGGACCCGACACGGCCTTTACTGCATGTCATCCCCCCATCTCTCTCCCGTTTCCTGTCAGCCTACTGTCTGTCCCTTCAAAAATCAATAAAAGGCGTAAGCCGCAAAAAAAATATCTTAAAAAAAAAAAAAAAAAGAAAACTGGAGGATTTAGAAGATTATTTATTTAATTTTGAGGTCAGGCCTAAATGGGTTATAGTAACAGCATTGGCCTGTTTGGCCTAGTAACGCTGAGACTATAGTCAACTACAGAGCAGTCGTCCCTCCAGCATCAAAATAGGGTGCCTGGGTACTAAAACCCTGTCCCAGTATTGGACCCGGTTCTTACATGTCCTGGGTACTAAAACCCTGTCCCAGTATTGGACCCGGTTCTTACATGTCTTGGGTACTAAAACCCTGTCCCAGTATTCACTTCGTTGTCTTATTTCCCCCCTGGTCCTCCAAAGTGGACATTCCAGAGGCAACAGAGCATCGCCACACTGGAGTAGACAACAACTGCTCTAATAGCAGCATGTAGCTTAAATACGGCTCAAACATGCCTTAAGCTAAATAGTCTAGACTGTGTGGCCACATTTCAGGATTCCAACACCGGGACACGCGACATGTAAAAGAAGGGGACACACATTGAATGATGCGATGCAATGCTAGAGTGTGGATTATAGCTGACACCAACTCGGGACTCCTGGATTGTCGCCATCGGGGTCTGTAGCGATGCGGTGTGTATGTGATGCATACATACTGTAGGTGATGAGGCTCTCTCACAAAAGACACACACACACAGCTTTAAAGCATGAGTGTGCACGACGTGCATGTATACTTCTAACAATGTTAAGTGTGCTTACCGTGTGCAAAGCACCACACGTGTGTTCTTACCTTGGGAGGATCATAAAGCTCCAACTGGTACCTCTCCCCTCCTCCTCCTCCTCCTCCTCCTCCTCCTCCAATTGTCCCCTGAGTGTCCCTGGTCCTCCTGACCAGCAGGCGGCAGCGTTGCCAGCGAGGCTGAGTGTCTGAGATGGTGTCGTCCACCAGCAGGTACCTCAGCTGGCCCTCCTTACAGCAGCCGCTGGCCTCCGACCTCCTCTGCCGCACGCTGCCGCTGCGTAACCGACGGAAACGATCCAGGAAGTGAGAGCCCACGGCAGCTGTGGGCGTAGGGGGGGCCGAGGCGGGAGGGGGAACGGCGTCGGGGCCCGCGCAAGAGAAGGTGGGGGCGGAAGAGGAAGGCGACAGTGCTGCCTCGGCTGTCGCGGGGGAGATGCCAGTCACTCTGTCACCGCCACTGTCACTCGCAGGTGGGTTATTGCCGCTGTTGATGCCAGCGGGGTTAGGGTTACTAGGAGACAGGTCCTGCGGGGAGGAGGGGGGGTCGGGAAGGGGCCGTTTCTTGAAGAGCCGCCTGACGCTCTGCCGGATCTGGCTGACGGAGAAGTGTGTCACGTCTGCGTGTGCGTGGTTGAAGGGGCTCGCCAGGTCGGGGGGGTACCGTTCGGTCGCCTGCCGACGCTCAGTGCCCGAGACCTCCTCGCTGCTGTGGCTGCGAACCACCAATGTCCCGCCTCCACTAATGCCTCGGACAGACCCCCTGAGAGCCGCCGGGTGTCCCGACGAGGGGATTCCCGCCGAGCACCGCAGGGGCTGCTCCTGCTCCCGGCACACGGGCACCGGCTCCGCCTTTGGCGAGAGGACGGCGAACAGCGTGGAGCTGCCACTCGGTCGGCCCGCCTCCCGGTAGTCCAGTGCCCCGGAGAACAGCGTGGAGCTGCCACTCGGTCGGCCCGCCTCCCGGTAGTCCAGTGCCCCGGAGAAGGACGTGATCCGCAGGCGGCCTATCACGGCCTGTGGAGGAGGGGCAGGGGGCGGAGCAACGGGGGACAGCGCCACTGGAGCGCAGATGGAGGAGGCGCTGCCGGTTGTGGGGGTGGAGCCACGACTGAGCGGGGCCCCATCTCGTTCGTCGACTTCGCAGCAGAAATGCTGCTGGAACAGGTCGCTGAACTGCTTGGAGAAGGTCTCTGGCGGCAATATGTCATGCTGCCACTCCCTGGCGAAGCTGCGGTAGTGTGCGGCCAGCTCCCGGGCTGTGGCGATGGCGTGCAGCTCGCAGAACTCCTTCCAGCCTCTCGGGGGTGCTGCCACGCCGGGCCCCCCTCCTCCTCCTGCTGTGTTAGCGGTGGTGGCTGGATGGATAGTGTTACCATTCATTGCAGTAACCAGACCGGCTGAGAATCACTGCCGAGTGTAGAGACAAGGAGGTATCAGAAGGAAGTGACAGACATAGAGGTACAGGGTGGGTGTAGAGACAAGGAGGTATCAGAAGGAAGTGACAGACATAGAGGTACAGGGTGGGTGGGGGGTGTAGAAGATGGACAAAGAGCAGAAAGGGATAAATAAAGAGAGAGAGATTAGAATCAAATCAAGACGTTTCATGTACAGGTACTGTGCCGAGAACTGCTTAGTGAGAACCCAGAATTCACTCATGGTGAAATCCTGTGAAAACAGACCCCAACGCTCTTCTAAAAACTACTTCTAAACCCAACTTTAAAACATAGCATTCAGAAAAGGAAGACCAGATTTATTTTTTAATCAGTGCTCAATCTTAATCCTACCAAATCTTATTAAAGGCAGTTGCAAAGTATCTCTGGCCATCAACCAGTGAAGAATCACTGTAACAGCAGAACGAGATGTCTGCACTCAACAGATTCTATTCATTTTGGGTTAAACTTCAAATTCAGTGAAGTGGAACAAAGACAACATTGGAAACTGGGAACAAATTCTCGTCATAATTTGGGGTATTGTAGATGCCAGAGCTGAACCTCTGCCCCAATTCTTTCACATGGCTGTTATAGCACCACCAGGAGCAGGAGGCTGATTTTGGATTGGCTTCCAAAGTTTGCAGGAGTGCTCAGTTTTGTGCAAATTGCCGCAAATCATGAACGCAGCGTCCAATTGTGGTGAAACTGTGCACGCATATTCTCACTAGGCTGAGGAAGAAATGCCACTTGACATTTTTCGAATCAGCCTCATGGTGGCGCTATAACTGGCCAAGTCGCGCCTTTACCTATAACTGCACTGATCTGCGTGTTGTATGCACACTCCCTAGAGGCCAAGGAAAAACATCTGGCCTGCATTTTTCAATTCTTCCTTTTAGAGCGCCACTAGGAGGCCGACTTATGTGCAACAATTTTTTTTATATTAGTCCTTTAGATTTTATCCAAATATCACGCAAGTCCGCACACATGATCTTTATAGTCATGTAATCAAGACGGATCTGTCTTGTATAATGTATGCCAGCCATTTATTGAAAACACGACATGCATTCATCTTTATAACATTACTCAGCATTATGAATATACTGTTATGTGATTGATTACATTACATTGATTACATTGCCCTGTTATAGAACCACCAGGAAACACATTATTGCAAAACAAACCAAAAAACCAAAAACACATGTTTACACATTTTGTCCAAACCTCACAAACTCTCCTGTGACCTGTGCCCCGAGGAGCACTTTTTCTAATTCCTACGTGTCTTGGTTTGGCTCTGCTGTTTCTGTTATGAAACCTGGATTTCATGAAGGCTTATGTTATATTAACATGTCTTATTGATGAAGAGGAAAATAAAAACATTATTTGATGCATAGAAGAAAGGAGGGGTGGCAATAAAACATCAACACAATTGTAATTGTGTTGAAACAGAAGATGGGGATGATGAATGAAAACATGCACGCACGCACACGCGCACACACACACACACACACACACACACACACACACACACACACACACACACACACACACATACAAAAATTAAAGACTGCTTGAGGAAGTAAGCTGATTTCTCAATGGGCCACACTCTCTGGCTGCCTGCCCTGTTTTCCCTGTGTGCATGTGACCCGGCTGAACGCGACTTGTCCCTTCTCAGGGTGACGCATTCATTACGAGACCAATCACATGGATTATTACCTCTACACCCTGACTTTCACTCTCTCTCTCTTTGCCTCCATTTCTCGGTATCAGACGGCCATCAATCAAGGGTCTCACTCTGACAAAACGGTGCAAGAACATCAATGCACACGTGAAATTGGGACGTGTTTCCATTCTGCTGACGGATCACTTCAGCAGAAATGCTCAATTTCATCATCGAGTTGGTCCCAGGCCAGCATCACATTAACTCAAAAAGTCACGTCAGGATGTGCACGAAACAGGACGCACTTTGGTTGACTCCGCAACCATGCATGGCATACGATCTTCCTTTAATAAACTAAACTAAACTAAACTACCATCTGCCCTCAACGTTACAAAGAACTGAACTCAGAGAGTTATGCAGAAGCGAGGAAAGGATGCTGTGGCTAGGAAGGGAAGGGTCGCACACTAGCTGGCAGGGTGGCTGAGAGAGACAGAGGTGACCTTTGTAGGGTCTCTCTTAGTTCGTCATGAGGTGGACCAGAAGCCCAGGAAATGGCAGGTACTGTACGTGTGTGTCTGTCTGACACTGTACATCATAGCAGTTGAATTCATTTCCAGTGTCTTTCTGACACCAGTGGCTGAAGCCCAGCCCCAGTCCTGTGACGTGTTGTTTCAGACACATTACCGTGGTCATTCAACCAGCAGCCATGTCCGTAGCCCCGTCCTTCATCTTTTCAAATCACTTGCCGTTCCCTCTTGTGCGCACGCACGCACGCACGCACGCACGCACACAGAGAGATCGCTTCAAGTGGACTCAACTCCCACTTGTTGTAGATTAGTGGAAAGAAGGATAGATGATGCAATTCCTGAGGTTATGGGCTTATACCGCTTTACAGGGTGGTACTGTGTTAGATTAGGAGGCTTATACACATTTTCACCCGACAAAAGTGCCATTGATTTTCTTTGACATACAGATCTATTTGTTTTAGCCTATAGCATAATTATATGAGAGCAAATGTTGTAAAAAGTGTAGATGTGAAAAAAGCATTTATTGTGAAACCTGTTACAAAACCGTTACTTTTCAGGAAATGGCAGATATACAAGCTTACAGCATGTCATGCTCGCGATGCATCACATTATGAGTTATTTTATTTTCACTACTTTTTTTGTAACATTCTTGTATGATGAAGTAGGGCATTTATCTATCTATAAATGCACCACGTCTCTGTGTGTCTGTAATGCACGTAACCCGAGAGCGGTTCGCCCCACCGACTTCGACACACGCGCTCCATGCCCCCACATTGAGTGCCCGGTGTCGAGTCGTTCGGACCCACGGTTGTCCAGAACCGCCACAAAGGGCGTCTGCCCGGGCTCTGGACAGGCCCCCTGCCCAGTGTCCATATATGGAGTGGGCTGTTCTGGCATTACAACACTCCATATTTGGGCATGCCTGACATCACAACACTCCATATTTAGGCATGCCTGACACAGAACTGTACGTCTGTAATCCACGAAACCGACTTCAAACTTCGACACACACGTTCCACATCACCACAGGGAGTGCAGAGCATAGAGTATATATATCTATAGAGAAGACACCCGAGTTCTCCTCCCATCCACTTGCATTGAGTTGCTCAAAAGCGCATGAGGGTTGGCCCAGGCCGTAGCGTAACGGTCTGGGCACCGGACTGGTAATCCAGTCGCAGTGTGCCGCGGGTTCGACTCCCGGACCCGACACGGCCTTTACTGCATGTCATCCCCCCATCTCTCTCCCGTTTCCTGTCAGCCTACTGTCTGTCCATTCAAAAATCAATAAAAGGCGTAAGCCGCAAAAAAATATCTTAAAAAAAAAAAAAAAAAGCGCATGAGGCGGATTCACTCCTCCTTCCGGGTAGGAACAGAGTGCATTCTGGGACGGATTGCAATGGTGAGTGGCCCCAAACACATGAACGCGCTGCCGTTGATCACGCACGAGCGTCGTCCGTCGTGAACGTGTACAATGATAGTCAACGGACAGCGCGTTCATGTGTTTGGGGCCAGGCTGCAATACCTTCATTCGGCCACTATGTCCATTTCGCCTCAAGATTTCCTCTGGGTGCCTTCTCTATAAATATATATACTCTAAGGTGCAGAGCCCGTTGTCGAGTCCGTCGGATAGCCGGTTGTCAACGCTTCATATTTGGGCATGCCTAAAACAGACCTCCATAAGGGACACAGATAGACCGATACAGAAATCACCACATATGGGTATAAAACGGACACAGACAGATGGGTGGAATGGGAACTCTGACACGGGTACAACGGGTATTGCATAGCCGGGTGGGGCATGGATCTCCAACTTCGGTGCTCTACAGCCGGGCACCGGGCTAGTTTACAAAATAATTACATAATTAAAAGCTTAAATATGGAGATGCCCAACAGCAATGATATGTTAAATCTACTAGTTTTATTTCAACCCAAGCAGAGAACCGCGAGAAAAGACATGTTTAAAGACTTAAGCGTTGTTAAACAAATTGTTGTTATACTGACATACATTACACAAGTTTCCCCTTCATAACGCAATACAGTTCAACACATCACATAAGTACATGAGTGCTAGCTAGGGATCATAGTAATGTTACTGAAACACCAGCATGGGCCTACATACCATTCTTCCTTCAATGCAGCAGAAAGGGGTCTATTCTAGCGGAAGTATGTAAGTGTGTGAACGTGCGTCTGTCTGTGTGTGTGAATGGGGTGGGACTCACTGACTGTGGCCCAACAGATCACAGAAAACCACACGAGAGAAAGAGAGACTGGGAGCGAGAGAGAGAAAGAGAGAGAAAAAGAGACAGAAAGTAGAAGTGGCTGGGCCAAACGTGGAGCAACATGTTATCTGTCTGCTGTCATCTCTGTGTTTAACCTAAATGTGACTGCATTCTGAGGGGAGACGACAACAAGATGTTTAGCCATTCCTTCTCCTGTGTCACGTGACACAAGCTGACTTTTTGCCCCACCCTGCTCTTCTTCTCTTTTTATTATTATTTTTATCACAAGACATAAGCAGGGGGCGGTATAGGGAGAGAGCTCATGTCGTGCACATCAATGCGGGGGGAGCGAGAACTTGGCATGGCAATATGATTGCGTCACTGCTACTAGTTCCTGGATATGTTGGTGGTGCCACAACAACTGAAGAGACCCTTCCTGTACAGTATGTTTCAAGAGCATGCTCACATGCAGCGTGTCCCCCTGCCCCTGCAGATGGCCCCCAGTAGGCTGTTTCTATCAGCCTGGCCAGAACAGCCATGACTCAGCACTGACTGACTGTCTACACACACACACACGCACGCGCGCGCACACACACACACACACACACACACACACACACACACACACACACACACACACACACACACACACACACACACACACACACACACACACACACACACACACACACACACACACACACACACACACACACACACACGCACGCACGTGAATGCACATTGCACGCACACACGCACAAACGCATGCTAGAACACACACACACACACACACACACACGCACACACACACACGCACACACACACACACACACACACACACACACACACACACACACACACGCACACACACACACACACACACACACACACACACACACACACACACTTCCTCTTGGTATTCCTCTAGGGGCCCGGCTGTGTCTGTTCCCATGTTTTTTTTGTTGTTGTCTTCTTTCTCCTCGTCTTGTCATCTCCTCTGTCTTCTAGCTTGGCAAACCTAACACTTTATATAAAATGTATCCTGTATGAACATAAATAAGCAGTCACTTCTATTTAAGTTGCAAAGGAAGAAAAATCTGTGAAAGCCTCGCACGCTTCTCTTCGTATAACTTTCCTTGCCCGTGCCAGCTTCTGATGCAGGGAACAAACTTAACTGCTAAAGCTGCTATATTTTCAAAACTACCAGCCACTCTGCCAGGCAGATGTTTTTTTATTTTTTATTATTATAAATAAAGGTAGGGGGCTGCACCACAACAAAACCATCACTTTAGGTATAGAATCATGAACCGACAACAAAAGTTATTCCTTCATGCGTTGTGAAAAACAAAACAATATACACGGCAGAGGGGCTGGTTAGTCTCTGTAATTTACAAGCACTACATGCCGTTGGCGGGTGTTAATTTTGTTCCCTGCAGCTGTGGCATTCCTCTCTTTTATGTTGAGAGCGTCTGTGCCTTCTTGGACAATGTGTAGAAGAGGAAATGTAGAGCTGTCCTTGAATTCACACACTGTGTCAAGTAATGTGTGAAGAAGACCGTAGACTGAGCGATGAAGGGCCCGCTTCTCTTCTCTCTCTTCCTCACCTTATTCATCCACAACCCCCATCCCCCTGCCTCACTGTCCCCAAGGCCTCCATTCCCCCTGCCTCACTGTCCTCAAGGCCTCCATTCTCCTGTCTCACTGTCCTCAAGGCCTCCATCCCCCTGCCTCACTGTCCTCAAGGCCTCCATTCTCCTGCCTCACTGTCCTCAAGGCCTCCATTCCCCCTGCCTCACTGTCCTCAAGGCCTCCATTCTCCTGTCTCACTGTCCTCAAGGCCTCCATCCCCCTGCCTCACTGTCCTCAAGGCCTCCATTCTCCTGCCTCACTGTCCTCAAGGCCTCCATTCTCCTGCCTCATTGTCCTCAAGGCCTCCATTCCCCTGTCTCACTGTCCTCAAGGCCTCCATTCTCCTGTCTCACTGTCCTCAAGGCCTCCATTCTCCTGTCTCACTGTCCTCAAGGCCTCCATTCCCCTGCCTCACTGTCCTCAAGGCCTCCATTCTCCTGCCTCACTGTCCCCAAGGCCTCCCTTCCCCTGCCTCACTGTCCTCAAGGCCTCCATTCTTCCACGTGAGTCACTGTACCCTATATCTTTGACTGTGCAATGTGTTTTTCAGCAGCAAAACAAAAAGCTTCTAAAATACCAGATGTACACAGTACAAGCTCACAACGCGTTGCGCAGTGAACTTGTAGATCAGCTGTTTCTGAAAGAAAGTGTAGGCTCAAATGGTTCAATGAAATAAAGTTCAATTTATGTGTTATTTCTGTTTCTCAACGGGACCCAATATGATCTTATCTTCTATCACAAGTCACCACAGTATAGGTATAGTTAATTGTACCTGGGACCTGGGACCTGGGAAGGTTTTATTTTTTATTTAATTCATTTATTTGACAGTGATAGTAGAGAGAAAAACCGGAAATGCAGACAGAGTAGAGGAATGACATTCAGCAAATAGCCCGGCCAGCCAGGAATCAAACCGGATACACATTTGGCCCGTGTGGTATACATGCACCATAAGCACTTGGCCATCGGGTCACTGACAGCTTTTAATTCAAAACAATGAGGAAGCAGACAGTGAGCACAGACAAACAAGAGATGGTCACTGGTCCCAAAATGTTTCAATTCTTTTCACAATTTTCTTCAATGTTCTCCAAAAGCAAATCTACAAACTTCATCGCATCACGATATATCTTTGTTTTTTAACAGCCAAAGTATAAAAATGGGGCTTGTAAGTGGTTAAGAGGAAGTGCTGTATTGTGGTGTACATTGTCTTTGGTTCTTTTGACAGAACTGACTATCAGCAAAATTCAACCTTGTCTTAAGTAATCTGGGTCTTGCTGGCTCTGTAGACGTGGGCATTTAACCATATACTGTAGGGGAATCAAATCTGTCCGTCAAGTCATAACATCCTGTCTCAGTAACTTCTATTGTTCCTCTGCGGTTGCGTACCAAGGCTAATCTTACGAACATATTTGGCAAAACAATTGCAGATCTACAAGCACCCGATGCGTTGCATTTGAGAGAGTGTGGATTTGGCAAAGGTTTTGCCCAGATTAGGGATGGGCTGCTCTCTAAAAGCCCCTGAAACACACAAGCAAAGCTCTGTGAAGGCCCGCTAGGAGCCGAGCCAGAACACCAGAACACCAGAACACACTGAGCTACCGGCCCGGAAACACAGCCTCTATGGGACACAACTACACACACAGTGCAGCTGAAGAATCGAACATCAGTGCACTCATATTGATGCAAACTCTGGGCTATAGCCTGAAACACACACACACACACACACACACACACACGCACGCACACGCACACGCACACGCACACACACACACACACAGAGAGAGAACAGTGAACAGAAAAAGAGTATTATCAGTGCTGGTGGTGGAAGCCCTGTTGCAGGGTGGTCCTATTTATATCTCAGAGGTTGGTATCAGCTCTCACACACCACTCAATGCTCCCTGTTATCCCCTGTTGGGAACAACTGTTATTCAGGGCCATATACTGCACCACACGCACGTACACACACACGCACGCGCGCGAGTACAAACACACATACACACACACAGATATTCTCCGGCATCTTATGTTTTAGACAACATAAATGCACAATATCTCTCTTAAATGGTGATATATTTCTTCCCTTCTCACAGAAGCTGAATAGAAGGAACAGACGGAAAGATGGGGAGATGGGGAAAGAGAGAGAATGTTGTGTGCTACGCACTGAGCACGTGACAAAATGGGCCTGCCCCGAATGTAATGCCTCCGTCCAGCCATTAGGCTATTTGCTATTTCAAAAAGAGGATGTGTTTTTAATTGTCTTCCTCATTATATTAAAATGTGACTGAGCAGTTTACACTGCTGAGCAGCATGGGCTTTAAAACCTCAGCCCAGCCGCTGATTAAGTTAAATTATTATCTTCTTGGAATAGCCCACATCCTCCTTTGCCCTTTATATAGCCCTGGTGTTATTACCAGCATCAAGCTGATGATCCAATCCTATTACTTACGACTCAATTAGCCTACGCGGCTCTTTTTGAAATGACAAAACCGCCGTCTTTCACACACAGACAGTCAACATATGCAGGGCAGAGAGAGGGCCCAGGATGGAGGGCCCAGTCAACATATGCAGGGCAGAGGGCCCAGGATGAAGGGCCCAGTCAACATATGCAGGGCAGAGAGAGGGCCCAGGATGGAGGGCCCAGTCAACATATGCAGGGCAGAGGGCCCAGGATGAAGGGCCCAGTCAACATATGCAGGGCAGAGAGAGGGCCCAGGATGAAAAACAGATTCTGTTACAACCTTTGAACGTTTCATTCTCTGAATCCCAGAGTGAATCACTGGGCTTGGATGGATATACTTAAAGGACCATGCCAGTGTCGATACCATTGGATGGATATACTTAAAGGACCATGCCAGTGTCGATACCATTGGATGGATATACTTAAAGGACCATGCCAGTGTCGACTCGATACCATTGGATGGATATACTTAAAAGACCATGACAGTGTCGATACCATTGGATGGATATACTTAAAGGACCATGCCAGTGTCGATACCATTGTCTATTCACAGCTCTGGCTATTCTTAGGTATAGTGTTTGTGTACATTCTGTCCCAAGTTATTACAATGTAATTATTGAGTTGGCTAAACATAACATCTTCTCCAGGGACTATTTCGGTTAGACTTTCCAATCAATTAGTGCTTTAAGAGTGCTGACACACTAAGTCGGCATTGGCCAAAAACCGGTCAATTCGTATTCCAAACATTCCAAAACCACAACGCTAATTTAGTTGTCTTCCCAATAATGAATGCCACAGACGAAGTCCACACTATTGATCCATAATGTATAAATGATAAGGGGTCAGGACAACGAGGCCTTTTCGTGGAGGGGTCAGAATGAAATTTTGACTGTTTTTCGTCTGTGGTACTCACAAGCATGCTCGCTCTTCAGGTTTTCTTTTTTGTTTACAACTAGGATTGGGCTGGTTACGACTACTGCCACCTGGTATGGAGATGTGTTTCCACTCATGCAGGCGCAGAACATACAATACGTGCAAGTCCGCTATAAGCAGACTGGTTGATGAGTGTCAGACTCAGGGCCTTACAATGCATTAAAGTGCAACAATAACATGGCATTGAGAAATAAAGTATTGGGTCTCAAGTCTCAGTTTGACATTAATGCTGTACTGGACAGAAATGAACAGAATGGCTTCGTCTAGAATCAAGGTATGATTTGGATTAGAAGAATGCTCGGCACTAATATCAAGTATACCATGGGTCATAGTCAATGGGCTAAACATACATGACTTTTAAGCCTTTGATGTTAATAATACAACATATCCCAGTTTGTCAACACCAGATCACACTTTACAAAGCAGGGTGTGCCAAGCTGTGGGTTAAGTGAGTAGAGTACGGACAACGAAGGTACGAGACAGAGGTTGTAGCTACAGGCCTTGGCTCCCATCTCGAGGAGCGAGAGGAAGAGGAAGACAGAGACCGGGCGGCCTCAGAGATGTTCTGACAGACAGACAGACAGACAGACAGACAGAGATAGAGAGAGAGAGCCCAGGGAGGAAGGAAGTGAGAACATGGAGAGAGAGAGAGAGATGGCTGAGGGAGAGTGTCAGGCTATAAGGGGGCGGGGGTGAGAGTCCAGGTGGCAGAGCCAGGGAGGCACAGAGACAAAGCGAGCGATGCTGGACAGAGTTCTGCTAGCTTTACTCTGCTCTGTCTGTCTGGCCAGCAATCACAGTAACAGGAAGCCCTGCCCTGGTCTCTGGCAAGCAGCAAGGCAATGCACACGTCATGCATGCACACACTAGCACGCACGCATGCACGCACACAACACAACGCACGCACGCACGCACGCAACACAATGCACGCAACACAATGCACGCAACGCACCGCAACACACACACACACACACACACACACACACACACACACACACACACACACACAGTCACACACACGCATGCATGTACAGTATACTTGTAATGTACTGTATATGCACTGTTGCAGAAAACTCCAGGTTAACATGGTTACATGTTTGCAAATGCCATCAGATTCACACAGGAGCAACATGATGTCACTCAACAATGTACGCATCCTCAATCTGTTTCTGACACATGTACTTTCAGACATACGTACACATACACAACACAGATCCAGTCATTCCTAACCATGTTCTTAGACTAATGAGGTAAGGAGTTCCCATGCCCATTCAGTTAACCTACAAATCCACTCCATTGTTAATTAAGGTCCTTACTTTTTTGTTGTTGTTTGTGTCAGGAGTACATCTACACAGAAATTGTTTTTCTTCTTCTTCTTTTGGGGGGGTGGGGGGTTCAATTTAGATTTTCACCACAAATAAAAGCACATGAAATCAGCTGAGATGTTTGTTTGAAGTGAGCTTTGATAATGAGCAGAGCAGAACGCGAGACGCAGACGGCTTACATAATTGAAGAACACGCTGTGAAGGAGGAGGAAGTGCTGATGAAATATGAGAGAAGCTCCGGGCTTACTTTCCATAGCCCCGCCCCCGAGGAAGACATCAGCTGATTCTGGGGGAGACCGACCAGGGAACACGCATTGCACATTATCCATAACTAGAGTATAGTAGTCATCTGTACTGTGTTCATTTTATTCTATTTTACAAATCAATGTGTACAGACTGTACACACAACCACAGGATACATGTCAAATATATTAGTAAAATGAACATGCTGAGAAATAAAGGCGAACTGGCACATTTGATATTTCTGAGAAAAGGGAAAGACTTTTGGTACATTTCTTTGTGTATGAGACTGGCAGGTTTTGAACTGCTGATACTAAAATAAGCATATAAAAGGGGAAATAGTAGTACTTGTACTTGCAGACTTTAGTTCAGGAAATGTGGATTTGTGTATGTGTATTTCCACCCCAAGAGAAGTGAGAAAAGCAGCCACTTCATCTCAGCAGTAATTAGAGGCCAACCTCACATTTTATGTTAGCAGTAATTAGTGTACTATTGATAGCAAAAAATAACAAATCCAAATCTTTAAAAAAATTCAAAGATAAAACAGCACAACATTAAAAGATATAACATGAAATAAATAAATCAACATTTCAGAATGTCTATAATTGCAACCATACCAGCAATAAAGTAAATCAATAGACATATAAAAGAGCTGTTTGCACGTCACGTAATGTCTAATACATGTGTGATATAATAGGCGACACATAGACCATTATGTTTAATACATGTGTGATATAATACGCGACACATAGACCATTAGGTACATTGGCTTTTTGTTTTGGCCTGAGCATGTTCTAGTCCTACGTTTCCACAACAATGCAGACTCCAGCACAAGTTGCAAAACACAATGCTGCTATTCTTAAGACCCAGAGAAACCCGGCCCGGCCACTCTCTAGCCATTTCCTGTGGTCTGGGGATGGAGAGGCCAGTAGGGAAAGTGAAAGGCTGAGACTTGGTGGCTAAAGGCTGACTTATATTTCGTGTCACTTACAAACTAACTAACTTTTAACCACTTGAACCCTAGCGTACCTATTCTGGCGTGAACATTTGTCAAAAAGCAGAGAGATATACACACTCCCTATAGCCAGATATTAGTATCGCAACGCGAGGCTAGCTTTGTAATAGCCCCCTGAGGGACTCCGGTCAATTTATTTGGTTCTTGATGCGGTCATACGACAGAGTATAAATTGGGATTAAGAAATTAGCTGTGTGGTGCTCTGGAGATTTTATGTCAAGAGAGAGCCAACTGTACACAAACAACAGATGCAAGGCAAACCTGCCTTGAGTATCAAATTGAAATTACTTGTGATGTGTCCTGTGGAGAACATTTGCATAATTATGCATCATATACTTTCATGAATTCCCACTAGACCATGTTATGATGATCACAGCTTTCAGCATAGCTGTGTCAAACAAAAAGGTCTTACATCCCAGTAGCTGTGTTCTATTCTGTGAAGGCAGCACCATTAACAAGCGTCCTCACAGCTGTCATTCTATAGCTGACTAATACAAACAATCTCCACACGGCCCATAGTCTATCATTAGCCTCCGAAGGGCAGTCTCTGGCATGCCAGACAAAAAATACTAAAATAAGAGGGTACCTTGACATACATAATGACAGACGGAGACAGAAAGAGGATAAGCTGTGAGGGAAAAAGAGAAGAGAAGAGTTCTCCCCTTTCAGTCTTTCATCAAGACAACTGTTCGGTCATATGGATGACATGGCTAGCAGTGATGGTCACATGTCACAGTGCAGCGCATTATGTGCTTGTAGATCTGCTGTTTTTGGTGCACGACCCTGAAAGTTTAACACAGGCTATAGGCATCGCTGTTGTCCTAACAGCTACGGTATCAACACAATCATTAACAAATACTATCGAATAGAGGTCAAACAAACGATCATGCCATTTCATAAATCTAGTGTAGTTGCACTACCTTTAAACAGTTTTATGTCACTTTGCAACATTTGTTTCATCCACATTCACACATGTTAGCATAAATAAGTGGACGCACGCATACAGGCACGCACGCACACACACAGTCAGGCACGCACGCACACAGTCACACACACACACACACACACACACACACACACGACACACACACACACACACACACACACACACACACACACACACACACACACACACACACACACACACACACACACACACACACACACACCTGTATGCAATGCACTCCTTTGCTTAGTGTCTAATAGTAATTGTAGATGTTTTGCTGTAGATGTGTCATTATATATAGCAACACACTAATCATCCACTCCTCCATTACAATAGGTTGTTAAGACAGACTTTGTTTAAAAAGTGTGTTTCAAAACAACACTCCACCATTCATGGATTAATCAATTGGCCATGTTCCAATATGCTGTAAGCTGCATGTACAGTAGCTAGAATGTGACTACAGCAAAGAGCCCTCAGGACATCTCAGGCTCCCACTAACCTCTGAAAGCACTTTATGAACGACTCATCTGCTCAAAGTGGTGCAGTTCTGATCGAACATTCAGTTGTTCAGGAAGTGACATAACTATGAGTTATGAGGCGGATCTGTGGCAGTGACCCACTCCTTCTCATTGCTCGCATTGGAAATGAATTATCTGGAGACCTCTGTGGAATTCCATGATTTTAGGCTTATTCACAGCAGGCCCTCCATAAAAAGCCAAGTGACTCTCTGTCTCATCTCTAAATATGCTGGGGACTAATCATTGCCATGTGGATACCTACAAGTCAGTGTTAATTTTGTTGAGTGAAACTATGACGGAAAATGTTCGTCGACTACCTTTTTTCACTGGCCTGCAACCAAGTGTAAAATCAATCATTATCATCAAGGCACGCCAAAATACATTTTTGTCAACAAATTCAACTGTAGATTAAGTTAACTAAAATCTTTCGAAACAAAAACTAGACTAATACTAAAACTTTTCATATGACTAAAATATCACTGACATTTTATTGAAATGACTATGAGACTATGACTATGAAAGAATTGCTGTCAAAATCAGTGCTACAACACTGCTGTCGGCTCCAGCATATATAGTTAAAGGAATGTCTGAGGACTTTGTTTATACCAGTACCACCAGTGACACTAAAGCGATGTGACTCCATCCGCTCGCTGGAAGATGTGAATGATCTCAAGCTAGTGGCTCTCTCATTCAGACACAGGAGTCACGTTGAAACACATGATTCATCTGTGTGGATCTTGTGTGTGTGCGCGTGTGCACAGTCTGAGAGGAGAGAGGGTTCCTGCTTTCACTTCCACACTTCACTTCCTCTCAGACGTAATGACTGCCTAACCTCTAGGGCTGTCCTCGTCTAAAGAAATTCAAAGTCTACTATTAGTTATAGTGATTTGTTAACTAATCGATTCGCTGATTTAATCAACATCAACATAAAATTGTATTTGGTATACATACAATCGTGCAGAGACCAGTTATTTCAAGTTGGTGAGGTTGAGAACTGAACGTTTTAATGTTGATTTCACAATGGCTACTGGATTTATTTTTATTATTTATTTATTTTAAGAATAAAGGGCTAATCTAAAACTAAACTAAATACTTGGTCGACATAGACCGAACGACAGATGAATCAATTGATCGACTATAAGGGGAAGGAACAGACAAGTTTACAAGAAATCCATACACTATACATCAATGAATTGTGACTAAACATGGATGCCTGCCATACATGCATGAACTTGCTTCAGGTGATATTCAAGCTCAGATACAGCAACAGTAAACATGGCCTATAATCAACATTCTTCCAATAACAAAAAACAAAGGCACATATACAGTACAGTACAGCGCAGAGCCTCTAATTACTGTTGCTTTGAAAACATACGCAGGTGTGCACGGGTGCACACATACAGTACACGGCCTGGTTTATACTTAGTTGCGCGCCGGTATCACACCAATATTAGCAGATCTATAAGCTCACAGCGCTCACAGCGTGTAGATTGGCTATGTTCGCTGCACAATATGGCCCTCAAGCAAGTATAAATCAGGCATTACCCCATTATCTTTCTCTCACCTGCCATGTCATGTGTGTACAGGTGAGTAAGGATTGTCTTTGCCTTGGGGCTCTGCTGTGTGTGGCCTCATGGGTCCTGGCAGACGACTCATGTCGCAGTCTCCATTTAGGAGGACCCCATATCACCATCTCACATCATTACACGCCGTTCCCCGAGGGGAGGGGTCCAAACTTATTGACGAGGTGGGAGGCTCTGTCTCTCCCCTTTTCTGCTTGTTTTTTCATCTCTCTTTCTTTCTCTCTATATATCTCTGTCATCATATTTCAATCTGTCTTCCCATTCAGCCGCTCTTCAACCCCCCATCCACTACTGTTAACTATTTGGGATAAATATCGAATTGTGATCTTTCAGACCAATTTTGTGAGTTGCTTTGCAATTTAAAAATGCTTTCAGTCAAGCTTAGTATAACCACCACGTTTATTTGTTCATTGACTAAAAGTCAAGAAAATGTTACATTAAAGGAACTACAACATGCATTTTAAAACGTTTTTTTTTTAATATTTAATATCATATTGTTTATGTCCCTCAAACATATTTCTAATGGTTTGAGCCTAAATCACCACTCTGATATAACCAGTTCATGTCATGGAATTATAGGCCTATACAAAGTAGGGCGATACAGATGACATCACGGGTACCACCAAATCAGTTGAGCTGTAGGCTACCAAGGAGACCAATTTCCATAAAAGCCCCTATATGATTGTTCAAAGTTGCGTATTTGTGGGGATAGAAAACACATAGGGGAGAGCAAAAAACACAAAAAAGAAAAGTTGAATTTCATGTTGTAGGACTTTTATCACCAAAAACATTCCAAAACACGATTTGTTTATTTTAACACCCTGAGCAGCAAGGACAGAGTTCTCCGTCCTATCAATTAACGCTCGTCACCCAGGACGGAGATTAATAGATATCAAAACCGATCGCATCGCTCCACAGGCTGGGAGCGTCTGTTGCGCAACATTCAATGTTATTTCCCGGTGGGACGACAAGGAAAATGTTCCCCCCAATTTTAGCCGATGAGACCAAAAATCTTAAAACGTGAATAACTCTTGATCTAAATTCTGTCCAATTCTAAGCAAAGATTATGTGTTAGACGGCCCATCGCGGTCCCGTCGCTAGTCGCGAATTAATCATACCTCCCGTTGTTGTCGATCGCCTCGGGAGTGTTTTGGCTACATCAAGCTACTTCAGCTACATCCGGGATAGCACCTGGTGCGTCACTAAATGTGCCCCGCTGCTATAAATCGCTGGGCGCTCTGATTTAATGGATTAAATAACCCCGGGCGATTAATTACCAGCTTTCTCTGATATTGTATCTCAAGAGTCCAGATGATAAATTAAATTCACCTGCAAGTTGATTTTAGTGGAAACCAATGGCTTCTTGGAAAGTTATTTCCCAATCCTTTACACATCATACGTACATTACAAAATAAAAATACATATCCTGTTTGCCCAGGATTTAAAACATTGCATACATAAAAGGACTCAGGCTAATAAGCCGTCATACTGCTACCTAAAGCGGTGCCTCTTGTCTACTCTAAGGTGAGTAAAAAAAACGGGACAAAATATGGTGACCTTTAAAACCACAAAGAGAGACTTGGAGAACAACCAGGAGGGGATATATCATACTCCTCATTCAGACCTTTTGGAGCTAGAGTCTGCAATGTGTGTAAAAACGTCCCTGCTGCTTGGTGACTCATATCATCCCCTTTCTCTGAAAAGGAACCTCCCCATATCCCAATTCAACTGCATTAGATGGAGGGTGCAAAGTGCAAACAAACCTGGATAAAGAATGCATCATCACTTTTCTCTGGTATTTCACAGACTGAGGGCTCCATTTTCATCACCGCTAAACCCCTTATCCCTAAACTTCTTTGCCTTTTTTTTTACTATTTAGATTTTTTTTGTTGAATAGTTCAGATTCTGCTCCCGAGTGGAGGCTGCACCCGAACCCCAATCTGTGCGATATGCTGGTAAGGGCAGACTCAGACCCAACACCCTCACTATCTGAGCGCTATTCCATTTGGCAACTACCCTTGTGCCTGTGGTCATTGCCAACAATGACATTTCAGATGCAAATCTCCTTTGTTCACCCTCATACAGTGAGAAAAAGTATCAAATCATTATTATTTCCTTAAGACCATTCAAAACACGCATTGCTGAGCATCGCTGTACAATGCGCTACAATGTAGTCTCTAGCCCTGTGGCTGTACACGTTTGTAAAACAGGATTATGTGTATTTTGTTACGTACATTATGTATGATGTGTAATGGATTGGGACATCTTTTGTGCAACGGTCAACAGTGGTTATGGTAATGCAAGTGCTTTGATTAAAGGCACTATGGAATATTATAATACCTTTTATGCAATAAAAGGGGCTGCAAGTGATATTTGGCATTAGCTAAAAAATAAAAAAGAAGGAAAAATAAGTAATTGGTAAAAAGTTAAAGTTCTATATTCTGATAGTAATCATTGCTTTGCAAACTGCGTTTGTTCAGGGGATTCCCCATCTCTCCAAGTCTTTAGTAAACAGAAAATACATCATGTGTACCCGTTCCAATTTTGTCTGCTCATTTATTTGTTTCATCAATTCCACTAAAAGAGCTGTAATTGAACAAACACTATAGTAATTTATTTGACCTGTATTTATACAGGTCAAATACTCTAATACTAACTCTATAGTAATGATATATGAATATTTAACAAATATCAATTGCAGGAATTTGCAGCCTCTGCCATTTGGAAGGTTCAATTGTGAATTTGGATTATTTTCCTATTAATTGTTTGGGCCCACCACACACTGACACACTTTCCTTCTCCCGACTCTCTCTCTCTCTCTCTCTCTCTCTCTCTCTCTCCCTCTCCCCCCCCCCCCCCTCTCCCAGGGCCGTTGTGGGTCAGAGACCTCCCTTGGCGGTCTCATCAGTGGAATTCTTAGAAGCCTGAGGCAAGCGGAAGCACTGGTGTTTGATAACATCTCAGTTAAAGGCATGGAACCATGCGTGACAGTGTCTGATCCACTACTGATACTGTAGCTACAGCTGCAGTCCCCACTACTTCTTTAGAACCGCTAGTCACTTCTCCATCTAGAACGCACGCACACACACATACATACACACACACACACTGTATCATCATGTATGAATGCACTGCCATGCTGAATACCGCATTTACCGACTTACTGTCCAGTGGCAAAAGTGTTTAACACTAAGCTCTAACTAAGTTGTTTTCTGTTAAACGTGTGCATCTCTTGTTTTTAATCAACAAGCCCCTGGACGTCATTGCCCTTATCGTCATCTCATCATCACAGTAAGAAAAGACCATGGCTTTCGCTAACTGTGATGGCTATCACAATTCTTATCTCAATCACGAGATTTAAAATTGCAATACCTTTTCTGGAAAACGTTTGTGACACATTTAGTGGGGTTATGGACAACGCGTGTTTTTTTTTTGTTGTTTTTTCTAGCACCTTCTAGCACCAACTAATGCTCATAAGTATATCATGCACAGCACACATCTGCTGCTATGCTCACACACCTTTTTATATTTGATCTCAGGCAACATGTAAATATGTAGATATTTTGTATTTAGTTTTTTCTTGTTTGATGAAGTAAGAAAGGGAAGAAGAAGAGGGGGAGCTCTTTTTCTTCCCTTTCTTACTTCTACGAAATGACGATACGACGGGAGCGATGCTCAGAAACTAATTTCACCTACTTCTTTACTTCCGTAAACTTGACTGTCACTTTGCGACATATCAATCTGCGTGTCCACTGTCCATATTTGGACCCACAGATAAACCCAGAGACAACTTGAAAGATATAAGTGAAATTTATTCAAATCGCAAAACACAATTTGGGAAAGATTTTGCAGCTTACAAATTAACTTTCTGTATATTGGTTCAGGAGTCAGGACCCCATAGAGTAGACTATAAAAAGTTAAAAACACAACACTACAGGAGCCTGCTGTCCCATGGTGGTTCTGGCCCCACACATCTTTTGAAGAATAACCTAGTGGGTGGGTGATTTTGCCCTGTATGACCAAGTATGGATCCCTATATCAGCCATGCAGGTTGTATGGCCATAAACACACACCTGTGCACATGTGAACACTCAAATGAACTTAAATGAATGCCCCTTCACAGCCACTGTGTGCCCGCGTGCACAGTCTGCGCGCGCACGCACGCACGCACGCACACACACACACACACACACACACACACACACACACACACACACACACACACACACACACACACACACAATTACTGTTGATTTACTGCCATATAGCACTGGGGTTGTAAAAGTGTCCGCTTCCCCATTTTTCCTGTTTGCCATCCTGAAATCATGAGGGTGGTTTCAGACAAACAAGCAGTCCTGCACACATGCATGCCATGTGCATACAACATTTAATTTCACTAGAAAGAAAATCATATATATTTCAATAGTAGGCTACATAGTTGTGTAATGCTACAATATAGCAATGCATTATAGGTTATTATACCTTATTACTATAGAATAATAACGTAAACGTAGTCACTATAGTCAGTACTGTACTTTCACCTTATTTATAATATGACTTTTACCCATTGGATATGAGCATAATAAAATTGCGTTTTGGGAATGGGAATAATAACATAACATAATTGCATCATTGCGTCATTATCATGTGGCAACCAATGGATGATGAGGGACTATCATGAAGATAATATGTATAGCTTTGAAGCAATAACATGCCAAATCCATCACGAACGTCACAACAAAATTGCCTTATGCATGTTTGTCTTTGCTATTATGCTATTACGCATCTATAAGCATCTATAAAAAGAAAGCTTGTATGTTGTAGGCTGTAGAGAATATGGAATAGGGAGGATTATATGTTATTAAAACTCGATAGCCAAAACTGTGCAGCATCGGTCTGATCGAGTGACTGAGGGCTAAGAGACTCTTTAAATTGCATCACCCCACACTTTTTAAACGGGGGGGAAACGAATTCTCAATGGAAACTATTTAAATGATACTGCCTGTTCGCTCAGAATAGTTTTTTTTTCTTTTCTTCTCTTTTTTCATTGTAACATTACACAACATAACGATGTGTCTTCTTTGTGAAAACACTCCAGGATAAATGTTGACAGAGCTAGACTGTTCTGTCTTGACAACATTACTGTACTCACGTTCTCCGTTATCTTGGATGTTCACCCACCGCAGCACAACGACAAACCAAAAAGTTGGACTTCGCATAACGGAAATGCGTTGTGAAGCACTTAAAGTGACTAAAACTCTCTCTGAAGAACAACAAATACACTAGTATGGTCGAAGAATACCAGCATGCTAAAAAGTCCGCTGCCTTCTCTCTCATCGTGAGCGCATTCAACAGATCCTTCGTGTTAAGAAAAAAAAAAAAAAAAAAAAAAAAAACTCTCAGGAAGGAAACTTAACTTAAACGCGGAAAAAAGTGGCGACTCTCCTCATTTCCGCTGTCATAAATGTGCCTGAGGTCCATCTGCGTTAGACCATAACTCTATGCGTTAGACCAGACACATTTTGTCCACCATCTTATTTCCGCTTCTGACACGAAGACCATTTGCCGTTCAAAATAAAGGGCCACTGGCACGGGTATCGTTCTAAAAAGCAAGTGGAGAGGTATAGTATAGAGATGAGTTACTGCGCAGTAATTTTATTATTTAATTGCCACTTTCAAAAGTTTCAATACCTGATAAAATAATATATATATATATATATATATATATATATATTTTTTTTTTAAAGACAGCAGACATTGAATTAGCTGCCATTCTAAATCTTATCATAACAGTCAGTGGTCTTTGTGTTTTATGTAGTTACAGTTAAAAATGTGTTAATGGTGTGGCTGTGGCACTTGACTTCATTAAGTAGCATACGTTTTCATTATAATAGAGGCTATTTAGATCATCATATATATAACGGCTATGCAATACGTTACAAAACGAAAACAGATCAGCCTATTTTCCAAGCCAGTGCTGCAGTTAAAAACTATGAATATGAGCTTTTACTTTGAAAACAACGGAGCTCGCAGGTGGCTGTGTCACTTTTAGCAACTTGACGTGGGCAGGATAACAAGCAGCTATGTGGTCTCACTGGTCTGCGTGATGAATAAATGCGGCGAGTCTGGCCTATCTTCAATTATTCAAATGGTTAAAGATCCTATTCCCCCAGCTAGTGGAGGGCTTTGTTTACTTATTAATAAGTTATGGCAGAAATGTTAGTCTAATCAAATAAGATTATGTAAATAAATGAGAAACTGACAGGAAGAAAATAAAGTAATGCGTTCACGCTAGATTAATATATCTAGGCCTAAACAATATCACGCCGTTGATAATCTATGTACACAGATTCTGCTATTCTGAATTATTATAATCATGTCGGGGTAAATAATCTGCATTATGCACAGCACACACGCATAACCATCATGAATGATCCCCACCCTCTAAAATTGATACAGAGCGCCATCTGGCGGGAGTTGACTATATTATAACAAAAGGTGCTTTTTTTAATAGTAGAGTATGACGATGGCACATCATCATGGCTTTGTGCTTCCTAAAAGTCCCATGACCATATTTACACGTGCACTGACATACAGATTAGTTTTTTCTATTGCCAAAAATAGCCATGCATATGCCAAGAAAAACGATTTTCTTGTATGTGGGCTAGTTAGAATAAATGTAATCCAATAGTGAAACATTTTAAAACCATACAGTGATTATTAAAATCATGTGAAATAATGCTGTCCACAAGGAGGCAAGGCAATCTAAACACTGTTTATTGATTTGTTATCAAATCATTCCCATCTGTTTAAATATAATCGTTGTAAAAAAAATGTACCACTTGGGAACAGCTCTGGAAGCTTGAATTGTGTGTACCAGTACCGGTATATTGAAGTAATCTTAACATAATACATCTGGGTTGCTTTTACCTCATTTGGCACTCTTTAATAGAGATTAGTAGAAATGTCACCTTGTGGAAATATATTTAAATTGATGTTTGAGAAATAAGTAAGGAAAGTCACAATCAATATTTACAAAGTTCAACTGCTAATACTGTATAACTATATTAGCTGGGCCTACAGTACAGTATATATAGCATATTGTCTCAAAATTGCTGGCGTTTATAAACACCATCCCAAATGTACCATTCATTTTACAGCAACAGCTGGAGCATTCGTTTAACTGAATGTTTAAGCAGTTTCACTTAAATTAATATATAAAAATGTTACAATTCTCAATACATTGAGAAAAATAGAGTTAAACACTTTGGAATTTACCATGTATTGTATTATTGTCTTTAAAAGGACAGTATTAGGAGCCAGACATGATAGTAGACCTACTCTACATGCAGACCATGGAACTGAGTCATTGTCAATTTGTCACAACTAAAGTCTGATCTCTAATTAAGCCAAATGTATACTTTGTAATATGATGGTGTACAGACCCAAAATGTCAATCTACAAGTTCACGATGGCATATTGTGAGTATAAATTAGGCATAACAGATTGCACCATGACATAACTTTGGCAAAAAAGTGATTATGAGTTGCACCGTGGCGTGATTATTGGCAACAGTGCACAGACTGACAAAGGCACATGTAAAAGTATATATATATATATATATATGAAAAAAGAAAAAGTAATGCGTGTGAGCAATGGTAATACATATCGCATGGCACTCGTCTCCAGAATACTGGTGTTTCCAAAGAGGGGTGCAGCTCCCCAGGCCCTCTAATAACATTAAACTATCGTGTAGTGTACCCCAAAAAATGTGGGTACACAAGAATTGAGTGATTAAGTTTTTGTTCTGTTTCACTTATCCCCAATTTAGTAATTTACCCCACGTAGTCCCTTTCGCCTCCACCCCCCCCCCCCCCCTCTACTTGTTAGTCTTGGGGAGGGTGTGGGCATCCATGGGTCTTCTCTGATACACATGGAATCACCAGCTGCTTCTGTTCAGAGTTTCACCAGGCGGGCATAATGCATGCGGAGGAACACGCATCCCTGCCTGTTCCGCTCCTTGCTGAACATATCACTAGTGCAGTGAGAGATATCGCTCTCCCCTGCTGTCTTCCCACCCGCGAAGTTGTGCGAACAAACATGGCTAATTGTGTTTGTTGGAGCGCCCAGGCAAGTCGACGGCGCCATAGAGGAATCAAACCTCAGTCTCCATGGTGGTGGGTATGAACTTTACCCCTGCACCACCCAGATGATCTGCGCAGTGCACAAGTGAAGTGACTTACATTTGAGTACTCACCGATACAGGAGTATTAATAAGCCTTTGAAATTGCATCAAAGTAACCTACATTTATAATAATACAATCATTACTTAGCAGTGGTTATCATTACCTAGCAGTGGTTTAACAGCAAAACAGCCATGGGCCTGTCCCAACGTGTCTCTCTCAATGTCACTTAGAAACATGCAGTCATCCCTCCAGATTATGAGTTGCTTAGAAACACACAGATGTCCCTTCAGGTTATGGTAACAATGGCATTTGTAAGCAACACTTTTTTTTCTTACAGGTGCATGAGCAGCAAAATGCTTCAAACACATTGTCTGAGTTTTAAAGATGCTGAAAGGCAAACCGTGATAAATGGATAAATTACATTTGAATTTGATTGTATATAGTCAATTGATTTCATTTAACGTTTTCGTTAAATTGAATATCACAAAGGAAATTGATTTTAAATCCATGATATAAAAATAAAATAAGTGACAAACATTAACATTTATGTGACATAAAATCATTTAACTGCTGGTTAACAGGAGCTAAAATTTTCAAGTGTTACTCTTAGCTCCCATACTGTCCTCAATGCCTCTCGAGTCAACTCAGGGTTCTGTGGACATGCCCTCTGACATTAAACACCACAGTCCTCTAGGTCTAGGGTAGAATGTGCCATTCCAGAAGAGAGCTTTTCTTCCATTCACAGAACAGTGCAGGAATTGTGGGGAGAGAGAGGAGTGGAAAACATAAGATTGAATGGTGCTTAACTGCATCACTGGAGCGCTGGAAAAAGTTCAAGCCAGCTCAACTTTTTGTATCGCATCATGCAGCGACAAGTGTCAGGAGCCAGTTTGTAGTTGCTGGCTTTCATTGAAAATGTATTTTTCGCCACAAAGCCTGTTGCTTTGTCGCCACTAATGTGATAGTAGCATATTAATGCCTGATTTATACTTGGTTGCTCCCCAGTAGGCACAAGAAAATAAAAGTTAACACGGAAATTCTTAATTTAAGGAATTTAACCACAATTTACACAATGCTCTCCGGTATCAGGTTCAGAGAACAGCATGGAGTGTTCAGAGGAATGATGTTATTATGCAGAAAAGCAATCCACCCGTCTAGTTTACTGGTTGGTTCTGTAACCATTCCACTCTCAGCTCCTCCACCTCTCGACCATACCAGTCATGGAGCTTGGAGAAGCAACCTGTGCCAGGGGAAACGGGACTCTCCAGAGATGCTCCTCTCCTCCTGGGGGGCACCGGAGGTGGCCTCACCCCACTTCCATCCCATGACACAGAGGATGAGGCCACCTCGCTATAGCCATTGGCCAGCGTGACGGGCACTTTACTCCACGCAACTCCATTCTCCTTGGAAGAACCAGCGTTGTTCTGCATCTCATCTTGGAGGTTCTTCTGGGAATATTGAGGAGGTGCACCGGATGACAATGACGAAGAGGAAGAAGATGAAGAGGAAGAAGATGCTCCAGACCGGGAGCGCACCACCTGGTTTCTCCTGTTGGATTTGGACTTGCACGGTGTGCCTCCTGCTACTGCCATGCCACAAACACCTGCCTCCTGGATCTCCTCCAGCTGTTTCTCCAGCTCTTTCACCACCAGCCTCATGTAGTCAAAGCTGGCCCTGGATAAGGCCTTCACCCACGACTCCATCCCCACTTGGTTCTCGGCAGACATCTTGTAGGTCCGAGCTTTGGCACAGTCGAATTTGACGGCAAAGGCAAACTCTTCAGAGGACTCGCAGAGCTCCACGGTGCAGCCTTCAAGGACGATGACTCCAATGGGCTCACGGCTCTCACGGTCTTCAAAGTAGAAGAGCATGTTGCCCTTCAGCACAAACCAGCGCCGGTGGTAGGCTGTGTTGCGCTCGCCCTTTTTAAACAGGAACCCTGTCTTGTCTGGCGGGGAGTCGCAGGTGGCATAGTGTGCCACGCTGCGTTCGTTCAGCTTCATTTCTCCTCTTCCTTTCTTCTTCGGGTGGTAGACAGGTCTATATAGTAAACACAAGCACAGCAGACATACAATGTGTATAGTAAATGGACTTAAGTTGTACAGTACGATCACATTTGTCTTGTCTCTTCCGTGCACAGCACCAATAAAGAAATAAATAAATACTAGTAAAAGACTAGGCAAATTCTACAACTTCAATGTTTAATTCAAACTACTCATAGCAAAAACACGGACAATGCAAAGCATCATGTAAGCCTTAAGGCATGGTGATTGATTACTGTATGCAAGTAGACTTCTTGTGAAACAAATTCCTGGTTAAGATGGAATAACCAATGTCTTGTGACTATTATATAAGAGGGATGTGCTTCTGTATATAGTACAACTAATGCTCAAGTAATGCTTAAGAAACCAGTATTTTCCAGCAGAACTATCAAGTGCTTGTGCAAAAACTGCACAGATTATGTTGTAGGCTACTCACGTTTATCTCATATCCAGTTGATATGCCACAGTCACACTGTCCTCACGACTGGTGATTTATAGCTCAAAAGATTTCTGCATGTTTTCCATGTTTTTTAAGCTCTTTTACTCCAACATGAGGACTGGAAAGAAGAATGCGGGTTATTGCCACAATTTCCATTGACTGGATTAACCCGCAACCGCACAACGGCACAGATTAGAATGAGCAAACGAGTTTTTATTAGTTTACAATTTACACAGTACAAAGCCTTCGAGAAGGCCCTGTGTAAATATATGACGCCAACATCTTGTTTCGTTTCCCAGGGATTGTCCCTCGGCTCCCACCCTAATCTTTTATGCAAACCATGATTCAGTCTCAAGTGGCGTATGTTGGTCACACGCTTTTGACACATCAGCAGCAATTTCCTGCTATTACAGTCTTCCCGTTTTTTCGGGCTACGTCTCTAAAAAGATGCACTGAGACGTGACAACAAAGGTCCGTGAACAAAAGACCAAGACTGGCATTAGCTTACCCCCGGTAGCCACTGTAATACAGAAACAAAATTGTTTCTGTTTTTCCCCCAGCGTCAGCACTGTGCATTCAGTGATAAAGCAAAGAGCTAGCAAACGGTTTGAGTTTATTATATTGTATCACAAAATGATGTGTTTCTGATCAGTCCATACATACGTACGTACATACCTGGCTATAACCTGCGACCAAGACGTGAAGACGGCTGTTCTTCTGCCAGATGTTTTCGCTGATCTTCCTTCTTCAGACTTGCTCCAGACTTCCATGTCACGTGACCTACTATGGGAACGTGTTTTGGTTTTGCGATCCGTTCAAGTGGGCGGTTCACCATCATAGCTGAGTGGTTACCGCCCTCATTCGGGCGATGGTTTTGGAAAACATTCGCACCCTGACTGACTATGCTAAAAGACTGTAGGGAGGTCACTGCATCTGGGTTGATTTAAGTTACAAAGCTAGCGTTCTAAATGTTTGATATTCGGCATTATCATTCTTATAGAATAGAATGCAATCGTTAAATATATTTTGATTAATTAAAATTAGTAATATATTCTAGCCTCTCTCTCACACGTAATGTTTAATTTAGGTCTGTTTGGATATCCCAAATTACAATTTATATTTATCAGAGACACTTTTTTTGTTTTGTTTTTCCTTTATTTCCCCAGGGTAGTAGCTGAGCACAAGTGCTCATTTTCAGCGACGCCCTGTACATAGAAACGCACAGACAGACACACAAAAAGACACTGTCACACTGATAACACATTTTGCACTGCATCATCTCTAATCTATCTTCAATTAAATGTTGTCCATGATTGTATATTTTATTAGTGAAAGATTGGCTTGTGTAAATACCATTTCATTCATCTGTGAGTTTGACCCACCTCCCCATTCCTAAAAATCTGCTGACATTAGAAGTGATTCATTGTAAAAAATAATCATTTCAAAATAGACATTCATTTTATTAACAATAATCTGACACCATCTGTGGGGAAAGAAAGGTCCACAAAGTAGAGAGAGACCCAGATTAAGTGCAAAGTGTTTACTTCTCACCAGTTATTTCTCACCAGTTTGTGAATATAACAAAACACCATTGACAGCTGTTTGAGACATCCCACCCCTCCCTTGAGTGGATCCACTCAAGGGAGGACAAAGAGGTGGAGTAGTGCGATGCCCCCTGCTGAAGTGTTGTAAGATTATGTGGATTGACCAAGACCAACTGTTGTTGTTGTTCTAATTTACTTTTCAGAGATATTTATGTCCCATGCCCAATGTTTAGCTTTCCTATTTGGATCCAAGATGGTAGCTGTGTCTGTATGGATTTGGATGTTTTCTCATCTGTAAAATATAGGTTTCCTTTATATTTTGCTTTCGCTCCTTGTAAGTATGAATGGAATGTACATGTCTGATTAGCCATTGACAATGTGTAACAAAACAAGGAAACGGATCATGGCTAATGTAATTATACTTCATCTGACAGTGTTGTTCACCCGAAATAATGGAGAGCGAAGTGCCTTGTGAAACTGAGGCAACAACAGGCAGCCTTTCCACAGCAAATGCATAGAAAAACACAGTGATGGAGGGACAAAGTGGAAGAGTCAGTCGTGCATTCATGCCTCCTCTCAGATAAAGCACAACTCGGTATTTGGTTTATGCAATTTCTCTCCTCCCCACCTTCTCTCTCATCATAATTATAATAACATCAATAACGATGCATTAGTTTGTCTTCTGTTTTGTTCATTATCCTGTTATGCACTGAGAAACATACAAACAGTATACCTCAAGAGAATATGAGCAATGTTCAAAATACCCCTCAGTCAACCAGCCCAATATAAAAAATATCATCTCTTTAAATGTTAAAGTCTCTGTAGAAAATGCTTGAAATATATATTACACATGTACATGTATATTTATATACAAACAAAATTTGATGCAAATTATTCTCTCTTAATAAAGGTTCCTTTAAAGCCGTACCTATGCCATACTACAGTGTATTGCTGCATGTCATCGTGGAAAAATAGCTTGCTTGGCACCAGGTGATCACGTTGATTTCAATGTACAATGAACATAATCTCTGAATACAGATCAGCGATGGTGTCATCATTATTTCCAGATAATTTGTTTTTTTCTGATGCCAATCATGAATGTGGTCAGTGCTATGTGGCACATGATGTTCCTTTCTCTCCGCATAGTCCAACAGAATGTTTTCTTCACAGGCAGACCGGTTGCGGTTGGTCTTTCCAGACACACAATTCACCAATAGTGAATAGTGAACAGTGAACCAATACTTAACGGGTAAATTCCATAGCCCAAGGGAAATTATTGAATTTTATGTGATTAAATGCTATGCACAGTGCAATAGCAAATATTAACCAACACTCAGACCACGGTTGACATCTTTATCCCCTACAGTAAATAAACTTTGAACTACATTTAATCTTCACTCTCCATTGACATACCAGGAAAAGTGTCCCCTTAGGGAATCTTCAATCTGATTTTTTATGACAATGCCAATATATTTGATCTAAATTTCAACTGTAAATGTATCAGTCTGTGAACTTACATGGATACACTTTCCACCCCACTCCCCATTTTGCTTTAACATTTGACCAGATGGCACACTTCCCCTGCAGAACACTGTTGTGCCAGCACGTTGATCACTGTCCTGTATTATTTGGCCAGGGCTAGAAAGTCACGACTCCTGTTATCTGGCAGCGAATAGGGACTCAAGGAGGGGACGTGCTCGGACTCGGCTATGGCTCCTTGTTGATCAGTTTACGAAAACAAATATTCCATCCTCTCACATCTCGGTGAGCCCTGCAAGGGGGAGAATGAGGAAACAGATTAGTGTGTGTTCTGACAGCACAGTTACAGTACCCAACGGAACGAGCAGTATATGTCTCAACAGCAGAGAATTAAGCAGAACGGATAAAGTGCCCAGCCACAATGCAGATAAAAAGCTAACAACCTGGGGAAGATGGTGACTTTGACAGCAACTGTAATACTTTCGTTATAAATTTAGAAATACTGGCCAAACACACACGGACGCACGTACCGTGATGCACGCATGCACGCACGCGTACAAGTATTCTTGAACATAGTATTTCATCGATGCCTAAATCGATAATCCAGACCATAAATCATTGGAAATCTGTTGAAATTACCTAGGCTTCTGAATATAAACACTAGCAGTTTACACATGCATCCAAGCTGTAAAATTGCATCCTTAAGCAGTTGATACTTTTAATCTGTGGTATGGAATGCTTCCTCCAGTATGGACGACTCTGGAGACAGAAGTACACAATACTTCCAAAACAGTGACCTCTACTGACTACTGACCTCTTGACAACTATGTTTGAAAAAAACAAAAAACATAACATAGCATACACTACACTACAATTATGGAATTATGCCCTTGATTAATAAATTAACAATTTAGATTCAGTGACTGACAATGATCATGGAACAGACAAAGATTTGAAGTGTTAGGAAATCAGTATTTGTAGTGTGGCTGTGGGCAGTTCAGAAACTCGTCCACCAGTGACATCATCAATGGGAAATCCAAGCTAATAGAGAACTGCAGGCTTTCCTGAAAAGTTGCAATGCGAAAATCGAAGCCATCGGATGTCACTGGTGGACGGGTTTCTGAACTGACAGTCCTCCTATAAGACACAGACTGAGTAGAAACAAATGGTGCCATTTTATCATGATTATTAGAGAGGACCTATTATATGAAGATAGGTTGAAAAGTGGTGAAGTGGTCCTTTAACTATACTAGTCCTTACCCGTTCTGAATATATGAACAGCAAATTATATTTAGTGTGGGTAATGCGATGTAATAGATCAAATTACTGATAGGCAGGGAATAATTTACAGATGATCTTGGGAAGTTGGGGACTGTAGGACATAATGTTATAGTTGTAGATTTTCCTATGCAAGTCAATGGGAAAACATATTCACTAATAGATGCTGTAGTGCAATAATAAGTACACCATTGATGTGTGATATATATTTGTTGGTAATATTCTGCATAGAAATAAAGCTATTGAATATTTTCACTTTCGGTGTTGCACTTTGTAGACGGTCCCTATAACCGCTCAGCTGACCGTCTGCTGCCCATATAGATGCATTATAATCTACTGTGTTAAAGTCGGAGGTTGGCTTTTTGGGCTTCAAATCAAGTTGCAGTTTTTTGTGCTTTATCTAATCAGGATAAGAATGAGACGTTTTTTGTGATTTAGGAATGTTTCGTTCCTGAGTACTCAAGTGGTGTCGACAGGGCAGCCAAACGTTAGTCATTGCATTTGTCTGTATGTATTTTATCATTGTATTTTACGGGATGTGTGTTTCCCTTCCGTCGAGTGGTGGCTTAATTTATTGATATGTTCTGATCCAACAGAGCCACCCGATAGATAATCATTCCGTTGTGATCGTGGCCGTGCTGTTCAATGTTTCACATTAGGTGCAGGAAAGATGAGATCTGTAACTGCGCGACGCGCGTCGTCAGTGAGCAGGCGTGTCACCCGCGTTTGGTTTGAAGTTATAATATGAAGTGACGTTCAAACATTGCATTGCAAAAAGTGGTCGCGCACACATACGCACGTGCGCACACACAGCTTAAGTCGTTTACACACACGCTCACAGCGAAAGTAGTCTGCACACACACGCACGCACACACACACTAATCCAGCCAGGCAAGGGCAGAAGGTTCCTATTATAACGACAGTGGGTGCCCTACCTCAGAGTAGCCTGCGCACGTTTTTAGCGAGGTGCTAAGCAAGGGTTGTTTTTGTATATCAATCAATCTGTCCACTCCATGTGCGTGCGCACGTGCACTCTTTGCGTGCGCGGCTGCACGCTGTTTCACCCACGTTTGGTTAAAAGTTATATCAAGTGATCCCGTGTGTGGTTTGAATCGTCAATCGCCTGTCTGTGCAAAGGGGGAGGGGCCTGAGGTGGTGTACTGTGGAGCAGATCATTGCAACTTTGCCCGTGGGATCGTGTGGTGATGTAAAAACAATATCTGTACAGTAAATATGACAGTTGCGTCGGTAAAAAGTAGCCTAGCTGGATTGTGGGAGCGTGCAGATTTTTTTTGGCATGGAGAGATGTGTGCTAATAGTGTGGCTCGGTCGGAGATAGACCACGGACAAATAAACGGGTTTTTATTCACTAATAAATTCATTATTAATCTTATTGGAAAAATGGCTTCGTTAAGACCTCCATATTATTATGGTCAATGCCTGTGTGAAAAGTGGGAGCGATTGGTGCAGGCAATGAGGAGATAAGGTGGTGTTTCTGACAGACAGACATTCAGACAGACATTCGCTCAATTATAGTATGATGATGATGATGATGATGATGATGATGATGATATATAGTTAAGATTATGTTCTCATCTTCAACATTCTTAAAGGTGGATGAAACCAACTCCTACACCTTTTGCCTGAGAGTAAAACCTCTTGCTGTTTTAAACATTACTGTTAACCACTGTGGACCACAATGGAAAACAAGGCTCTGGGCTTTATTGTGTTTATATTATTTTGAATATTGTGTTCAATAAAACTTTCAATCAATCAATCTACATAAGTAATGTGGGTTTTAATATAAAAACACATTTTTGTATTTATTTAACCACGTATCCTGTATCATAACTTAACTACATCTGGCATTTGTAAAAAATGCCCCCCCCCCATTGCACGCACACAAGCACACACACAACAAGCAATCATACTTAGTAGAACTGAAGCCACACTTTGTTTCTGCATGAAATAAAAAGCCTTTCCATTTGCAAAAGAAAATGGCCTGGCCTCTTGCCTCTCCCATAGTAAATAGCTGGCATTTCTTCAATATTTCTTAGTCCATTTTGGAATGGTGCAGGGAGTACAAAGACCCATCTGGGTCACAGTAGCTATATTAAAGCCGATCCTTTTGTTGGCATATAGGTTTCCATCCATGAGCAAGGTGCAGCTGAGCCCCCTACATTTTTGCAATTGTCAAAGGAGTGTGAGACGGTCACCCTTACCACAGCATTAATTAGGGGCGACGGTGGCTCAGGGGTAGAGTGGCCGGATGGAAACCGCAAGGTTGCCAGTTCGAACCCGAGCTCCCTCAGAGTTAGTGTCGAAGTGTCCTTGAGCAATAAATTGCTCCTGATGTGCTGCTTGGTGCCTTGCATGTACGTATGCACGTGTGCGTGCACAGTGCAAATGCGCCATAATACACACACACACGCAGGCATGCATACACGCACGCACACATACATCAACATTATGACTTTGTCTGAGTCACAAAGAAGCACTGAGACAAGCCATTATCCATGCCTAATGGGTACTAGATTTACTGTAGGTTTAGGATGTTCCGATATTTGCAATGTAGGTAAGTAATTTTGTATTCTAATGACCTGCACATATCTCCATTACAGGTCAGATGTCTCCATTACAGATGTAATGCCTCCAGCCCATAACGGTCCAATTATTTGGCTTTCATTTTGCTTAATACTTTCTCGTTTTCTACATTTTCATTTCCAGACAGTGAAATGCAGTCAAATCAGGGGAACACAAATGAAAGTAAACGATGCATGCAAAACAGGTCTCTTCCTGGTGAACCATCAACGATCTGACAGACAGACAAATTCATATTCACTGGTCAAATCTGGGTCTCACTCCTGACACAACTACCTTGATATGTTATTGATACGTGGAGGGACTAGGCACTGTGGGTTGACTCCTGGCACCTCCTATGTCTCACCAGGTCCTCTCCTGCTCTCACCCTGCTTACCCGGACGCCGTCTACATTCCGACTGCCAACCATCTCTCGGGCAATAATACTAAAAACTATATAGTCAGGCAGCCATAGGAGAAAGTGCTAATTACTACAACATGCACTTTTGGAAGTATAAGTGGACTTGACGATGTCAGTCAAATTAATTCACATGGACTATGTGCAATAACTCGGGTGCAAACTAACCATTCAATAGGATTTTGAGTTGGGATTTCAAATGGAAATAGCCTTGTGTCTGAATCTACAAGCTCCCTAGTTATGGAAGCAGTAGGAAAGCTGTTAAAGTAGTTTCTCCACCCACACAGCTAGCACCCAGAAAGCCCTGCCAGACAGATACATACAGTGGGAGGATGAAGAAATGAAGTCAGTACTGTTGGAACAGGGGGAAAAGCACAGCCTCTGCATCCAGGAACTGGCTGTAACTTCATTATAGGGTTACAGGACAAGGAGAGATCTTTTTTAGGGGTCCAAGTTGCAAAGATGCTGGAAGTGGCCCTATTGTATCTGTTACTATTATTATCTGTTGTTATTCTTTCTTCTCCACTAAAAGTATCTTTGCCAGAAACCGTAACAGCTACAGTTCCCAAACTTGGCAGATAGGTTGGAAATCTCACCAACTACAGATATGGTTTTGTACTGAATGGGCTGAGAACAAATTTTACATTTATAGCATATCATACTATAATTAACCGAATGTGTGTGTGTCTGTGTGTGTGTGTGTCTGTCAGAAACAGTGCCGTAACTCCTTACTGCCTGCACCAATCGCTCCCACACAGGCATTGACCATATGCATATGGAGGGCGTAACGAAGCCCATTTTTCGATTTGACACATTAATGATTATTAATTAATTAAGTAATGTATTAGTCAATTACAAACGCACCCGGGCCCAGTACCCTTCACGGCCACAAAGGGGGGGGGGGGGGGGGGGGGATCATGGGGGGTATAAAACTCAGAGACTGAATATCCCAGTCAGTCTGTCTGCTCACTCTGCTGCATGGTGCTGGAGCTGAGGAGGTGATGTTATTATGTTATTGTTTGATGCCATGGTTTACATAGATCTATTATTGTGATGTTTATTATGATATATATATAATGTTGTGTATATATATATATATATAGGTTATAATTATTTAATTTACATTTGAAAAGGCCGGATTTATAAATACTTAGAATGCTTATATCATATGATAATGACTTATTTGGAAATGATTGGTTTGATTTATGGTGTTATATATGATATGCAGTACTTTGTTTTGAATATACCTTTTTTTTTCTATTTTGCAGACGTTTGGTCTCTTTTGTTGTTGTCACTTGTATTGTCACTTGGGTTAATAAATCGTGTTAAACTTCTGCCAAACTGCGTGCCTTGCCAACTGTTTGTTCATACAACCCTAGCCTCAGACAGGGGTGTGACAAAAACATAATTTATTTTCATGGATTCTGTGGGTCCAGTCAAATCTATCCATTTGTGCCTAGATAGATGTTCCACTTCAATGTTTTTTACTTTTTGAAAAAAGAAATGTTTTATATACTCCTAAACATTGCATTACACTATTGGACCCAGATTATCAAAACTCCCACACAGCTTGTTTATATCTTATTAGGTTTTGAATATATTTTCCAATGAACTTCAAAGAAGTCAAAAATTGCTAGGCCAATCACCCCACAACTTGTGGGATATGTCTACTGCGTAAGTACCAGAAACATACCCCAAAAGTTCATTTTAACTTGAGGTCGCTATGTAAACAATAGGTGAGGCATAACACAAATCGGACATAATAATAAAAAAGTCCAATCATTACTAAACTCAAAATGGCAGAAATCGTCCCTGATTCATCGGTCTATCACCTCACCACTATATACCAGTAAGAAGCCTAGGGAGATAAGCGACCTCTCCCTAAAGGGCGAGAAGCGACCTCGCCCTTTTGCGTGCACGCATCCACCTTGTTGACGGCAGACTGCTGGGCGAGCGCTGGCGCTTTGGCATGGGGGGTCAGATCAACATGGAATTAATTCTGTACTGGCCATATAAGTAGCATGTCTTGAGTGTACAGGGTTCGATGAGGTCAGATCAACATATGTAGAATGTCAGAACAGGTCAGCTCCATATATGGAGATCTTAGGGTGGTAACGGGGACATTCTCTTGAGTGTACAGGGTTTCATGAGGGCCAGGCCTTAATTTTCGGGCCTGTTGAGAACTCTAGTTTTCGCCAGCTGCCAGGCACGGCTGCACTAATAACTTTGGGGCAGGCCCGACTAGAGTTTGAATGGACAGGTATCCGTCAAAAGGGAGACATCGAAGAGGATGGATGGGGAAGGATCAACATATGGAATATGTGATGTCACGAGACCTGGGTACCATTATACCATATATGGGGATTTTTTTTTTTTTTTTTTTTTAAGATTTTTTTTTGCGGCTTACGCCTTTTATTGATTTTTGAAGGGACAGACAGTAGGCTGACAGGAAACGGGAGAGAGATGGGGGGATGACATGCAGTAAAGGCCGTGTCGGGCTCGGGAGTCGAACCCGCGGCACACTGCGACTGGATTACCAGTCAGGTGCCCAGACCGTTACGCCACGGCCTGGGCCATATATGGGGATTTTGAGTGATACAATGACGGGAATTGCCCGATTTCATAGTAAATGTGATTCTTCCGGCGCAATAAAAATGTTGGACACTGGCAAACGTCAAGACCCTTTGGGGTTTTCAACTAATAACAAATTGGCTTGAACATAGCAAATCACTGCTTTGTGGCTATATTGTCATTTTCTTCTTTTTCTGTTCTTGCCACTTGGGGCTATATTTTTTATTTTGTTTTTCATTGACCCAGGGTACACAGGGTTATACTAGGGTTAGTATGAAAATGTATGAAAATACTGCAGGATGGTAGGAAAAGAAAATGAACATTTACGGTCAACGGCATTTTCTAATTATTGAAAATCCAAAATTCTATGCAGATCTCTCTCTGTACACGGTATACTGGTTATGCTTTAATAATAGCTCCCCCACTCACATGCAAATGGCAATACATGTTCACATAGCACAATACCAATGCATACAGCTGCAGTGCTGCAGAGTGGGAGTGAAGCTTCATCCTTGCAAGAAGACAGAGAGAGAGAGAGAGAGAGAGGGGAAGGCAGGGTAAAAGGGAGTAGGTCAGTGTAGGTGAGTCACTCCTGAGTCACAATGGGGCAGTGAAGATCCACGGGCCAAGGGCAGAGAGAGAGAGACAAGACCAGGGATCGGATTAAAACTCGGGTCGTCACGGTTCACAAGGAACATGCACCCACTGGCTGAGCTACCAGCACCCCTGCCATTGCAAGTCTAACCCGAGGCCTACAGCAATAGAGCTCAGTTTTCTCCATTGCCACTTTAACAACGACGTCCATATTTTGTCATTGTTGGTGAACATTCTCACCATGCATCTTCAAAATCTTACAAATTGTGTTCAGAAAAAGTGTTTTTTCGCTATTGCTCAAAACATTTAGAAAATAGGCCCAGTAGTTAACTAGAAAAAGCAGTTCCTGCAGAAACTGTGTGGGCTCGCTGAAAACCTGCAATGTATATGATGTACAGTAGAAATGTATTAAAGCTGAAGAAAAAACTAAAACTAAAATGCACCATTGGCCCGGCGCCGTGATGATGGATACGTCGTACATACATATTCACTGTCGACCCAGGAAGTGGCAGTGGTTTGAATGCGTTGTTATAGCAACCACATACAGCGCCTCTGCTCTGACCCCGCTCACACTCACGCCCACTGTGGCTGCCTCATGACGTCACAAAACATCCTTTATCCAGGGTTAGGGTCAGGGAGTCATATGTTCTGTGTAATGTGACTATGGTAATCTACAAGGAGAGAACACTGTAATAAGACTGCCGACAGGAGGTAGAGAAACAACAAAACCTATATATATATATGCTGAACAGTGCTGTATACAGGCAGGTTGTGTTACCTTTTAATGGTGTTCACTTAATCATACATTGTCCAGACCATTGCTGCATGAGAACAGCAGCAGTGGTGATCGAACAGCAAAGTTCTCTGCAAGCTGCCTTTATTGATGTACAACCTATCTAGCTATAGATACTGTGTGTGTGTGCGCGTGTGTGTCTGTGTGCACACGCACGCACGCACGTGGAATTATGTGTCACTAATCGTTTTGTGTGTGTGTGTGTGTGTGTGTTTGAGTGAATGTAGAGAGAGCAGACTGTTCATTAAAGAAAACTATACAACCAGGTGCTCACAAGAGAAACAAGTGGTTCAAAATTTCAGAGGTGCTCCTGGATCAAACGAGATCAAACATGAGAGAAAAACAGAGGATCCGGGCACTCAATGCGGTCGTTTGACCTCAAGTGGTCTTTATCAGGGCGAAATAACATTTCATCCTGTTTTTCTTTGACTCTAAGGTGACATTCACACCAGAGAGCTTTACTGCGATTAAAACGAATCCTGCTGCGCATTGTCCGAAAGTGTGCTTTGTTTGGCAGGTGTGAAGGCTCATTCGAATCCTAATGCGCATCAAATTAAATATGCAAGAACCCCAACTTCTCCGCCCATTCGCATCGAGTCTACCGAAGTATGGGAATGTGACCTACGAGTTTAATTAACACTTTGCATGGATAGAGAGTAGAGGGATAAAGTTACTAGAGTATTGCTTAATTTATGCCGTTCTACAAGCTCACAAAGCGTTGTAACTTGTGACGTGTTGTGAGCTTGTGCTATCGGCTACACCATTTTGCCAAAGTATAAATCAGCTAATGTGTGTGAAAGAGTTACAGATATTGGGAGAGATATTACAAAATGGAAAGAAGATAGATAATTGACTTGTAGTGGAGGGTGAAGCTGCATGGGCTCTATATTATACCCCATCATGTCTGTTCAGTGTTCAAGCCTTGCATGGATTATATAATATAACAAAATACATACATAAATGGATGCACCTGGGACGTATCCTCAGTGATGTATCCCAAGGTCATCGGGGTTTCGGGTCTCGCAACATCATAAAGGCCTCACCGTGGGTTTGTTCGGCTTCTTCCTCACGGAAGACACAGGCTGGGGCGCTAACCCATAGCCTACTGCTCCCGGGTGCCGTCTAATTTCCGGCTGCCACCCGTCTCTCCGGTGGTCACCAGACTATTCCTGGTTGTCACTTAGTCTATTCCTATGAGTCACTATAAATAGAAGAACTATAACAAAATACATACATAAATGGATGCACCTGGGACGTATCCTCATTGATTAATGGATAGCATAATAATGACTCTGGTGGTTGGCTGCAAACAAACACACACACACACACAGATACGCACGCACGCACGCACACATTTTGCCATGGTTGATCTTAGTTCCGCATAGATATAGGAGATTCTTGAGCTGAGTAATACATTCACAACTATGTCATGCTGCTATGTTTCACACCCTTAACCCAAACCCTTTCATAACCCTGACACACACAGACGCACGTCGCGCACGCACGCACACACACACACACACACACACACACACGCACACACACACACACACACACACACACACACACACACACACACACACACACACACACACACACACACACACACACACACACACACACACACACACACACACACACACACTTTCTTCCCCTCTGCCTCTCTGTCCTACTCTACCATGGCAATATGTGCAGGCTTGCAGCAACAATTCAGACCTTTGTCAAAACCAATGTTGGCACAAAGAGCGACTGAGGGAGCAGCGTTATCTCCTGAAGTCTAATCTTTCTAATTAAGGGCATCACTGGGAGGAAGGTGCTACTATTCTCTGCTCATTCCGCTCTAGGGCATGCCCCATCCCCACACGTCTGAGCTACTGATTTGCACACGCACACAATAGCAAACAAAAAACACCCACACAGTTTCACTCTATGGATGGGTTCCAACTGATTGTCTCGGTATCGTAACTTGACAAATAGACAAAGAAGGGCTCAGTCCCTCACAGAGCTTTTAAACTTAAAAAATGCAACACAGGATTCTTCAAGCTCAATTTATCAGCAGATGTAGCGCTCGACTACAAAATGCCCATAATTCCATCTAACACTTCAACCCTCCGCCTCCCTCCCTCTACCTTACCCTCTTACCCCCTATAGCTGACAGAAAGAAGAGACAAGATAAGAAGGGATGTGGTCAGACCTAATTTGTCTAGTGCCCCTAGTCACTGAGTAATCAGCTACACAGTCTAGTCCAGGGGTTCCCAAACATGTCCATGTCAAGGAACAGCAAATAACCATATCCTGTGGCTGCAGCCCCCTATGGAAATGGCTCAAAAAAAGAAAATAGTGAAAATAGATACTTGTAGCAGCTTGTAGATCTGTAGATATATAAACTGGTGCGTTAATCTTATGAGTTGAATTTGAATTGAAATAAAGGACAGTTACGTGAGTGCTGCATATACCAGCTGGTATATGCTGGTATATATATTTATTGCGACCGAAGGTCGCAGTTAACTATGGAATTGTGCGTTTTTTGTCTGTCAGTGTATCACTCAAAATGAAAGCCCCCATATACGAATGAAAGCCCCCATATATTGTGCCCAGGTCTCATGACATCACTATGACATCATCAGGGATGATAGTAAATCAGGGATCAAAGTAAATGAGACCTGCTGTCGGAATTAAGCCCATATATGGAGATCCCTGATCATCAATATTAGTATGGATATATGTCAGAACCTGTTCTCCATTCCATATGTTGAACCTTCCCCATACATCCTACCTCTTCGATGTCTCCCTTTTGACTGATAGCTGTCCATTTAAATCTTGCCCCAAAGTTATTTGTGCAGCCGCGCCCGGCAGCCGGCGAAAACTAGAGTTCTCAACAGGCCCGAAAATGAAGTCCCGGCCCTACCTGGGCCCTCATCAAACCCTCAAGACACTGCCCCCGCTGCCACCCTTAGATCTCCATATACACGTAGCTGACCTGTTCTGACATTCCATATGTTGATCTGACTTCATCAAACCCGGTACACTAAAGGGCAAGGTCGCTTCTCGCCCTCAGGCGTCTTACTGGTTGTAGTTAAGTAGTATAAGTTACTTTTCCAGATGTGCGCCTGGTGGTAAGAAGGTTCATTAATGTTGAAACGAGTTAGAGTCGTGCTCGCACCGTTGACGCACAGTGAGTACTCTGACAACAGGTATTAACCAGATGGGGAATGCATTCCCAACTTGGTCCCCAAGTGGAGTCTATAGTATTTCACAAAGTACAAAACATACAGTTTGTGAAAATAAAACAACATAGTGGAGGTACCTATGTGGCCTACTGGCAGCTTGCATGCAAATCCCGACCTCAAAATGTATTGTTTGTTTCTGATAAAGAGATGGGGAGGCCTTGTTACTACTAAAGAAACACTCTATAGTGATTTCTATCAGAATATAGAACATACAACTTATTTTAACAAAATACATAACTTACACCCCCTTACTCTAAAGGATATTGCAGTGCAGACTCTGCAGAGTAGTTGGCCATAAACAAACTTACATTAAGCCGTCCTGTACACCTGGGCCAATATGGATAGATATACATTACACAATACACATGTGCTTGCTTTCATGCACACACACACACGGACACACACACACACACACACACACACACACACACACACACACACACACACACACACACACACACACACACACACATGCAGGCACGCAGTCGCACACACGTGCACTCAAATTCACTCACCGGTTGTTCCTCTTCCCTCTGCCTGCACATCGCAGTGCCCACGGCGATGCATTTCTCTCCCCGTCTTCCTCTAGCCCTTAGTTCCAACCTCCCCCTCTCTTCACCTAGCTGTTCGACCAGAGTGGAAAAGGTCTTGTAAATGTAGAAAACACTATGAATAATTGAGGAATGTTTAGATTGGATAGGGTAAAGTTTCAGCGTCAAACTGTGGTGGTGGTCGATTTGCGCAGGATGGTTTTCTGAGGCTTGACAGACAGCGGATTAGGAGGCACACACGGCGGAGGGATGTTCACCGTCGGGGGCGGAAAACTGTGGCTGACAGAGAGGCCGCCGTTTTCCATCAGGAGTTGATGAGAAAGCATGTGAGGAGGCGAGGAGGAGTTGGAGGAAGAGCAGCAGTGCATGGGGCTGAGCCTCAGGTCACTCAGCTCGGCCTGCAAATGGAGATCTGTGTCGTGCACGTCGTACTGGAGGTCGCAGTCCGGACAGTATCCATGATACTGAACCTTCTCACTGAAACGCACTCTCTCTCTCTCGCGCGGCTCTCTGCCGGGCGCCTGGGGGCATTTGTTTGTTTTGTGGCGGAGCAGCGGCATAGGTCTGGGCAACGAGGGCACAAGACCTGACTCGGAGGCTCTGCCGTCGCTGGACATGCAGAACAGCTCCCTGCTTGGTTTGACCGGGAAAACACCGTTCCTCAACAGGGCCCCATTGGTCTTGGATAGATTCCCTGATAGCACTAACGTGGGGTGAGGCAGATTCTTTGTATTGTGTTCATCGGTCTTCAGAGGGGTGTGCCTGGGCGGCGGCAAGGGCGGGTGAGCTTTCCTAAGCACGGTCAGCACCGCTGGGAGGCTGACAGGGACGGGGACAATGGGTGCGGCCGTCAGCCGGAAGATGTAGTCGTCGGGGCACATCTTCATCTTCATCTCGAAGCTGGAGGCGGTGGTGGTGGTAGAACTAGAGCTGGAGTTGAGTGTGTCTGTCTTGGAGCTGTCTGTCAGGCCGTCTTCCTCCAGTTGCAGGTCGCAGGTCAGGGTATCAATCTCGTGCACAACCTGGGGACAGGAAGAGGAAGTGTCACTCTGACGGGTAAGAGGACAGGATGGATGAGTCATTGTTACCCATAACGCACTGAAAGTATGCAGGAGGAGGAAATAGCCCACCATGAGACAACCTGAACAAGTGGCAAACTCAGCATTGCATGTGACAATGATTACTTAGGAGGAAAAAAATTGAATTTCTGTGGCAGCCTGAGAACATGTCTGAGAACAATATATGATCCAAAAATAGCAGATGCTTGTGAGCTTGTAAATCGGCAACTTTCGGTGTTGGACACTGCCATACGATTCAGTATTTAAACCAGGCAACAAATGATCCTGTTCTCTCCTTAAGCCTTTAGTGACTCACCTGTATTAACATGTTCAAAGGACAGACATTTATTCGAGAGATTGATTTATGAGGTTAAAGACTGATTGAGATATCACTATGACAACGTGACCAGGGAGAGGGGAAATATCACCAGGATTTATGACAACAGCCGTGAGTATGCCAGTCTGACTAAAGTGATAAACTCCCACAATCAAACTGCACCATCAGAACAAAGATAAATAACACTACCTAGCAGCCAGCGTGAGTTCCTGCGAGTCCAGTAACAAAGAATGTAATATGCAAACTTGCAAAGCCAATGAAAGGAGCAACAGTATGGGACATGAAAGGGAGATGGTCTAGTTATAAAATAAATAGACCGCTACTGTCTATCATTGGGCAAAAGTGGTTTAATAAAGAAAAAATCACACTTGTGTGAAGTGAGGGGCGCTCTTATCGTCATAAATCATCATACATCACATTCATGCTCAGCCAATCAAATCATCGTTATTTGGTACACACAAACACACAAAGCTGGGCATACGAGGGGCCCCTCAAAAACTACTACTGTTGGGCAAAAGCTATTTGAAAAAGAAATAATCACACTTGTGTGAAGGCTCTTATCATCATACATTATACGAATATACGTACTCACTACTCATCCAATCAGATCATCACATTCAGTGTAACAAACTCATTCCATGCTCAAACTGACATACACACAAAGCTGTGCATAGGAGGGGCTAGCGCTCCTCAATAACAACTAAAAGGCAACAACAGCAAGGGTCATATTTACTGAATCCAACCAGTGTGACTGTGAGAGAAAAGTTAATACCCTACTGAAATAAAAGTCAGAAGACAAAACTTATAAAATGACATTGACAACCAACCGGAAAATTATCCAATTCCTTATTGGTATCAAGTCCAGATGGAGTCTCCATAAGGTAGAGATGAGTAATACAGCAAAACAATACATTTTTGTGTGTGTGTGTGTGTGTGTGTGCGGCTGTGCGCGGCTGCGCGCGCCTGTATGTGTGTGATGGGATTAGTCTATGTGCTTGTGTGTATGTACAACAATCTACATCCTCAGTGTTACTTTAAAGGGATAAGTTTTACTTAAGCTGTATGAAATACCTGGGGCCACGCATTAAAAGTAAATTAATCCACAATTGTATTGTTGACCTATTTCTAAAATATTAGTGCAACTTTCGTTCATTTTTTACCCCTTATAACACGTTTTTTTGTGTCCATATCACTACGCCCAAAAAAATTGTTCCATGTGATAGAGGGGTCAAAGTTGAACGAAGGTTGTGCTAATATTTTAGAAATAGGTCAACAATACAAATGATGCTAGTTTTGTGGATTAATTTACTTTTAATGTGTGGCCCCAGTGCCCCCCACAAAATGACCGGAACTACTTAATATTCACCAAAACCAGAGCAGAATTCTCACCACGGGACTCAGGCAATAAATTACAGTAACACAGTTGCAACCACTATAATAATGGCAAGTATTTCATACAACTTAAGTTAAAAAATTGTGAACTATCCCTTTAGCCCTGAGAGTGTAGGGCACACAGCCATACACACCCATGCATGCACATACGTAACACAATACATATACATGCACTGAGCATATTGGAAGAAAACATGTCATCTCTTACACTACATGATTCATGGTTGATTACATCTGATTCAATAAGCCTGTACCGGTCTGGAAGGCCACCCAAGGAGAGCTTTACAAACACAACACACATAACAGTACAGTAGGACACTAAGAAATGTTCGTAAGCAAGTAGCCTTCGGCTATTCACTTCTCTACCACAAGTGATCACATCTCGTCCACATTATGAGCAGACATAACTAGGAAAATAAGAAAATAGCAATGAAAATAGCTGGAAGGTGTAGGGATTGAACTGACATGTTTTTGTAGGGAATTTAGCCTCAGGGATCCCCCCCCCCCCCCCCCCCCCCCCACACACACACACACACACTCTGCCCTCCATGCGTGCGCGCATTGAGGGCAAAAATAATCCAGTCTCAGGAAATCAGGATTATTTTGCCTGGGAGGGAAAGATAAGGTACTTTACACTGTGTAATTTACAGTAATGCACATAGTGAATGGTGTTTTGAATGAGCATTTATTTATTTTCATAATGACAAGTTGTGTGTTGGTTAAATGTACCTTGTACAGTGGTTAGAATGTAGTTCATTAATTAGAATTATAGAATAATTAAAATGAATAAGGGACCACCTCAGTGGTTAAGACTGGAATAACAATGAGATAGAGAGAGCAAAATTTGTCACTGGGGTGTGTTATTGGATCAAAAATCTCCATGCGGTCTTTAAAAGGATGATTTACGTATAGCCTACACACACACACACACACACACACACACACACACACACACACACACACACAGTCACACACACACACACACACACACACACACACACACACACACACACACACACACACACACACACACACACACACAGAATGGATTAATATGGCAGTGTCCCAGTGTGTGCCCATGCTGTAGTAGAGTGGGCAGACTGACTGTGGGTGTGCCCAGCATCTGTGATGGGGCTGCCCTCAGAACCAGGCTCCAATCCATCCCTGTCTGAGGTACCAGATAAGTGTATTTCAAATGGATTATATTCCAACACTGCATGGCTTTGATTCTAATACTGCCCCAAGGTATGTAGTGTGTGTGTGTGTGTGTGTGTGTGGGGGGGGGGGAGGGACAAAAGAAAAGCCACATCACATGAAACAAAATATATATATGTATAAAAATGAAATGCCCAGTTGCTTGTTGTGAGCTGTTGTAATACAATAGAAGAGACAAAGAGGGCACACAGTTTAGTAAAACACAGACAGTTGAGTGAAGCATAATACATACGTTGTTGCGTGACAGGGTCGCGGACACTGATTGTTTTTATTTTTTCAAGTAACACATCACGTCATGTTTTGTAGTTGACACATGACTGACAAAGTATAAATTAGGCGTGAAGCAGACAGATGCTGTGTACCCATCCCATCCATAATGTATAGGAATCACATGCAGACTGCTGTGGGCAATATAGGATGACAGACTTTCATGTTAGGGTGAGAGGTTCGGCACAGCAAGCCAAGGCGGATGCTCTGTGCTTGGCTGGTGGAGAAAACGTAAACATAAAATCAGGTTAGGTTGAAGCTCATAGTGCTCTGGTGACAGGGAGTGAACGCCAGGGACTGTCTGTGATTGACACCAAAGGAAGAAAACGGAGGTCTAAAGCAAGGGCTGCACAAGTGAAGTGCACATGGATGAAACTGGAAAATCATATGAGCCGCCTGACAGCAATTGGAGTGCCTTGATATTTTAACAAGGTGTCTGGAGAGAGAGAGAGAGAGAGAGAAAATGAGAGCAAGATGCAGAAACAGACAGAGACAGAGAAAGCATGAGAAAAAGAAAGGAGATTGAAAGAGATGCAGTGTGGATGGAGCTATAGATACTGCTTCATTGTGTGTATAGGGGACTATACAGGCACTATACTCAGCAGTGAGCATTAAGATGATGAAATGCAATGCAAAGCGCATGTCCTGGGTGAACCAACTCCATTAACTATTAATTGTGACATTTTTTTTCTTAATTTAATTAAAAGCCTGCCCTGCATTCTTTCATATTCGGTGATAATGCATGACACATGCATGAGTGACAGTTAGAGGAGTAGGGAGGTTGCCGTGTTGTGTGTGCGTCAGTGCGCACGCTCACGCACGTGAACATTGTTACATTCGTGTGTGTGTGTGTGGTTGTCATTTCAGGCCCCAGGCCCCCAGCGGGCGGATGACAGCCGTCCATCTCGCCTACAGACAAAATGTGGTTTAGAAAAATAACCAGCATGGCCTTTATGCACAACAACACAATATCCCCCACATAAAAACACCCTTTAAAGATAGACTAAAGTGGCACCTGTTTATTTACCTCTTTGAGTTCCTTGGCCACATCCTTAAGGTCTCCAAGAATGGTTTCCAAATTTTCCACGATTGTCTTGATCTCCTTCTTCACTTTCACTTTGGAGACTACCCCTTCGGCTTCTGCATTTGGTTTCCCTGACATTCTTCAGTTTCTGGCACAGATTCTGTTTCGTCAAGGATCTCAATCAAATCCTTCGGCTCCCACAGCGGTGCCACTTTGCCAGTGCATTTTGACTCTCCTGTTCTGTTCACTTTCCTCCTCTCTTCGCCAGCCAGGCTACATCACGCTACAATGTAGCGGAGCGCGGTGACAGCTGTTTCCCGACCACTACGCCTGCGCAATAGACCGAATCAAAAATAATCTTAGAAAATTGTTACATTGTACTGTCGGCGAAGCGGTGTTTCTCCTCCTGCCGTTACCTTTCACGTTCCTGTTCAACAGCAAAGCCGGACGTGGCAGAAATACACGTCGAAAGAGCTCCAAATTCACCATTATTACGCAGATGGAAATACAATTATGATGAGGGAAAAAAAATATCATGAACACAAAGTTGAATAGAAAGGAGAAAGCACACACGGACGGACATCCAAACCGTTTTTCTGTCGGTCGTTACTGGAATTCTGGTACATCTTTCCAGACATCTTAAATGGTAAAATAATCCCATTCACAAAATGTTAAAGACCTGTGGGCTTGCAAGGGCAGACCCCGAAAGCAGTCAAATCGACTCCACAGAGTCCAGGGACACTTTCTTCCCCCAGAAAATAACCCGTCAATTTCATCCCGCCTCCTCCATCGCAGCCTCGTTGGAGTGTCTGCTGATGTCGGGGCGGGCGGACTGCGCGCTCTCTCTCTCTCTCTCTCTCGCCCCCCTCTCTCTCTCTCTCTCTCTCTCTCTCTCTCTCTCTCTCTCTCTCGCCCCCCCCCCCCCCTCTCTCTCTCTCTCTCTCTCTCTCTCTCTCTCTCTCTCGCCCCCTCTCCCTCTCTCTCTCTCTCTCTCTCTCTCTCTCTCTCTGCCCCCCTCCCCTCTCTCTCTCTCTCTCTCGCCCCCCCCCCCCCTCTCTCTCTCTTCTCTCCCCCTCTCCTCTCTCTCTCTCTCTCTCTCTCTCTCTCTCTCCTCGCCCCCCCCCCCCCCCTCCCTCTCTCTCTCTCTCTCGCACCCCCCCTCCTCTCTCTCCTACCTCTCGCCCCCCCCCCCCCCCCCCTCTCTCTCTCTCGCTTGCTGCATGGATGTAGACTTGCTGTCACGCTCTGGCTCTATGGAGAAAAAGGCTCAGTTGTCATTTCAATGATTTCATGTCACAGCCAGGTCACCACTGCAGAGGTGTTGTTTTACTTTTAACTTAATAGTCGAGTGAGTGAACTGAGTGCATTTTAACTGAATGAGATGTGTACAGTACGTGTACACAGAAGAATTGGTGTGAACGATGATGTCTTATTTACCATATTTGCCCTTTGACCACCCTGGACAAAAAACATCCCCTGGTGCATGGCGCTGCAGGTTGTGAAATTGAAACCACTTCTGTCAGCTGTCACCACACGCACGCACGCACGCACGCGCACACACACACACACACACACACACACACACACACACACACACACACACACACACACACACGTTGTAGCGGCTACTAATTAATTCCCAAAGGTGTAAAAATGCTAGCCCTGGAACATGACTCTCGTCTCGAGTCGTATTCATACGAGAGTCATGACGTAACTTCACCCTGGTTTTTGCGAACGCTACATTTACAAATAATTAAAATATATAAACATTCGCATTTCAAATATAAAGTACTCACAAAGTGTCCCACGGGTGTTAGTTAGTAGCAGCGCCAGCGATTATAATTTCTGCATCCCGCGTTGTTTAATAAAAAGCATTTTTATCCGAGGTGTTATTTTGCCATTGGCTTTCAACTACGCGCCCCTATTGGTCGGGAGGAGGGTGGCACTCGGTGTGTTCGATATAGGTAGGCTGACCGCCCTGCCAATACAGACTAATAGGCGAGTGCGCTCCCGGTGTGCAACTGTGGATTTCCCAAACGAACCCCGTTTGAAAAAAGTAGCCGGGGAGCTCGGACAAAAATGCTTTTTATTAAACAACGCGGGACGCAGCAATTCTAATCGCTGGCGCTGCTACTAACTAACACCCGTGGGACACTTTGTGAGTACTTTATATTTGAAATCTGAATGTTTATATATACGGAAATCTTGTAAATGCAGCGAGCGCAAAAAACAGGGCAAAGTTACTGCATGACTGTCATGATAATCATCATGGCAGTCATGTTCCAGGGCTATAAAAATGCAGACTTGTAAAGAAAAAAAGGATTCCAATGCACTCGTCTTTGGTGGATTTTTTTTTAGCCTATATGGTTTATTGATGAGCAAGTTTACGCATTTCGACCGATAAAGGTCTTCGTCAGGGTCTATCTCTATCTCGATAGATATTATTTGAACTATGGCCCCCCCACCCTGACAAGCACTTGCAATTGTAGGAGTTGAGGCATATATTGTTTGACTCGGTTCCACTTCCACAGATAGGCCGCCGCCTAAATATTGTGAAAATAGCAGATCAAGCTCACAACGCTTCAAGCCTGTAGATCGGCTATTTCACTTTCCTCTTTCTTAATTATATTGCTTGAGTTTGACAATTTGGCAACTGTTTGACCAGATTTAGTTTGTTGATTACTTTTGATGCAGTAATTATCTTTCTTTCTTTCTTTCTTAAAAAGGTCTTAAAAGTCTTTAAATTGTAATTGTCACACACTTTCATCTGGACAATATCATGACAATATCATGTGGGGATCCCCCTGGGGGTCCTGACCCGGCCGAACCACAGAGTGTGCCATCCACCCTTCGCAGATGAGTAAACCTGGGACTAGCTCTGGCTCAGGCTAGCCATCCACAGATTCCACACGGTATCATAGGAATCCCGCTTCCTGATTGGTGTGGGTTTAGCCCGCCCCCTCCCCATTGCGGAAGCGAGAGAGTTGAAGTTCACCCTGCCTGCTGTCAGTGTTGTGTTGTGTTGTGTGTGTTTTCGTGTTAAATTGCCTCAGTCGTACAGCAGCTGAGTCTGCGTTAAATCCATACAGTACCTGTTCTGTTCACCATGTCTGTGCCTTTGAGATTCGATGGAAAAGTGGTGCTTGTCACTGGAGCCGGAGGAGGTAAGCCCAACCTGATGATGCAAGTTAGCATAAATAGCCAATTGTCTTGTAATGCATTGCTATAATTATAAACCAGAACATTTACAACGACGTGGGTCAAAGTTATTCTCGGATGGCACGTTTTCCTTTATAAGCTTTATCGAGATGAGATGTTAGCAACTCGTATACATATCCAGCATTTATGGTTTCATGTCATTCAAAGCGAGTTCTTTATTGTATAATATCCTCATGTTCTAACTTTTACAATCGTAAACTATTAAAAACTACCAAAAACATTATAGTGTGCATTACTTAATCACAGAGAGCAAAGTACATCTGTGTCACGGTCACCGTGGTGTGTCAAAGGGCGCACGTAGAAGTTCACGCTGGGTGATCTCTGATCTATTCCGCCGCTATTTAAGCAGTTTTTCTTGTGACTGGGCAGTGGGCATGTGTCAAGATGGGGAGACCCCTACTGAACATAACACAAAACTGAAAGAAACTGGTGAAGTACAATGATATTAATGTTGTTATATTATTCGGTGCAGGACAATTTTCCATTTAGGCAACACAGTGTAAGTGCAACGCTGTCTAAGACAGTACTTTACTTTACTGTACTGTAATAATACTTAACATTAAAGTACAGACTACAAAATTGGTAGTATATACTAGACAAAAAAGTACAATATCTACAATGTTACAACTATAATCCAAATAGCATTTGAATCATTGTGAGGCTGCAACCCCCAGTGTTGGCTGAAAATTGTTAGCTTTCAACAATGTTCTACGTCTACATAGCCCTGGAACATGACTGCCATGATGATTATCATGACAGTCATGCAGTAACTTTGTCCTGTTTTTTGCGCTCGCTGCATTTACAAGATTTCCGTATATATAAACATTCAGATTTCAAATATAAAGTACTCACAAAGTGTCCCACGGGTGTTAGTTAGTAGCAGCGCCAGCGATTAGAATTGCTGCGTCCCGCGTTGTTTAATAAAAAGCATTTTTGTCCGAGCTCCCCGGCTACTTTTTTCAAACGGGGTTCGTTTGGGAAATCCACAGTTGCACACCGGGAGCGCACTCGCCTATTAGTCTGTATTGGCAGGGCGGTCAGCCTACCTATATCGAACACACCGAGTGCCACCCTCCTCCCGACCGATAGGGGCGCGTAGTTGAAAGCCAATGGCAAAATAACACCTCGGATAAAAATGCTTTTTATTAAACAACGCGGGATGCAGAAATTCTAATCGCTGGCGCTGCTACTAACTAACACCCGTGGGACACTTTGTGAGTACTTTATATTTGAAATGCGAATGTTTATATATTTTAATTATGTGTAAATGTAGCGTTTGCAAAAACCAGGGTGAAGTTACGTCATGACTCTCGTATGAATACGAGAGTCATGTTCCAGGGCTAACGTCTACAATGAGCTAGCCAAGTAATAAAGGCCTTTAATGTGTGCTACTGCTACCAGAAGAGCTGCCTTTAGTGTTTCCAAGTTTTTGATATCTGTAACTGCCTAGTAAAGAGCATCTTCTGGGTTACTACTCAGCAGTTACCTGTTTTTCAAATTTTCATTTCTTTCCTCAGGTCTTGGCAGAGAATATGCACTGGCCTTTGGCGAGAGAGGAGCCTCAGTTGTGGGTGAGTGAGATAATAATTCACTAGTCCCTACACACACTAGAGCCCGACGTCCAATTCCAGATTTTTGGGTCAGATCCTGATTTTGGAGAGTCAAAATGAATTCTAGTAAATTAAAAACAATACAAAAAATCTTTGATTTGAGAACATTACATCTATGAGAAAACAAATAAGATGAGCACACATAACATTTTGATAGATAAAAAAATAAACACAAACTGTACTTCCATCCATCTTTTACTGCTTATCCGGAGTCTTTTGCGGAGGTAACTGTTCCAGCAGAGAATCCCAGACTTCCCTGGCCACATTCTATGAGGGATCCTGAGGCGTTTCAAGGCCAGGAGATATAATCCCCCAGCTGGTCCTTGGTTTACTCTAGCCGCAATTTGCAACTCTAGATTTTTTTATAATGGGATGAATCTAGAGTTGCAATACCCTCCATTGACTCCCCACTCATCCAATTTGCGTTTGCGATCTGCTTGTCTTAAACAACGTTAAACTCACCAACATTGCAGCTGTAGTCCAAGCTTGAATTACCCTCTTTCAATCTGCCGAGCTTGTTTTTCATAAAAATATCCCGTAGACATGTTATGAGCTACTTTCTGTCAAGACATCCTCTGCAGGTGATTCTTTTTCTAAGTGTTGCAGTTTGGAAGCACTCGTTTTCTTTAGCGGGTCGCGCTGCTGCCGTTCAGTGACTTTCGACGAGTGCTTCCAAACTCCAGCACTTAGAAAAATAATCACCTGCACAGAATTTCTTGACAGAAAGTAGCTCATAACATGCCTACGGTGGATTTTTATGAAAAACAAGCTCGGCAGATTGAAAGAGGATAATTCAAGCTTGGACTACAGCTGCAATGTTGGTGAGTTTAACGTTGTTTGAGACAAGCAGATCGCAAACGCAAGTTGGATGAGTGGGGAGTCAATGGAGGGTATTGCAACTCTAGATTCATCCCATTATAAAAAAATCTAGAGTTGCAAATTGCGGCTAGGTTTACTGTAAGCGCCCTCGGTTTGTGAAAGAAATAGAACGTGGATGGTCTCAACGGGTGTCGTTTATTTTTCTTCAGGTACAGATGAAGATCATGGAACACCGTGAAAACTACAATAGAAATATAAATACTGTTACAATTATGACATTTTCTCATAGTCTTCACCAACAATAAAATCTGTAAATTACATATCACAGGCCAATAAAGTACCACAAGTCCATAACAGAAATATACCAACAGAACCATTAACCCACAATACAATTAATTAGACCTAAAGTAAATGAGTGAACCCAAAACAGAACAAACTAGAAAAAGTGCCCTTCTGGTCACAGGTCTCCACCAGGTTATCCACAGATCCGTGCAGTTAGAGGTAAAAACACTTTTCGGCCAGTTATAGCGCCACCTTGAGGCTGAGTTGAAATTGTTCATGTGGCATTTTGTCCTCGGCCTAGTGGGAATGTGGGTGCACAATTTCACGGAAATCACGCGATGTGTTCATGATTTGCAGCATTTTGTTTGAAACTGAGCACTCCTGTGAACTTTGGAAGCCAATCTTAACCAATCAGGATGGAGTCTGAGAAATCTGAAAGACCCGTTTGGTTGAATGGCTCTAGAGAGACTGTGTACCAATTTGCGTGATGTTTGGATAAAATCTGTAGGTGTGCTGTGCAAAAACTTGTTTTGCACAAAGCGGCCTCCTGGTGGCGCTATAACAGGCCGTTCTGGAAATTATGGGGCAGAGGTTCATCGTTGGCATCCAGGGAGTGTGTGTGCAAAATTTGGCATCGACCGGGTTATCGGTGGCCGAGATTAGCTGCTCACGGACACACACACACACACACACACACGGACACACACACACACACACACACACACACACGGACGGACACACGGACGGACGGAGTGCAAAACATACTCTCCCCACATGCCTTCGGCCTGGTGGAGACAACAAATCATGTACCTCGCTCCGCTAACTGAGGGGCTAAAGGCTGAGTAGAACGCCACCTTAGACTTCAAAACATCACCAAACGATCTCGGGATAACGATACTTGGCACATCGGACACAGCAAAGGCAGGCACTGTAAACAGTATGGACAGGTTCACTTAACAGCCGACCAACGCTACACATCATCTAGCAGGTTTTAACGTTGCACAATTAGTATAAACGTGAACGCTGCGAACAAAACATACCGTCTGGCATACGCTGCTCTCTCCCCTGTCACTGTGTCACTGTTTGTGTGTGAATGAATGTGTGAATGAATGTGGGGTGCGTGAAGCGAGCGGTTTTAGGTGCGTGCCCGTATGGTGACAGGGCACTTCAAAATAAAAGGGGAACCAAATTACAGGAAATGTCAAATTAAAGGTTACCCACATAAGCAACAAAAAATAACAATTAAAGTTTAGTTAACACCAAGTGTCCCCGGCAGTTACATTTACTCTGTCTGCACCATGGTCTCTTCCCAGCTGGATGTGCACTGAAAACCTTCCCAGGGAGGTGTCCAATAATTAGGCACCCGTTCTCGATGGTGGTTTCCACCTCAACTACTGGCTCCTTTCCACATAAAGGAGTAGCGGTTCTACTCGGAGTCTCTCAAATTACTCTATCTCTCTCAGATGACTGCCCTATCCCTATGGCCTGTTCACATTGGAGCATCACGCTTTGAAGACTAACTTCATTCATTATTCTATGTAGACGAGCGTTTCACGCTTTTCATTAGCATCGTGAAGCTGGGCAGCAAAAAGCGAAGCTTGGCTCCAAGCCATTTTGCTCTGGTCTGTTGGGCATCGGACATCGGGTCCACATTTTTATTTATCACACTAAGCAGGCACACACGCTGATGTGTGAGTGACAGCTGCCACTCATAACCTCAGACACAGACAGTTTTTGCTTTTTGCTTTATGCTTTTCAGCATGATGGTTCAATGTGTACACAGCTTTAAGATGCCAGCCACCCTCCAGAGAACCACCCTCTTTTTTGCAATCTTATTCTTTCGGTCATGACCTGCATTTCACGACACGAGTCACGTGTTAATTAATTAGATTAATTAATTAATTAGATTAATAAATTAAGATTAATTTGTATTATTGCTCTTGTATTGCTATTGGAGACACTGGGGAGGCACTGGGGGACACTATGGAGGCACTCAAGGGGACACTGGGGAGGCACTCGGGGGCGACACTGGGACAGGGGGGACACTGGGGAGGCACTGGGCAAACACTGGGGAGGCACTGGGGAGACATTGGGGAGGCACTGTGGAGACATTGGGGAGGCACTGGGCCGGGGAGGCACTCAGTGGCCACTGGACAGACACTGGGGAGGCACTTGGTGGACACTGGGGAGGCAATGGGCAGACACTGTGCAGACACTGGGGTGTCACTGGGGAGGCACTGGGGAGGTACTGGACATTTCATATCACACACACCATGATTCACTAGCCCCCTCAAAAAAAGCATGGCATGGCGTGATTTATTTCAAGCATGGTGAAGCGCCATGCCAATAACATTGTGCAGGAAACCCTGACGTCCACAGACGAGAGTAGGAACGAAGACTGACCGGTAGATCGAGAGCTTTGTCTTTTGGCTCAGCTCCCTTTTCGTCACAGTGCGGTACAGTGAACACGGTACCTCTCCTGCTGCTCCCATTATCTGGCTGATATCTTGGCTCCGCTCTCCCCTCACTCGTGAGGGGAGGCCCCAATATACTTGAACTCCTTCACTTGGGCTCATTCCCCACCTGGAGTAGACACTCCAACTATTTACTCCAACTTTATTTTATTTTTACCATTTTCAGAGCTTCTGTCTCATCCTGAGAGACTATTTAGCAAGTGGTCCCACTGGCAGAAAGACAAAACAAGAAGCTACACTGTAGCTAAGAGTCACAGCTGTTCATATATGGAGCCTGACAAAGAATATATAGTCTGTGATGTTAGAACAGGGCAACAGGCAGCTCCATATATGGAGATCTAGGTGTGATCAATTGGCTAAATATAGAGTCTATGCAAATATCAGAACATATTGTGATGTCATAAACAGGCCAGCTCCAGATATGGAGATCTAGGGCCTCTGTCGAGAGCCTGGGCCTGGGCCTTTTGTTGGTGGGTCTGGACAACCGTGGGTCCGACCGAATCAAGGCCGGACACTGCACTCCCTGTGGTGGTGTGGAACGTGTGGAATTTGAAGTCAGTAGGAAGAACGGTTCTTGAGTTACGTGGATTACAGACGTACACACACACACACACACACACACACACACACACACACACACACACACACACACACACACACACACGTGCGCACACACACATTTATAGATAGATGATGAGTCAACACCAATTTGATGGTATCTTGGCAAGCGTCAAAGCTCAGAGACCCCATCAGCACCATTGGCCGTTTGGCATGTATATGTCATGTCAAAAGAATTTCTTCTGAGCAATTTGCATCTTTATAAACACTGTTTGATCAAACACGTTGAGTTTCTCAGCAATGTCATGATATGCCATGTTGAATGTGATAACTTGTCAACTCAAATGGATTTTGATTGGCTATCTGTGTTTCTTTTCTATTTGTCATTATAATTGTGGCGTGGATGGCCCTTTACTGCCACCCTCTGTAACCCTAATCATCAGAGGATAAATTGCAAAACTAACCTAATTTGCTAATCTTTTCTTTCTTTCTTTACAGTGAATGACCTTGGGGGAGACATTAAAGGGGGTGGGAAGAGTTCTGCAGCTGCTGATAAGGTGGTAGAGGAGATAAGAGCCAGGGGAGGCAAGGCTGTAGCCAACTATGGTGAGGTTTTTGTACTAGGCCCAGCTCTTCTACTCATTGACACCTTCTCATACAACTCCTGTCTTCTTTCTTTCTATATTCTATATATATTTCTAAACATCAACTGTTCATACTTAATGTATCTTAAGTAAGGTAACTGTAAAGGACCTGATGGATTTATACCAGTCTTAATTCATGTGCTGCAGACTGTCAACTTGTTGATTGAAGTCTAGACAGAATGATCACTTCTTTTCATTGTACAGTACATCTGTAATGGCCCTGACACACTGAAAGTGCAATTGATGCTCATGTCATGTGTTATGTGCTTGCGATTATGTGGCAGGCCTGCCTCATAATCTATTTCATTTGAAAAGTCCATGTGTTTCTTGAATGGTTAGACAAGTGAAAACAAAAATACTTACACTGCAATATAGGTTTGAAATAAAAATAGGTTACCTTTTCTGCATTGGTTGTTTTGGATAGTCGGTGCCATGCACCGGCGCTCAGAAAAATGGAACCAAGCACGAATGTCTGACTCTTTCAATGTGTTAAAGTCATTAAGACTACAACACTACATTACTGTATCAAAGAATCATTGTGTCTATTTAGTATTTGATGATCAAAGGCACATTTTGGCACAGTGGGTGTAGCTGTATTGCAGGAAGATTAACTCGATCAGTATGATATACCGTGAATGGTGTTTCCATCCATCTTCCCAAACAATGATGCCTAGCAATGAATAGGCACACACACGTAGCCATGAGGAGACTGGGGACAGATGGATGCATTAGCATGTCATGAGTCATTATTGCTCATTACAGAAACTTTTCCACTGGCACTTTATCAGCATCTGTACATTATGAATTAAAGTTTGCCATCTCACTTTAGTGACTAACTATTTATCCACAAACCTAAGTCAGTTTAAAGTTATAATTCAGATGTATTAACCCATTCTGACCTGAGATCAGATTCTAAAAATGTATTCTATGTCAGTCGCTCTTCGATTTTTCAAAAATAGCAGACCTACAAGCTCGTAGCGCGCCACTCGGTGGTGCGCTACGAGCTTGTAGATCTGCTATTTTTATTCTGTTTGGTGTTAACAGATTCTGTGGAAGATGGAGAGAAAGTGATCCAGACGGCTTTAGATGCATTTGGAAAAATAGGTGAGCTCATCTGAAATCAATATGAAGGTTTTATATTTACTGTAAGCTGTTACTGCAATTTAATAAAACAGAATTGACTGTATTTTCTTTTCTCAGATATTGTTGTGAACAATGCTGGGTAAGTCGCTATGCAACAATGATGATGTTACCAAGGAAACTACTTTTTTATTTAATGGATCATGCTGTACTTTACCGTACAGTGTGATGCTGGCATAAAGGCACATTTATGAATATTTTGGTACAAAATCTGAAAAGATTTTGAATTCTTTTTCTGAAGGATACTTCGCGATCGGTCATTTGCCAGGACTAGCGATGTGGACTGGGGTGAGTTGATCATACTGTATCCAAGTAGATGTTACAATGTATCAGTTCACTTTCTGAGTTGATCGTACTGTATCCCAGTAGATGTTACAATGTATCAGTTCACTTTCTAAAATGTGATCTATCATGCATGCTTGACATGCTGTTTTGTTGGCATGTGGGTTTTGAGAGACAGCACATTTAAAGGCAGAGTATCACGCTGGCATCTTCTTTGTCTCAGTTTAATTGTGACAAAGTTTTGAAAGTATTTTTTTGAATGAGTTGTTGACTAATGGCCACTATTCAGACAAATCCCTCCCACCGCGTCGGAGAGGGACAAGCCAAAACAGTGCGGCATAGTTACAAAAACGAGAACTGTCAATCACTGCGACTATTGGCCAATCAATTTCCTAGGGGGATCCATAATAACGCGTCAGGGAGAGATTGTACCCTACCGTCCCTACGCCATCCTTTAGGAATGTATTGGAAAAAGGCCGTGGTGGATTTCACTATTTTAGCCACTTTATAATAAAGTAAATAAATAACTTTATTGATTAACATTGACCAACGACATGTCTGCGATACACTTGCTATCTTTTGTAAATAATCCGCCAGCCATTTATTTTGTATCCATAGGGTAATGGAGCTTGTAATTTATATGTATGGCTTGGGGGCGTGTCCATCGCAACCAGACTGTTTCAGCCAGCGAACCACGGCTGATCAGCCAGCCCAAGATGAGTGTTCTCTGGGTGTAACTATTGAGATGACTCAGTGTCTGATGGAGTTCCCCCCCCCCATCCCCCATCCTAGCTCTATTCATTCTGTTCTGTCTGGCTGGACCAACAGTGACACTGCATTTGACTTGCCGTCAAGATTGTGTGTTTCTAGCTCGATCGGCTTTTGTGTTTTGAGGTGCAAAATGGTCTGAGCTGAGCTACACTCCCAAAGTTAAATTACTCCCGTTTTATTTACGTGACATCCAACCCGAGAGGATTGAACAACGTACTTACTGTCATCCCCGGGCAACAGCTAGGCTATACAGTGGCCGGTTGTTTGTTGAAGGGTGACTTTTCCCACAGTCGTGTCGCAAACAAGCAACAACTGCACGACCAGTGAATCGATCAGTATAGTGCTAATTTTGGAAGTGGAGAAAGTGGGTTATCTGACACGACAGGCTCTGGTATTTGTGCATACTGTTTAGTGTTTACGCAGTGTATGGAGTCGCAAACACCACAAAGATACCCATGTACCTGTCTAAATACTTCCTAAATACTTCCTTAATGTCAATGAAGTCCACACCCACAACACCAGAGGGAGTTCAACAAACCATGTGCAGATTCGGCACAAACAAGGGACTAAATTAATTTAGCTCCTATGCCAAAATGTGGAAACGCCCTACCAACTGTCATTAATTCCTTGACTCCTTCAAAACCGCTCTCAAAGGGCACCTAGGGACGCCTGCAATTCAAAACTGGCCCCATAAAATCTGAATCCCCCACCCACCCCTTTTCCTCCTCACTGTATATGTTTTTTCCCCTTTTTTAACCTGCTTTATGATGATTTCCTGTTTTTGGATATATAGAAGTGTATATTTGTACGTCTCTAAATGTTATGATGAATTGAAAACGGTGGACCCTCTTGTAAACAAGTGTAATGCTTTATGGTGTCGTCCACTCACAGTTAATGGTTTTTGTATTGCGTTGTGCTTGAAATGTACTGTAATTCTGCAAACTGTTAATATACTTCAATCAATCAAATGGAGTGATGTTCTGGGGGGGGCGGTTTGGCCCGCGGGCTGCCTGTTGCCTACCCCTGGTGTAGACTGAGGAAATCAAAGTCGGATAGAAGGGTAGAAATGTCTAGTTGTTTAGTTTAGTGTGAATGTTTAGTTCAGACGGACCATGTTGAATGAAACCTCCTGCATGACAGCCTGCTCTAGTCTACATGGCTCTGCTTTATGCTAACTTATAGTTTGTATCTTTGTGAAACCAGGCAGGTATTGTTCCTTTACTTGTTGTCTGTAGAACAGATTGCCCAAAGGGGACAATAAAATATCCTCAAACCGATGACATCTTCTGTGACCTGCAATGTCCAATATATTTTGTTATTTTATCATGTTATATAATTGCGTCCTCCTTCCTGCCCTGCATTCCAGACCTCATCCACAGAGTTCATTTGAGAGGTTCCTTCATGGTGACCAGAGCAGCTTGGAACCACATGAAGAACCAGAAGTTTGGCAGGTAAAGGAACCCAGCAGGAAAACAAAATATTAAAAATACTGTGCACATTTCAGACAACAGTTCTGACTCTTTGCAATTACTGTACACTGTCCTCGTTTTTCCGGCTGCCTTGAGGGGAGGAGATGGAATGACACACTTACACATAATGTATACTATCCTATACTACTATACGTGAACAAAAGTGTCAGTCCGTCTTCATCAATGTTTCTCCTCAGTGGATTGATTGACCAGTCGATCTGAAATTCCACATAGACATTGACTGCTGTCATATGCAGGGAGTGAGGTAGACGATTCCTCACTTTTCCCATATTTAAGCTGTTTATTAGCATTTTCACCACAGGCTATCATGGGATCTGTAGTTGAGTTCCTAGCAGGCTATGACAAATGCCATCCTCTTTAACAATTAAGCAATATTACACGAGAGGGGGTGGTTTAACGTCATTAATGCGCTTCTGCGTTGCTTTCGGAACTCGCCCGCAACGCAGAAGCGCATTAATGACGTTAAACCACCCCCTCAAGTGTAATATTGCAATTATACAACAGTTACCCTTAAAACTAAGAGAATCGCTGAAAAATATAAACATTTCAATCACAGATGTAGTCACTACGACCACAAATGACCCAAGAAACTAGCTAGCCTATCCACCGAGTCCCCCTGCCTCTCTCTCCCTCTTTCCTGTCATTCTTCACTTGTAGAATCAGTTTATTTGTATTCCATGGTCTCGCCCACTTAGAGACAGTTTATATTATAATTTTCTTGTGGGCAATATAAAGAGGGTTCGATCTTTTAAGGTAAAGGGTATTGATGAGGTTATTTATATTTGTTGTTATAATGCCTGCAGTAAGAGAAACTGAGATCACATCGTATTCAGACCCACGGCTTTAGAGTATTCCAAACCCAATAAAGATGATGGCGCAGATCCGATCATAGCGGCTGGTCTCTGGCCATCACTAACCTTGTCCGATGTGAGTGGGCTGTGATTTGGGTCATTGGGTTCTGATGGGCAGTGAGGCAGCATGGTGCAGATGTCTCCTTTGGTTGATGGAGTGTTTGTATTGTGTTTCAACTCATTATTCCTGCTTGACTGCAGCCAACTCACTGCCCGAGACTATGCTACATCCGTGTGCGTGTGTGTGTGTGTATGTGTATGTGTCACATTTCTGCTTGTATTCTTTATGTCGCTAAGAAATTAATGCGATTCTAGCATGTGTGTTAACCTTCCTATTCCTATCACACCTCCCTTGTTTCCTTGTGTGCAGGCAGTATACAGTATATCCTTGCATTTGTTCGGTGTATCCTTATGTGCATTTGCGTGTGTCGGTCGTGTGTGAATATAATATACGTGTTAGTCTGCCACATCCATCACCGTGCAGCCACGGGTGTCATTCTGCATTAGCACTGACTTGTTGCCTTGGGGACGTGTGTGAACAGAATCATTATGACGTCGTCAGCCGCAGGGATCTACGGTAACTTTGGCCAGGCCAACTACAGCGCTGCCAAGCTGGGCCTGCTGGGCCTGGCGAACACCCTGGCCATCGAGGGACAGAAGTATAACATCCTCTGCAACACCATCGCTCCCACCGCAGGCTCCCGGCTCACAGAAACCGTCATGCCCCCAGGTAAGCCAGAAGGACTGATGCAATAATATATGTACAGTTATACGTGTGTGTGTGTGTGTGTGTGTGTGTGTGTGTGTGTGTGTGAATGATGTGTGTCAGTCAGTCACCGGGCATCCCGTGCCCTTACACTACACACACTGATGCATCTGACTGCTTTCCGTAACATGCAAGAAATGCAAAGGTTTTAAACTGCACGGCTGGTGGCAACCCTGTTGATTAGGAGGGCACTGTACTGGAGGAGATGGGTGTTTGTTGGTGCTTTATGAGTCATTTGTTTATTTAAAATGTCATTGGATTGAAGTTTCACCTCAAATGTTTGAGTCTCGTTGTAAAACATCGTTAGGAATGTTTTAGGTTACTCGTAATGCTATGGGGAATGGAAGAGCTAATTGTTGCTAATTGGTTCTGTGACCTGACTGGTAGGATCTTTATTTAATGGAGGCTGCAGCCTGCAGGGACAGTCAGATGTCTCTCTCGCTCTCTCTCTCAAATGTACAGACACACTCTAGAGTGTGTATAGCATATACTCTTGTACTGTACATTAAACATTTAAAACAAGCAGTCTTTGATTTTGATTTAATGTGGGATTTGGGGAAAGTGTAACGCTGCAGTATCCACATGAACATTGAGTGCACATAAATATTTAATTCTGTGCATTATTCATCAGTAAAATATTGAGTTAAATTAAAGATAAAAATATATGCTATATGTGCTATCCCCAGTAGAAGCCAACTCATTGATAAACACCATTAGCTAAAGGGTATGTATATGAGCTCCAGAAGATGCCAACTAACTGCATACATTTGAACTATCCTACTATAAATGCGAGAAATCTCTGTCCGTCCGTGTGTCTGTATCACGTATTTCCCAATCTGGGAACCCATCGGCAAGAAAAATGTGCGCCCTCAGCTTGAGCTTGAATTTGAATGCTTGAATTAGAATTAGCCTCTGGGGGGCGCCGCCCAATAGAATGTGGATCACAGGATGTTGGCCCGTTTGGTCCGCCCTCTTTCCAACTCTTCCTGTTGGGGCGACTTATTTTTTCATTCCCACTAACAACAATGTATACACATTCTGAATGCCCCTGCCGACAGTAGCACCGCTCGGAATCTAGGGGTTGCTGGGGTTCAAGTGGTTTAATAAAAGTCAAGTATAAAGTAATTTGCAATCTGTCCTAATGGAAATCTCTGAAGTTTTCCTCGTTTGGACTCCATGCATAGGTCTGTCCTTTGCTCTCCCCAGGTTGGCAGAGGGAGTGTAGTGCCCAGGATTACATTCGATAATTGACACTGGGTGAAAAAATTGGGTTGCCAAATCGTGGGATAAAAAAGGTTTTCCTCGTGACATACTGTATGACTTTCTTTTTTTCGTTCCGGAGTAGGCCAGAGCCCAATGGGCACCGGTCGAGTTTGCTGAATAACTAGACCCATGTTTAAATGTAGGAAATGGTAAAGATCATGAAATGTGAAAGGGGTATATACTGTAGATTGATGGCACTTGTGTATTCGATCTGTTCAAGTCATAGTGTTGTAGAAGAAAAAATTGTTTTGTCATTCCTCCTCTGTTGCACTGTGCTCGTGTGCTGTGCCAACTGGCACAGCAGCAATTATGTCTTTGTAAATGGCACTGATCCATGTATCAGCCAGCTTTCAATGACCCCAGTCCCAGACCTTTTATGTGAAGAAAAAAACATTAAAACATTGAATGCGGCATATAAAGGCACTAATGCGGAGGTTAGGAGTAAGGCCAAGCATTAACCTGACCAGTTTGTTTTGGGATCTCTGGAGCCTTGTTTTTACTGGGCCTTTATGGTGCTATGGTACCATGAGGTGCATGGCTGCATGCGTAGTCGAAGTAACCTTGAATGAGTATCCTGTCCTGTTGTGTACATCTGGCCACAAAAGATCACGGGATCTATTGAATGTGAAGGAGGACAGGTGACAAACTGACGATTGAGCTTATATGACACACAGTCTGGGAGCCCCCTAGTACCACCTCCTTCACATTCATATTCAATAGGGCCAGATGTAAGTTAGGACTGGGGTCTAGTAGGACTATAGTAAATTAAAATGAAAAATCAATGTGAAAAATTGTAAAAAAAAAATACATAGCCAAATTAGCCACAAATCGCTAAAAAAACAAAAAAACAATCTCATCTTTTCTTTCTCTAAAAACAACCTAAAACATGAACCTCGATTGAAAAAAACTAAAGTTGTCCTTTAAAAGATGTAGGTGTCAAATCCACCCATCTATGGAAATAACACGCGCATTTAAGATTTATGTTTCAACCCAAGTGTTACATAATGCTTGTATTTTAAAGCAGAGTGGCTGAGCTGCTCCACTCAATTCAATTCAATTCAAAGGGCTTTATTGGCATGAGAAAACATACGTTTACATTGCCAAAGCAGAAAGAACAATACAACAATACAGCAATACAATCAATACAAAAATTATGTACATTTGAGGATCAGAATCTTCAATAGATCAAATTCTATGTACCCAGGTCACTCGATGCAGGTATAGTGCAGGAATATACACAATGATTAGTCTTTAGGGTGGTTGTGTTCCATTTGATATCCTTCTCCTATCACAGCAACTCACAAATCTTGCTGCTGTGTTTGCACATTGTTGTACTTCGCCCAGCAGATATGGGATTTTTTTGTCATTGGTCATGTTTTCAGAATCTCTGTGTGTGGCTGTAATCAGTGGGAAGTATGTGTCTCTGATGTCTTGGTACAATGGACAGATGGTTAGGAAGTGTAGCTCGGTTTCCACTTCATTTTGTGTGCAGTGGGTGCATAGTCTGTCTTCTCTCGGGATACACGTCTGCCTATGACGGCCTTTCTCGATCGCGAGACTGTGCTCACTGAGTCTGTACCTAGTTAAGATTTTTCTTTGTTTTGTGTCGGTCACGGTGCTCAGGTATTCTGCCACTGTGTATTCTCTGTTTAGGGCCAGATAGCATTCTAGTTTACTCTGCTTTTGTGTTGCTTCTTTCCAATGTGTCAGATAGTTTTCCTTTTGCTGTTTTATAATTTGGTTTAGTCCAATGGGTTTTCTATCTCGTGGCTCTGTTTGTGTTTGTGCCCGGAGTTCCAGGGCCAGGTGGCTGAGGGGGCATCTCTCTAGAGTTTCACTGTGTGTGAGTGCCTTGTTATGGAGTGCATCTAGGTCACTTTCTTTTAGGTGGTTGTAGAACTTAAGTGCTCTCTTTTTTATTTTGATTATGAGTGGGTATCGTCCTAATTCTGCCCTGCATGCATTATTTGGTGTTTTTCGCTGGGTACGGAGAATGGATTTGCAGAGTTCTGTGTGTAGGGTCTCGGTTTGGTGTTTATCCAATTTTTCAGGGTCATGGTTTGCTAATGGTCCCCAGATCTCGCAACCATAGAGGGAAATTGGTTCTATCACAGAGTCCAGTATTTTAAGCCAGGTTTTAATTGGGATGTCTATTTTGATGTTTCTTTTGATGGCATAGAATGCCCTTCCCACTGCCCTGCCACTCCCAGTCCCGGTATAAAACCAGGCGATATGCGTACCTTGCCTTTGTTGTGGAAATGCATTCATTCACCAGCAGCCACCCATTCCAAAATTAACATATAGCTATTTGAGTGATTTTAATTCTCCCAGAGCTGGAGAGAGCCACAGAGCCAGGACAATATTATGTAATGTCATTAGCAGCGACAGCTTACATCTGCTCCACTGACAATGAATTTGAAGCTGACTTTGGGTTTTCACACCCAAGCGTTATTTTATGATGGCACTAAGCTAAGTACCAAACCACAAAATGTGCCCACACATCCCCTTGAAATCCTCTTTGGCCTTGTCTCTGCACCACACAGCCAGACCCCCGGCCAGCGAAGCAACTCTGTTGTTGGTGTCAAGTATAATAGACCTACTGTACACTGAACATGTGATCATACTGTATATGCTGTGTATATACATGGCCTATACGGTATATGCCCTCCCTTAGGAATTCCCCATTAAAGCTTCTTATCGCAGCTGTGGCGCAGTATTAAAGTCCCTGCCCACCACTGTGGAGGTCGAAGAATGTTCGCCTATTATGACATGCCCAGTATAGGGAAATTGAATTGATGCCGGTCAACAAGCAGTGTTTGCCAGAGGTATTCCAATGTATTTATGAAGTCTGAATACATTACTCTATGTTATGTACAGTAATACCTGTGCACTTCTACTGTACTGTACTCTACTGTATCACTTCTTTTAGAGGTTGAATTCAAATGTAATGTAAAATACCATATGTTAACTGTCATTAGTTTCGGCATCCGCTGGCCAATATAGGCTCTGGCCTGACAGCATGTCGCGTGTTCGAGTCCCGTTCATGATGACCTTTGCTGCATGTCTCCCCCTGCCTCTCATTCCCTCTTTCCTGGCATTCTTCACTTGTATCTATCAAAGGCAGAAAAGCCCCAAAACAAATCTTAAAAAAGAAAAAACAAATGTCATTAGTTTCTTCTTACTATTTTCTTCTTACCAGTTAACCACTTGAGTCCAATATACGTAATTGACAAGAGTCCCCTGTATAGGCCCCCTCCTTTTGAGGAGTGCTAGCCCCTCCAATGCCCAGCTTTGTGTGTTTGTGTGTACCCCATAGCGATGCTTTGATTGGCTGAGCACCCCATAGCGATGATTTGATTGGCTGAGGACGCAAATTGTGATTAGTCAGAATGAGATGATGTATGATGATAAAAAAGTGCCCCTCACTTCACACAGGTGTGATCCCCCCCCTCTACAGTCTACAACAAAGCTCTTCACCTCAGAATAGGGGAATGTGGTTACTCCTCCTCAGAGTGGGTTGGCTAGGAGAAATTAGTAAGTATTACATACTGTAATATAAACTTTCTAGTTTATACTACAGTATCTAATTCTCATTACTTGTGCAAGCAGAGAGCGCAAGTACTAGTTTCGCCCGGGACTCGTATGCACCGTCCCAGCCGTCCCGCCAATTTTGATGCGTATGCACCATCCCAGCAAATTACGTAATGACTAATTGTGCCTGATACGGCAGTGGTGCCAGATTTCATACATGTATACATAGGATTACCTTTAATCCTCCCAACACTAAAACATCACCATCGAAAACCAATTACACTCTGGCATTGGGTCCTTTAATCCACATCTTTATTACGTAATCATTTAGAGCTAGTTATACATATACTATGTATATGTATAAAACCAATGGTTTTCGATGGTGGCGACGTAATGACGATATGTTTTAGTGTCGGGAGGATTAAAGGTAATGCTCCTATGTATACATGTATGTAATCTGGCACCACTGCCGTATCAGGCACAATGAGTCATTACGTCATTTGCTGGGACGGTGCATGCATCAAAATTGGCGGGATGGCTGGCACGGTGCATATGGCGCAAAGTAACCACAGTATACCACTAATCAACTTACAAATTGAATATACATATACATAGTATATGTATAACTAGCTCTCAATGATGACGTAATAAAGATGTGGATTAAAGGACCCAATGCCAGAGTGTATTTGGTTTTCGATGGTGACGTAATGACGATATGTTTTAGTGTTGGGAGGATTAAAGGTAATGCATCCATGTATGTAATCCGGCACCACTGCCGTATCAGGCACAAGTAGTCATTACTGAGATTTCACAGTTTGTAGCGGTCGAAAGTACTTGCGTGCTCTGCTTGCTCACTAGTAGGCCATAGTGCGCAAGTTCTAGTTTCTCCTAGTTTCAGTTTTCATGCACATTCACTTTTCCCCATGACCTTCTTTGAGAGCGTGTGATCTAAAGCCAAAGAACTGACATCGTTTTGTACTGTCTTGTAGATGGATAACGAGAGTGTCTCACTGTATAATTCATCCGACATGTTTTGTCTTCATGTAGATCTGCTGGAGTCCTTGAAGGCGGAGTACGTCACTCCCCTAGTCCTGTGGCTCTGCCATGACCAGTGCCATGAGAATTCAGGATTGTTTGAGGTACGGGAGAGAAACAAGCATTACCCCCCATCTCACACCCATTTGTGAACTCCAAGAATAGGAAGTATCACTTGCATTAAAATGCTCTGGAGAAAATGTCTTCCCCTCTTTGCAGCATTAGCAACACACTTATGAACCCTCCCAGCATTACGGATATTTTATTTCCTGTCTGTTTTCTAATAACACTCAGTAACTCACTAACAGTCCTATGGTCCTCGTCTATTTTCAGGTTGGAGCAGGATGGATTGGAAAATGTGAGTCCCTCTTCTGCCTAGGAAACGTCTGTACTCATTTACAATATTCAGTGGCCTCTGGTGGTTGTCTGCATCTGGTTTGTAATATACAGTATTTGTGTGCGTGTGGGTGTGCATGTGTGTGTGTACAGTGCGATGGGAGCGTTCCCAGGGTCGCACTTTAAGGAACAAGAACCAGGACATATCTCCAGAGGCTGTCAGGGACCATTGGGACAGCATATGTGATTTTACAGATGCTACCAAGCCTGCTAACATACAAGGTTGGTAACACACACAAACACTCAAACACACATGCAGACGCAGGCACGCATACATACACAGCAATCTATTGTGCTTTGATGGTGACGTACCCTTCTCTTGTATTACTGAGAGAAAATCTAAAGCCACTGCAAACAGAAAGTCGACTTCAAACGATGTAATATAGGTTCCATCATGCACATACTGTATGAGTTTAAATTAAAGTCTGAGCCAACTTGTGTAGTCTCTCTCTCTCTGTGCGCCTTTAAAGTTTTAAACCACATCATCTGATTGCGTAGTCTGTCTTTCATAAGATCATTTCATTCAGCAATGTTTTCAAGATTAATCCCTTGCTGCTTCTATGATGCCAAATAAAAATAAAAATCCTACCGCAGAATAAAACATCTAAACCATCGTCCTTCAGGTCCATGAAAGGAGTAGGAGATGTCGGTCAAAATGTCATCTTACATGCCTAGATTGCCTACACAGTCTTGAGAAACGTCTAAACATCATGAGCTTTTTATTTATTTATTTTGTTTTAACTAGGATTACTAATAGTTATGACTCATGTGGATGTTTAATGATACACTGAACAGTGATATAATTCATTTCAAGCCAGGTATGTTTATTGTAGAGATTCATTTTAAACTGACCATGTGTCATCATTATTATATACAATGACGATAGGACGGGGATAATTGTTCTTGCCCAGTGGAGGCAAAGCACATTGTGAAAGTCAGAGACAAAGGCAGAAAAATAGTGGCGTATACTTTAAAGTTAAAGGCAAGCAGCTGTTTGTTATTTGCCTAGAGGAAGAAGATAACAGAGGTGGTTATAGTGTTATAGTGTGGTAGACCCAGACCGATATGTTAGTCTGGCTGATATACCAACCATTATTTCACTTTCTTGCTGTCAGCTGAAGTATTTATTTTTATCACTTTGAACCTGGCTCCCCTATTTAAAAAAGGAAAACATCTGATCTACAAGCTCACAACTCATCGTCGTTGTGATATTTTGAATAGGGCTGAGTTTGCTGTTAAAATGACCCATTTAGACCTGATGCCGATTCTGAAACGCCTTCTAAATCCTGACCTAGGTTTTCGGAAATTACATTCGGAAATAAATATGTTGCTATATAACAATACCTAATGTCATACCAAGGATACTGATTGAAAGGTATAACAATGTATGGGTGTTCCAGGTCTAAATGGGATACAGTTCAGTGTGTTATGTTTTTAAATATCGGCCAAAACATCTGCAATCGGTGGTCTAGGACTCTCCGAAATCGGGATCGGTATTGGACCCAAAAATCTAGCATCGGTCCGGCCCTAGTCTGTGGGTAGCCGGCCTCATTATCAGGAATGTTTTGTTGCTCCCTGTGTTTTGATGCCACATGCCACTGACTGAGCCACCCCCTTTCGCTTTCCCTGATTCGAATTGCCTCAAGCCGCATGGGCATTTGAGGCCAGGTGACGTCACCTGGACGGATCTATTTATAACTTGTATTTATAGCTAAGCGGGCAGTGTGAAGATGAATTATGAAAATGTGTGAATTGGCATGCTGTGCCGCCAGGATACCGATATTTGGCTTGTCATCTCTCAAGGTGTATTCATTGGAGGTCAGTATCCCCTTTTGGAGGCAGCACAAATATTGGCAGACGTGGTCACAGAAAGGAGTCGATGTTGTACAACCGTAGACGTTTTCTTTTGTAGTGTGGTTACAAAATCCTATATACATTTACTTCATTGAGCCCCAGGGATCTATACTAGGCCTCCTCGTTTTTTTACCAGCTGCAAGCTGGTCAATAAGAGCTTGCTATATATCCGACCGGGTAGTACACACTGGTAGTAGACACTGGAGATCATTTTCTGCTGCCTGCACGAGTGGTGTGCGCATGCGTGAAATTGGAACGATACAGAGAAGAAATTGGAACGATACGATACGTTTCTTTTTTTCTTCTCTTTTCTTTTCTTGTTTGTTTCTTTTCTTCCATTTGTTTTCCTTTGTTTGTTTTATGTCCCCCCCCCCCTCTTGTTTGAATTTCTTCTTTTTATTATTCTCAAAGTCTGCTTGGTGTTAAAGGCATATAGGCAAAATAAGCCAGGCTTCAGCCTAAACCTTTTTGGTCTTTACAAAAGTTGTAAGAAGTGATGAAATGAATACATTTAATGTACATTCTATAACCAAAATAAACTAAACTGAACTGAACATTGAGGGGGTAGAAAACAGCCCAGTCACGTGGTTCATGTAACTCATTTGTCACTGTAAAGCCCTTAGACTCCAATGCATTCCGTAAACTTCCAGTTTAGGCCTTTGTCTCTATTCGCCAATAGAAGTCTATATAGATGAGCCGCCATTGGACCCCATGAAGTGAACGGAGGTGTCATAACTCTGCTCAGTCAAACGTTGTCAAACGTCATGACATCAGGCACAAACAAATCAGTCAGATCCATATATGGAGCACAAAAGGGGCATGCTGATGACATCAAGCTCGTCCCCTGGGTCACAGAAGTTTATCGCTATGGAAAATAACATTGGGTCATCTTAGAATCGTCATATAGGAATTGTTTTCCAAAAATAAACACAATTTCCTGGTGCTGTTGTCAGGGAGGTGACTCTGTATTGTTTACAATAGTCACTCATATTTGATACAGTCCCTCCCACCTCCCCCCAGTATTGGGACAGGTTGACATGGTGAAGTGTTCTCTATGTTTTTTTTTGTCACTTACATTTTTATTAATTTTTGAACAATAGCAAAATAAATGAACACACATACAAACAAGAAAAATAGAAATGAAAAAATTAAATAAAATCGACAATGCGTATCAAAACCTACAGTAGGCTTTTACTGTTGTTCCTCATTCCCCCATACCCTTATTCTTTCTATTCAGTCCTAACTGTTGTCCATTCGTTTTAGAAATATAGTGCTTTCAAATTTGAGAATTTTACAATGGGGCTCAATGGCAGACATTGGCACGTCAAAAAAGCACATTCACCTAGAAACTCCATTAACACTTTTTATTATTCAGCTTACTGTGGAGACACATGCTGGAACTTTTTACTTTGAAATGTTTTGTAGTTTCTGAGTTATTTAACTTAAACGCCCAATGTATTCTCAATGGCAATAGCACAAACTTTGGCATGCTACATGAACCCATGAACTTCACCAGTCTGGCCCCTGTCTGGACAACAACACCCTTCCCCAAAGGTAGCTCCCTCAGAGGAGGGAGTTATGGCCAAATATCACAATGCGACAATATCATTATGCTTACAATATTCTGTTTTAAGTTAATAGTAGTGGTAAAATGTAAACTATATTTTTGGGGTAGTTAATCATTCAGTCTATCCACTATTGAGAGTATGTTCTCTCTTTAATTACAGCAGGAGTATTTATTTTAGAAGCTTAAGTCCTTGTATCAGTAAGTCTTGAATAGATTAGTAAAGATACTGAGATATACAGAAGGGGGCAGTAATGCAACTATTAAGGATGCAAACTGCCATAATACCCCATGAAGAAGAAGGATCAGTAAATATGTGTTCCACAGATTGGGTCTAGAGACAATAAGCCAGGCTATCTATTAAGCCAGGCTTGCTGATCCCGGCTCGCCAAATCCGCCAATTCTGAGCCTCGCTTGGCTTTAGTGGAACAGAATAAACCAGGCTGTAAAGACCAGGATTGAAAAAGCCTGGTTTTGGCCTAAATCCTGGATTAGTTAACCCAAGTTTCGTGAAACAGGCCAACAAACACGGCCAACGAGCGCTACTAGCATATAAACAAACATGGTAAAATATGTCGGATGATGATGTTTCTAAAACCAGCAGGTGGCAGTATAAACACCTGCGGCTTATAGTCCAGTGCAGCTTGTATTTGTTTTTTTCCCTAAATTTAGCTGGTGCGGCTTATATTCAGGTGCGCTTTATAGTCCAGAAATTACGGTAAAAGAACATTGAATGCCATCAACAATTAATGGCCAGCTTTGAGTGATTGTGCAAACACAAACATTGAATGCCATTGACAATCAATGGCCAATTTTGACAAAAGTGAGGACGCATCAAGTGACACGCTGTGAGCTTGTTCATCTGCTATTACTGAATGGATAAAGTGATTAAAATGATTGTGATGCTGTATTAACCCATTCTGACCTGAGATCAGATTCATACGAGGTTTCCACTGGGCACACACTGGTCTGATTAACCCATTCTGACCTGAGATCAGATTCTAAAAATGTCAGTCGCTCTTCGATTTTTCAAAAATAGCAGACCTACAAGCTCGTAGCGCGCCACTCGGTGGCGCGCTATGAGCTTGTAGATCTGCTATTTTTCTTTTTCAATAGCTAAAGCATAACATGATGCTAACACTAAAATGGGTGCCCGTTCAGAATGGGTTAATACATTTTGCTGGGGGACCCCCTAGAACCCCACCTCAGGCAAGGGTTTCTTAACCTTTCAATTTCACGGTCTCCCCTTAACTCTCACAGTATACAAATGGAACCCTAACGGGTCCATTTGGTTGGTACCGTCAGAGTTACAGACCATCACTGATATACACTACAGTAGTCAATGGGCTATAGAGCGGCGCAGTCCCTCCCCCTTTCAGAACAACGAACGGCCCAGGAAATGAAAACGCAATGCATTTCCCCACAGGCATTTTTTATTTAATTTATTTAAAGACCTTTTAAGCGTCGTACGAAGCCAACTCTTGTCGTGACAAATCATGACAACACACAATATTTTGGACCAAACAAATAATTACAAAGAAGAAAAACAACAAAAAAAGTGTTGTAACCTGCCGTTTTTTTCTACTTTCTAATTCTTTGTTTGGCCCGAAATATTGTGTGTGTTGTCGTGATTTGTCACGACAAGAGTTGGCTTCGTACAACGCTTAAAAGGTCTTTAAATAAATTAAATAAAAACTGCCTATGGGGAAATGCATTGCGTTTTCATTTCCTGGGCCGTTCGTTGTTCTGAAAGGGGGCGGGACTGCGCCGCTCTATATGCACACAGAATAACTCTTCCTACTTCCGGGGAATCCGGGCCGCTTCCCTACTTGTGTTACCGATGATACTTAAAGCTGTTAATATGCAAGCAATAATATGTCAACATTTTAATGACTTTAAATGAGCGTTTTACCCAGTGCTGGCTGTTTGAATACAAAAAAAAAAAAAAATTAGAAGGCCATTACAATTTTTACATATTATTGCTTATAGCAGCTTTAAGGCTCTGTTCTATTTAGTGTGCAGTGGGTCTCAAACTCTTTCATTTAAAGGACTCGCATAACTCTTAGTGTACAAATGGCATCAGTTATACACCCGTATTTGGAACCCACTCAAGGACACTTTGAGACCCACTGGTGCAGCATAGTGTTTCCAGTGAGCCCAACATGCACAATTAAATAGCAGCACCCTGACTGTTTGACCAGAATGGAACAGAGCCTTCATTAGTATCATCTGTTCCACCTGTGAAGGAATAGGGAAGATGCCCAAGTTATTTCCAAAATGGTGTGTGTGCATAGAACCCATTAAATGCACTGTTACGAGGCCTTCATACTCTCAGTGATGTCCTTAACCATTGACCACGCCTCCTTCTGGTTCAGATGCAAAACCCCTGTGCCTACAAAACCAAGGGGACCGCGGCGCCCACCCAACTTCTAGACCAGTCAGTGAACGAGGTTGTCACGGGGCAACCCGTGCCCTATATACAAACACACATGAAACTGTTTCCTATAACATGCCAGGACTATGGTTTTAAACTTTATTGAGATTGTAATCACTGATTGGTTAGTTGTCTCTCCTGCACTGCTGGTGGCATTTCCCTTGATGAGGAAGGGGCCAAGTGCAATGCAGGAGAGGGGTGTTCCTCCTTATGCTTTGATTATGTCATTGAGTTCATGCTTATTTAATTGTAACATATTATTGAGAATGTTTAGGTTACTGTTTATTCAAGGTGTTGTTGATGGAAGTATTTATATTAGTGAAGTATTTGTGAAGAAATGTGCTAATTGAGTCTGTGCCCAGTGGTAGGATCCACTCCTATTTAAAAGGAGGCTGCAGGGACAGGCTAGTTAGTTAGATGTGGGCAATGACACAGGTAACATCCCTGAGGGAGAGCTACAGGGCCTTGTGTGATCAAGGTACAGCCTGAAGAGAGCTCTATATCCATTTGGGTTTTGTTCAGTAGTGTTTGCTCAAGTGTTTATTTCGTTTTGTCATTTTTCAGTATTATTGTTATTGTCCTGTTGAACCTGTACTGGACTTTGGTGGAGGAGTTTTGGGGGCGAAATAAATACCCTGAAACGGCATTTCTGACTGTTCTTGGAGCCTTGGCCGTTCGGGCAACTTTACAGAGGTGATAGCCCTAGAGTGAAAGGACTTGTTGGACAGTTAAAACAGAGTGATGTGTCGTGGTCGTGAGTGATGTAATATTGTAGTTTTCTTCAAACCTTTAGAAAATAAACTTTCACCTCAAACTAGAGTATGAATAGGCCTTTACTGTCCACCAATGAGTGGACGAGTGGCTCACTCCACCGTCACAGACTTGGCCAGATTCCTGGGACAGTCCACGTCGTAACCGCGCAGCACGGCCAGGTGGAAGGAGAGCAGCTGCAGCGGGATGATGCTTAGGATGCCCTGCAGACAGTCCACACAGCGCGGCACGTGGATGGTGCGGCCTGCGTTCCTGATCGTCTCCTGATCGTCCCTGTTGCAGATCATGATGGGCCGGCCCTGCCGCGCCACCACCTGCTGCAGGGCGTTCTGGCACTTGACGTAGGTTTGGTCCCTCATGATGATCATGATGACGGGCATGATGCCGTCCACCAGCGCCAATGGGCCGTGCTTCAGCTCTCCCGCCAGGGTGCCCTCCGAGTGCATGTACGTGATCTCCTTGATCTTCAGCACCCCCTCCAGGCAGGTGGCATAGTGATAGCCTCGGCCCATGATCAGCACATTCTTCTCCTGGTAGAGCTCCGCGGCCAGCTTGTGGATCTCGTCATCCAGGCCCAGCACCTCCTTGATGAGGTCCGGGAGTATCTTCAAGACCTGGATGATCTGACACCGCCTCGGCTGCATGGAGATGCTGTCGTCGCACATGAGCAGCGCAAACATGACCAGCGCCACCACCTGGCTGGTGTAGGCCTTGGTGCTGGCCACACCGATCTCTGGCCCAGCATTGAGGTGCACACCTCAGTCGGTGCCCCGGGAGATGGAGCTGCCCACCGTGTTGGTCAAGCCCACGGTCAGGGCGCCGCGCTCCTTGCAGTAGCGCAGCGCCATGAGCGTGTCGGCCGTCTCCCCCGACTGGCTGACGAAGAAGCAGACGTCGTCACGGTACACAGGCGTTTTCTGGTCCAGGAAGTCGCTGGCCAGCTCCACTGTGACGGGCAGCTCCGTCAGCTCCTCCATGATCTGCCGGGTGGCCAGGCTCCCGTGGTAGCTGGTCCCGCAGGCCACCAGGATCAGCCGCCGGCACCGCTGGATGGCCTTGATGTGGTCCTTGAGGCCGCCCAGTGTCACCGTGTTGTCCTCGAAGTTGATGCGTCCCCACATGGTGTTGACGATGGACTCGGGCTGACCTGTCCGACCTCACATTGTGATTGGCTGACACGCATTGTCAAGGAGTTTAAGTATCTCAGGGTCTTGTTCACGAGTAAGGGGCGGACGGAGAAGGAGATCAGCTGGAGAATCGGAGCGGCAGGGCCGGTATTGCAGTCACTGTACCTCACTGTTGTGACGAAAAGAAAGTTGAGCCAGAAGGCAAAGCTCTCTGTCTACCGAGCAATCTTCGTTCCTACTCTCACCTATGGTCATGAAGTGTGGGTCATGACCGAAAGAATAAAGTTGCGAATACAAGCGGCCGAAATGAGTTTTCTTCGACGGATGGCCTTGGAACATAATAATAATAATAATAAGCTTTATTTATATAGCACCTTTCATACAGGGTTGCAGTTCAAAGTGCTTCACAGGCAGGACATACATCAAGTGCTTTACAGATAGGTCATATAGGTTACGTCACACATAATACAAGACAAGACAGTGAATGTGCATGACATCAGACGTTGAGATAAAAATAGGCATGAGAAGGTCCAGCATTTAAGATATTTGTTAAAAAAATATATATATATATATATATATATATATATATAATATATATATATATAGAATAATAATAAAATACATGATGGGAAGCCTCAATAAAGTGTTACGGCAGGGTGGAGAAGGCTAATCTGAAGAGGTGTGTTTTTAGTTTGTGTTTGAATATGTTGGTGGAGTTGGCCTCTCTGATTTCCTGAGGAATTGTATTCCATAATTTTGGTGCGTAAAACGAGAATGCTGCCTCTCCTATTTTCTTTCGTGGTTTATTTTTTCCTTTTGTGGTTAGTAAACCTGCTGTTGAGGATCTTAGTGTTCTAGATGGAGTGTATGATGGTAAGAAATCTGTTATGTATGCAGGGCCTTGGCTGTTGAGTGTTTTGTAAACTATAAGTAGTACCTTAAAATCTATTCTATGGGAGACTGGAAGCCAGTGGAGGGTGTGTAATACTGGTGTGATGTGTTCTCTTTTCTTTGTTTTTGTTAGTAATCTAGCAGCAGAATTTTGTATGAGTTGTAGTCTGTTTATGGCCATTTTTGGTAATCCTGTGAATAGAGCGTTGCAGTAATCTAGGCGGCTGGTGACAAAAGCGTGGATGAGTTTTTCGGCATCTGGTTGTGTTAGGAAGGGTCGTATCTTGGCTATATTTCTGAGATGAAAAAATGCAATTTTTGTTATTTTGTTGATGTGGGATGTGAAGTTGAGGTCTGAATCTATTATTACTCCGAGGCTGGTTACTTGGGGTTTAACCCACGCGGCTAGATGTCCTAGAGAGTTCATCACCTGATCTCTTTTTAGCTTAGGGCCTACCAGTAGCACCTCTGTTTTATTTTCGTTTAGTTTTAATAGGTTTGCGCTCATCCAGTCGGTTATATCCCTGAGGCAGGCGGTGAGGTGGTTTACTGCATCTGTGTTGTGAGGTTCTATGGAAATGTATAATTGTGTGTCATCTGCGTATGAGTGATAATTGATAACATCTCGGGATACCTCAGGAGGAAGTCACTAATGTTGCACTGGAGAGGGAAGTATGGAGCTCTCTGGTGGAGGGAGCTGTTGCCCCCGCGACCCGACTACGGATAAGCGGTTGAAAATGGACAGATGGGTGGAAGTACATACAGCTTATTTACCGTAGCTGTATCCTAGCAACGACCACCATCAACTGATAGTGAGGGACACAGGTACAGACCCCCCCAACGCTATGACTCAGACATATTGGTCGGATATAGGCGGTAGTGTGACGTAAGTGTGAGGGCCGCATGGTGGCCCGAGCCTCTGGATGTGAGTATTTTTATGTAGTTTTGAGGGTCGCAAGCGGTGCAGCTTCCCCAATGCACAGCTTTGTCTAGGAAGGAAGACACTGGAGCATCACAGACAGTTTAAGCTTTTTAATTTACAGGGTGCAGGTCAAAGTCTGTCTGTCTGTCTGTGACACCATTATTGTTGACATCCCCAGACGTCATCATTGAGATGAAAGGCACAGCTTACTTCACACGAGTGTGATTTTTTTTATATATAGTTTTTTGAGGGGCGCTAGCACTATATGGAAATGATTTGATTGGCTGTGCACAGAATGTGATGTATGATCATAAGAGCACCACTCACTTCACATCTACTATGTGTGTGCGTGTGTCCTTCTGAAATAGTTTCTGGACATTGGGATTGAGGACAGTACATTACTGTGAACATAGGAGCCGTCTGTGGGAGCATGATGTGAAAGCAATGTGTGCTGAACGCCTAATGTGGATTTATTCACAGTTGCTTGCCTGGTTTGGTTTTTGGAGGCTGCCTAGCTTATTTCTGTCACGACAGTTGCCACCACTGGCAACAACCCATAACATCCCATCGTCTGCACGGCATGGCTAGTCGAGCAGTTCTGATTGGCTGCCTCGTCTCCAGCCATGTTGCCTAAGAATTCTTTAGGGTCACTAATTTGAGCATAACAGCGCAGCGCAGCTAAAAAGTGGCATAACGTCAGCAGCAGACCCACAGATAATAATAATGCAGCTGGTAATTAATTGATTTAATCAATTTGGGCTTGTTTTTAATCATTTCCCTCTACACCAAATCTCGTCGCTCACATCGCGTTGGGCTTCTAGCTCTCATACTGAGATGATAGTGAGATCCATCCCCTCTTTAGGCAGTGTGCAGTCTGTGCACTGCAGACAGAGTTGTAGTGAATACTTTAATGTTTTATCTGTTGCTCTCTCTCTCCGTCTGTCTGTCTATCTCTCTCTCCACCCACTCTTCATCTGTCCTCTGAGCAGAGTCTCTGCAGACACTGGTGGAGGTGTTGTCCAAGGTGGATTCACATGGTGGAGTGGGTTTCAACCCCACAGCATCTCTGGCCACAAGTGCGGCAGCCTCTGGAATCAATCCTGTGAGTAGCAGTTATACTGTACATTTGTGACAAAATCCTGTGTGTGTGTGTGTGTACTCCTTTCTCTCCTTCCTTGCTCTCTCTCTCTCTCTCTCGTGTGTGCACACACACACACACAGACAAACCCACTGACTGTCAACATTGGTTACAAATACAGGCCACCTAATGACTGTTTAATGCCACTACTCTGTCCTCAATCACCCTTTAAGGAACCTCTCCAAACCAACACGGGCCATAATTCACACGTGGACTGTACACAAGGCACGCTTGGCAAGTGCAAAGTTGTGCCCGCTTTATTTTCAGAGTGCTCTGTACAGAAGAAAGGTGGAGCATGATGACTCCATGGCAGCTTGCATCTCAGGCCCTACTTCAGTTTGTGCTGCAGTCACGGACAGTGAACTGATTTGCAGCTCACAGCTGGCTCGGCGTCTTAAATAAAACATTGGCCATATGTATGATCACATCACATCATATATATATCATGGCCCTTAAAGCACGGCAGCCATTTTCTGTACCAGTTGTTGCACAATGACGAATAACTGCTCTGGTGTTTTGTAGCATAATACAAAACAGTCGAAAGTATGAAAGTTTATTTTTATTTATTTTTAAATAGCCAAAGTAGCAGATCTACAAGCTCGAAACACGGCACGTTTTGAGCTTGTAGATGTACTACTTTTGTGTGATGCTGTAGTAGTACGATCAAGCAGGGTAATAATAATTAACCAAAACTAAAAGTTAGAATATGGAGATGCCGATGCGACGATATAATACTGTATCTCATCCATGGCATGAGAGCAGATTCAATCTCATCAAACATCAGCAGCACAACAGGCCCCTGCAGTAACAACAATACCAGTGTCCCCCATGCCATGGGCATACAGCGACATCAATACCGGCAACGGCGCTGTGTGCTTCACGGTGGTGTCATCCGTGTTTGTATGATCAATATCCTCCTTACTGAGTCTATGGCCAAACCATGACTCAGACTGCTTGATGTGTTTGGACAGGAGAACAGACAATGTTACCTGAAGTGTTCCCAGCTGAACTTGGTGTCAAGTTTCTGTGTGGATTATTGTGTGCTGTTGCTGCACTAGTTTGTACTATTTATTCTGGTTTTGTTTATTTGTTAGGTTCACCAGATATCTATTTCTCACACTGATTTGGATGCTGTCTTGCAACATCCGCCCCCTCTGCCTTCTTTTGCTAACCTTATGGGGACATGGATGACCTAAGAGACCTTTTTACTTGCATATTTACTTTTTTTGCTTTTTAGTTTTTCTCCAAATTGTTGTGGGCTAGCATGCTCAGCCTGTAGTCTGTGTACTATAGTGAGGCTGTACTCAAATGCTGGTCTAGTTCACAACAGTACCTAGAGTAGGCCAGTTTAAGTGCATTCATTGCTGTGAGGTATAAGCATTTTTGGTTGAATCATTTGCATGGCTCTGCTCACAATCTGTGGAAGAAGAAAATATAAATACATATTATTTATGTCAAAACTATTTATATTCTTGGTTTTCAGAGAGCATTTTGTTCAGTATGATGTTGTTTAAGACATCCAGTGAAACGTCCTCTCCTCTCCCTCAGATGGAAGCAGTGGGACAGAAAATCTCAGACTCAACATTCACCTACTCTCACATTCAATGTATCCTCTATGCCCTCGGAGTGGGCATGTCCACCAACGACCCTGACCATCTCGGGTATGTTTATGAGAGTGGCTACTGGCTAGATATGAGATGGAAATGCTACCGTGTTACTATTGATACTATCTATATACACAGCATGACTTCCTGTGATGTGCGTCTTTGTTTACATCCATGAAGAATGTCACGTTTACACACTGTCATCTTTATATTATTTAGGTTCCTGTATGAAGGCCATGAAGACTTCAGCTGCCTGCCTACCTTTGGGGTCATCCCCTCCCAGTCGGCCATGATGGACGGAGGTCTGAGCTCTGTCCCTGGACTCAACATAGATTTTACACAGGTTGGACACTTGGGCACACGTATGTGTGTGTGTGTGTGTGTGTGTGTGTGTGTGTGTGTGTGTGTGTGTGTGCGCGCACGCGCACACACGCGAGACACACTTCAGCTTTCATTTCATTTGCATGTACAGTATATTATGTATCCTTATGGTTTGTGTCACAAAACAGTCATGCACAGAGATAGATCAAACACTTAGTACTCAAGGCTTTACGGGTGTGAGATGGCACACAGTCAGCTTCACTCATACTGTGCTGTTCCCACGATTTCTAACAGGTTTTGCATGGAGAACAGTATCTGGAACTTTACAAACCTCTGCCAACCTCAGGTATTTCCTTTTTGAACATTCAACCTGAAAACCCAATAACGGTACATCTTTATAGATGTTACACCAAGTGGAAAATAAAGTGTAGTGAAAATCAATTCAGGAGTCTCTGACCATCGCGCTATTTTGTTATTCTGAGCTGTCATTTTTGCCAAGGGTATTTGACAGGTTTGACCTATTGCTACATTTTTTGATACGGTTCCTGCTTGATGAGATACAGCAGAGGAGAGGAGAGGTGACCTGGTGTCCTTCAGTTAACTATGTCGTTGCCATAAGACAAGATCCTCATCTAGTGGCCATACCTTACAGAGGCTACTGGCTACACCATCCTGACCCCATCATATACAGTATCTTGGGGCCATGACATCACACCATCACACCTCTCCTGTTCTGTATGCTTTGAGCCTTTGCTAAAGTTGATCCCTTTACAACAGTGAATTTAATGATTTATATTGTAGATCTATATGAACCTTGATACTGTGTACATTTTGAGCAACCAAATGACTATGTGATGTGAGTAATCCCGATAACTGCATTTACAGGTACGCTGACCTCTCAGGCCACCATAGCTGATGTGCTGGACAAAGGTTCTGGAGCAGTGATACTCATGGATGGTGAGTTTAAGTCTCCTTTAGGCTGCTGTGTTTGTCATGTAGTTAGTAAGTAAGTAAGTAAGTAGCCTTCTATCTCCTGATTCTGTAGTGTGAGGTGGCTTGTTATACAAGTACATAGCCCAGCCATGATGTACAAGTACACACCCTGGCCTGGACCTTGATGCTTGAGTGCCCATTTTTATAGTCTTTGGTTTGAACCCGGCCAGGGGATTGAACCTTGGCCTCCCAATCTCAGGGCGGACACTCTAACCACAAGGTTACTGGGCTGGTGCCTTTGTCAAGTAGTGAATTAATACATTTTAACATGCTCTTTCTTGAAGGTATCCTTAGAAAAAAACTGAAATCATGTCTACAGGGGTTAAATAAACGTCAATGTTGATATTTCTATAAGTGATTATTTATATGCGTACGTTTCCTCAGAGATGGCTGAGATTAGTCTGCCACTCTGCTCTATAATTTAACAGACTTGAAACAAATAACATGGGATGCCGGCTTCCCAGAGGTCTCACCAAAGGGAAATTTCCAGCGATGTCTGGCTATACTCTTAATTATCCTGCTGAGCTGAAAGCATGCATTTACAGGCATAAAGATGTTGGCGGAGTTGTCCCGCTCTGACGTACGCTTGTTTATCTTTTATGTATGTTTTTTTAATGAAAAGGTTTACTGAATACCAGACATGTAGGAAGCGGTGTTGGATTGATTCCATATGATGGATGCTAATTGTCCTTTTTACAGCCAACATCGGAAAGGCAGGGTTTCTTGTGCTCTCAATTTGCAATTAACGTGTTCAAATGGTACAGTAAGGAAGCAGTCTTTTTATTTTATTGCGTTTATGGACCTTTATAGAGAAGCAGCTAAGCGGTAGCTCCATCTGTTGTGTATCAGCCTCTCCGGAGTAATTGCTTGACTCAAACGATCCACTGGCAGTTAATATCTAAATTGGTCGATTTCCTTGCAATTAATTTTTACAGTGTATTGTCAAAGGGAAATACTTAGGCTCTCTCTCTTTCTCCACAGCAACTTAAGTGGTAATTCTATGTACATTATAGTAGAAATATGTTAATTGATTATAAAAGCAAATATATTGAAATAAATCCACACAACCCCAATTTCACCTGTTTAACCACTTCAACCATAGTATGAATGGAGTGTGGATAGTGTGATGTTTGGCAAAATGCTTAGGAGTAATATAAACGTGTGTGTGTGTGTGTGTGTGTGTGTGTGTGGCGACTTGGCCTGTTGTAGCGCCACCATGAAGCTGATTTAAAAACTGTCAAGGGGCATTTCTTCCTCAGCGTAGTGGGAATATGCATGCACACTTTCACCGCAATCGGACGCTGCGTTGAGTAGTTGTTGCGATTTGTACAAAGCGGGCTACTCCTGAAAACTTTAGAAGCCAATTGTAGCCAAATCAAACAAACCCGTCTTGATCACATGACTATGGAGAGCATCTGTACCGATTTGCATGAAATTTGGATCAAATCTGAAGGAGGATTAGAAAATGTGTTTTACATATGTCGAACTCCTGGTGGCGCTATAAAGAGCAGATGTGAAAATTTCCAGGCAAAGGTTTTTCCTTGGCCTCTACGGAGTGTGCATACAATGTTTTACATAGATCCGTGCAGTTAGAGGTGAAAACACAAATTGGCCAGTTATAGCGCCACCATGAGGCTGAGTTGAAAATGTTCCAGTGGTAGGTGTAGGTGTACTGTAAAAAACATTTTTTTGCACAAAGCAGCCTCCTGGTGGCGCTATAAGAGGCCAATGTGAAAACCTTTGGGCAGAGGTTCAGCTGTGGCATTCAGGGAGTGTGTACTGTGTGCAGAGTATGGCTGCGATAAAGCCAACGGTGCCGGAGATTAGCTGTCCACAGACACACGGACAAACACACACACGGACGGAGTGCAAAACATACTCTCTCCCCATGCCTGGAGACAATAATTCCTGCCCTCAAAATACAAGTGAACATGCAGTAGTTTAACTCATTGATCTTATAGTTGATAGTAGAATCTTCTCCCCCCCACTTCAGCTTACCTTTCTATGTAAATATACCGTATGATTCTACTGAGCTTTATTGCAATTATGTTTTGTATTGTATTATTTTGTATTGCATGTATTATGTATTACTCATGAATTCAGTACAATGGTGCACAAAGGAAACGAGCTAAGCCCCTGGGGCTTTTTGTGTTATCCTTGTAGCATAAACTTTGACTGTAGAGTACCAAAGTCCTGACGTCACTCGCTCATCCCCTGGGTTGCGGAAGTAATATCTCTATGGAGAATAACATTGGATCATCTTAGAATCGTCTCGTATAAGAATTGTGGTCCAAACATAAACAAACTGTCATTTTTGATACAGTCTGTTTCTGGCAAAAATATAACTAATTCCGGGATCATTAAACACAGTTCTTATTTGACGCGATCTAAAACAAGGAATTCAGAATGGGGTGGAAAAAAGGCGACCCAGGTAGGATGTGTAAATTATGTCGGACTTCGGTGCTCTTATTACCTATAATATTAATAATTATGTTAATAAAGTATTCAATCAATTAATGCTATGATGAATGGGCTTTTGACCATGCCATCCCATGCTAAGTGAACACCACTGTTGTGCTTCTCTACAGTGAACACGTACAGTGGGGGGGAGCTGCTGTGTTACAACCAGTGGTCAGTGTTTGTGGTCGGAGCCGGTGGCTTCGGTGGCAAGAGAACGTCTGAGAAAGCCAAGGTATTCATTCCTAGCTTTTATTCAACGTTTTCTGTAAATCTTTTTACACATACAGCCTAGGTGTGGTTGCTTACAGATTGTGCACAAACTTACATTTATTTATTTGTGTGTTGTTTTATTTATTTCCAGGCCCTAGTGCCTCCTCCTAATAGGGCACCTGATGCTGTGGTGACTGACAGTACTACAAGAGACCAGGTGTGTGTGTGTGTGTGTGTGTGTGTGTGTGGTGTGTGGTGTGTGTGTGTGTCATAAAGCAATGAGCTACTGATGCCTCACACTGTGCGCGTGCACACTCTTTAAGATTGCAATGGGGTAGGTAGGTACCCTCACAAAAAACATGCAGTAATCCTGGTCACTAAACTGTCTCCCCCTTGGCCAGCCGGGGCGCCTGATGGAGGGGAAAGGAACTGGTTGGAATAACGTGTTCCTTCCACGCGCTACGTCCAACCAGGGAAACTCCCCCCTGTCAGGTGTAAAGGAGCAACTTGGACACTCAGGCATGAAGGAAGCATGAGTTCAAGTCCGTTGCTCTCCCCTTGTCCCCCATATATGGGGACTAGGTTGGTGGAGGGTGTGTAGAGCCCAGGATCACATTAGATGATTGACACAGGGGTGAAAAATGGGTTACAAAATCGTGGGATAAAAAAAATATATATATATTTAAAAAAAAGATTGCAATGGGGCGACTGACTGACATCTTCCTCAGAGTCGAGCAGACTCTGCCTGTCTGCTTGATGCTTGTCGAAACGTCGGTCACCCCTTGCAATAAAGTGTCTTTTTTTTAAATATTCTATTTGAAGTGCCCCGCTAAAACGTTTTTGTTTGTATAGTATACATTATATTGTTGTATAAAGCTCACCAGCATTTATTTCCTGTGTGGTTGCAGGCAGCCCTGTACCGTCTGAGTGGGGACTTTAACCCTCTACATATAGACCCCGCTTTTGCTGCCATGGGAGGTGAGGCTATCTGGCTAAAGCTTTTTGAAACACCTGGTTTGGTGATGCATGTGACCAAACCCAGGAAAGAGCTGATTTCTCTCGACGTGTTACGTGTTTGTTATCAACAGATTTTTGACTAATGGCATCACAAGACGGCTATTTTAAATCTGGAAACATGGTCATTCAATGTCCAAGGGCATTTTACAGGTTTGAACTTCCTAGTGTTCCAGCTGTAGGAGGAATTGATTCCACACAAAATGGCTAGCCATTAAAGTGCATGGTTGTAATTGTAACCTAATCCCTAAAAGTCCCTCATTTTGCCAAGGTTCCTCACTGAGGCACTGAGCCATGATCTTTTTGTTGAGCCATTTATGCAAAATCCTTTGTTTCGGAGAGGAGTCTGCTAGTTAGTTTGAACATACATAATGAACAATTGACTAAAAAGGTATGTGCTGAAGCCGAAGCTTATTATGCCCACCTTATTAATGTTTAGAATAATTATCACAACCTATTTTCAATGATGCTATAGATCTTGAATACTGAAAATAGCAAACGAAGCAAAATGAAAAGAAACATTAGACTTTACATCAGACAGAGCAATATGCCTTATAGTAATGTAAGTATTTTGTAATTATTTCATATTTCTATATATTTTTTAAATCTACAACCATATACTAATAAAAATAGTATTTTTAAAATTTCTTAATAACCATTTTACATGCTATTAGTGTTTTTATATATTTTAACTAGTGGTTGCTTCAAATACACATACATACATACAGTACATACATACATACATACATACATACATACATACATACATACATACATACATACATACATACATACATGCATACATACAGATGAGTATATACATACATGCAGCACACGTCTGACTGTCCTTTGTATATCTTGAGAACAATATGGTCCAATTGTCTTAACACTTGGTGGGTGTACTGTGATGATCCAAAGGAGTGCAGTGTTGAGGGTGAAAGCGATTGGATGCAGAATCAGCCCGCCCTGAACAGCCACGCATTGCCAATGGTCAATTATTTAGAGCATCACTCCCACTCTATCTTGCTCTGCATTTTATAACTCGTGTACAAAACAAAGCTGTTTACAATAGTTTCACCGATGGAGAAGTCAAGTCAAGCAGGAAAGTTGTCATCACAGTTGTTGAACAAATTCACGAACATTTGATTTATGTTCGAAATAAGGACACAAGTTCCAGTCCTGCTACCAGAACAAACAGAGTTTAGCTCAAGAGGTGAGTTGGCTGGCTGTATCCAGGGTCCAGCCAGACTACACTTGCCTACACTTGTTTCTTTTTTTAAATCTCCCTTGGGATAGGGTCAGCTTGTGCTACCGCAGCAGAGTGCTCAGTGCACATAAAGATAACTTTCTGGAGTGTGTGTATAGCCTCTTCACACAGTGACAAATGCTTTGGGAAACCTAGAGACGGTGGGATCTCCAGGGCAGGGATGACAGATTGCATGTGACAGCACAAGACACCTGGTGAACGTATAGGGAGAGACAAGACATCCTCGCCATATCCATCAAACTGACGTTAGCCAGGCGAGCACCTGAGATCGTCTGAAACAAACAAGGACCTAATGTTCTGTAGGGAAGCACTGTGGTGTTTGGGGACATGATGGCACACAGGGGGACCTTTTCAAATGTCTAAGCAGAGCCAAATGGTATTCTGCATTATGAGTTACCACTTAGTTGACATGGGTCCCCCAGGGCTCTATACTACAGGAGGTCTACTTGTATTTCTAATTGCCTTTTCAGGCTTTGAACTAGCACTGGGCAGATATGACAAATAACCTAAATATAGAAAGAAATGACTGACATATTTAATAATTTAAATTAAAAAAATGGTGGAAATGGCCGAAAATTGTGGAAATAGACAATCTAGACCAGCGGTTCCCAAACCTTTTTGGCCACACACCGCCTGTTACCTCCCGGCCTAGCTGATACACCCCCCCCCACATGGAAATACTGTATATTGGCACACACATCAGTGGTTCCCAAACCACTGATGTGTGTGCCAATATACAGTATGGCAAGTGATGCAGAATATAGCCTATGCTGCATATATTATGCCATATTCATGTGCATATATGTGGATAATGTGGATAAAAAAATATATATATGTCTCTGATCTATTCTAGACAATTCATGATGCAAACTGATCGGCTATTTCCACTACATTTTGAAAATGTTTGAAAATGAATTAAATGTTTTCACATGGAAACTATTATGAGGATCATACAAAATAATTGCGATTAGACAATTATATAATAATTGTGATGTCTTCACAGAAATAAATCCCTGCCACATTTTCATGTGGTTAAAATTGTACCTTGAATGTCTGCATTACGACTTGAGTTGAACATGACTTATGTAATGTTGGCTGGGACAGGTTTCAAGGCTCCCATCCTGCATGGCCTGTGCTCATTTGGCTTTGCTGCCAGACACGTCCTCAAGCAGTACGCCAACAATGACCCATCCAGATTTAAGGCTATCAAGGTAATGTAAACAGACATTTCCTGCAATTACTCGAGTTATCTCCAGGTATAGAAAGAGCGTGTGCTCTTTCTATACCACGCACACGCACACGCACACGCACACACACACACACACACACACACACACACACACACACACACACACACACACACACTATATGAATATGAATAATATACAAAGACATGGCAAGAACAATGAACCATAATGACAATAAGTGGCTTTTGAATTTTGATAGACTCCCATTCAGGAAATGCATCCATACAGTATATAAATACATATATTAAAAAGGCAGACAATACAGTTATCATAGGCACCAAATCATTGCAATAAGAGCAGACCCCTGTCGGGTGTAAAGGAGCAACTTGGACACTCAGGCATGAAGGAAGCATGAATCCGTTGCTCTCCCCTTGTCCCCCATATATGGGGACTAGGTTGGTGGAGGGTGTGTAGAGCCCAGGATCACATTAGATGATTGACACAGGGGTGAAAAATGGGTTACAAAATCGTGGGATAAAAAAAAATATATATATATATATTTAAAAAAATAAGAGCAGACCCATGCATACTCCACTCAAGGCGGCAACCCCCCCCCTTCTCCAGGCGGCAGGGCCACCGCCCCAAGAAGCGGCCCCGACGCAACGCATCGAGACCCCTGCCCGGGCGACCACCCCCCCACACCCAAAGGGCAGACAAGCCCCCACCCCAAAGCAGAGCACCCACTAGGGAAGAATGCTGGCATATAAGATATCTAAGGTTGGCACGGAAAACCTCCAAGTACCGTGGCAGACAATGTTGGTCCAATATGATCTAAATAAGGGTCCCAAACTTTGTAGAAAGTGTCCAATTTAGAATGCAACATGCATGTAATGTATTCACAAGGAATACAGTCCATTATAATGTTATGCCATGATTTCTTTGATGGAGCAACATCCTTGATCCAAAACAAAAGAATATTCTTCCTAGCAGCAAACGTTAATAAGTTGAATAACCTCTTATGTTTGACACCAATAACATGATCATCTGAGAGACCAAGTAAAAGACACAATGGGTTTAAATCGATTGGCACACCAAAAATAACAGAGTTCTGATACAATGTCATACCAATAGTTCTGAAGCTTCACACAGGATCTTTCTTTTTTTTTAAAGCCACTTAAGGATAAATGAAACATCGCCTTCTCCAGATAGACAGACTGCCCATAATAGCTGAGACAGAACAGTATTTAGCCTTTAGCCATTTTGCATTTGACTTTTGCATTCTGCCCAATTGCAGGCCCCTGAGCACAAGTTTGTGAACATGCTCCCAAATACAAGGACAATAACTTGACAGTTATATATCCCAAGGCCATAATATGTTCTGATATTTCATAAGTTTTGATGTAAAACAAGTGTCCATATACAAATCAAATGGGCAGCCTATTTCAAAGATAGTGACAATTTTTATAATTTCATTAATGAACACAATATGAATATGAATATACAAAGACATGGCAAGAACAATGAACCATAATGAAGTGGCTTTTGAATTTTGATACTCCCATTCAGGAAATGCATCCATATATATTAAAAAGGCAGACAATACAGTTATCATAGGCACCAAATCATTACAATAAGAGCAGACAGCCTATTTCAAAGATAGCGTCAATTTTTCTAATTTCATTAATGAACACAATATCTGGGGTATATGGAATGTCTTGTATTTATAGACAGCACGCACACACGCACACAAAAACTTCTGTAGAATGGACTGTATAGAGACGAATCCACGGCCCGGTGCCCTGTAGGCTAGCTGTAGGCAATCAGTGCTGCGGTTTCACATTAAGCATCTTGACACAGCACTGATTGCATACAGCTGGCCTGTCTTACTGGGCACCGCGCCGTGGATTCATCTATAGCTGTCTGTAGAATGTACACAATGGGAGCTAACTTACAACTTTCACCCACACATATTGGGTATACACACAAGTTTATTGTGTTCACATTATACACACAAGTTTACACAAGTATACACAAGTTCACAATATACACACACGTTTATTGCATTAACATTACGTTTTTTATTCACTGTTCTTACACCATCTCTTGGTCCCATGACTCTCTAATAATTCAGGTTCGCTTTGTGAAGCCTGTACTGCCAGGCCAAAGTCTACAGACTGAGATGTGGAAGGAAGGGAACCGGATTCACATCCAGTGTAAGGTCAGTAATGTTGTCTAGTTCATTTGTCAGATTTAATGTGTGATTGTTACTATTTAAGGTCCAGACTGTGCTTGAATTAAGCAATATTACACGAGAGGGTGTGCTTTGACAGTGATGTGGTCGGATCGAGAAGATGTTTACTACAGGAGTGGTTCTTATTAGTCTTTTCTGGATCAGGGCCCACTTGAAAACCTCGATAGCATTCACGGCCCACCCATCTGACCACTTATACCACGGCCAATGGGCTGCCGCGTTAAGCGGTCGGATGGGTGGACATTTTCACACATTTTCAAAGCAATGTTTATTTTAATCGATCAATCACTAGGTTGTGTCCCGACTTTAACCCATTTTGGGCGGGAACCTCTTTTGGTGTTAGCATCATGTTATGCTTTAGCTATTGAAAAATAGAGCTCATACAAGCTCAATACAAGCTCATAGCGCGCCACCGAGTGGCGCGCTACAAGCTTGTAGGTCTGCTATTTTTGAAAAATTGAAGAACGACTGACATAGAAACAGCTTTTTCAGAAAACTGTCAGGATTTAGAAGACATTTATAGAATCGTTCCCAGGTCAAAATGGGTTCATCGATCAATCACTAGATTGTGTCCCAACTTTAAGCTCACAGTGAGCTTCTTGAGAGGCACTGCCCTGCAAGTGTGTCTTTGTGATGTGTTCTCTGCTCTGTATTCTGTCCATCCAGGTTAAAGAGACTGTCTTTGTGATGTGTTCTCTGCTCTGTATTCTGTCCATCCAGGTTAAAGAGACTGTCTTTGTGATGTGTTCTCTGCTCTGTATTCTGTCCGTCCAGGTTAAAGAGACTGTCTTTGTGATGTGTTCTCTGCTCTGTATTCTGTCCATCCAGGTTAAAGAGACTGTCTTTGTGATGTGTTCTCTGCTCTGTATTCTGTCCATCCAGGTTAAAGAGACTGTCTTTGTGATGTGTTCTCTGCTCTGTATTCTGTCCATCCAGGTTAAAGAGACTGTCTTTGTGATGTGTTCTCTGCTCTGTATTCTGTCCATCCAGGTTAAAGAGACTGTCTTTGTGATGTGTTCTCTGCTCTGTATTCTGTCCGTCCAGGTTAAAGAGACTGATGCCGTGGTGCTGTCTGGGGCTTATGTGGATTTACATGGACCACCAGAGGCTTCGCCAGGGGACCTGACTCAAGTATGTCAGGCTGAAAATAAACCATTCTGTTAATCTGTTCCTTCCTTCTGTCTTTGCCTGTCTTTCTGTCTTTTTTCAGATGCTTCCTCTGCTCATTCTTTCTTGTAACTTCTTTCTCTGTGTAAATACCGGAGACCAAAATATAACAAATGTTGGCAGCATTATATGAAATGCTCTCTCTGTGGTGAATGTCTACCTCTCTGTAGGCAGGGGTCCTGCAGAGTGAGCTGGTGTTCGCAGAGATTGGCCGTCGCATTAAAGACTCGGGTTCAGAGCTGGTGAAGAAGGTCAACACTGTGTTCGGCTGGGAGATCATGGAAGATGGCAAGATCGTGGCTCAGTGGAGTGAGTTGAGTGGGCGCATAGTTGAATACAACTTCCTTTCCTTTCAAAAAAGTATATTAAAAGATTATATACCAGAAATTAAGGTTGGTTCATGATGCCTTGAAAGCATTATATAAATTACTCTTTTAAGGTAGGACTGCTGACAGAATGCCCCATTCAGTGCAATACCTACGTACATAGAAAGATGGCCATCCAAGCTTGAATTGTGTTGCATATTTTGTTTACTTATAATGCAGCATCTTTGCACGGGGATGATCAAAGGAGTAGATCGATCACATTCTGGAAGCTTGGAGAGTTTTATGACACTTACCGCATGATGTAGTCTCTAAATTGCTACACCAATCAAGGTTCAAGGTTTATTTATTTTGTCTCCCAAGGGAGAAATTTGTCTTGGACCCCAAGGACCCGCCCTGCAGCATACAGATACAATACAATACAATACAATACAAAACAATACACAATACAAGACAACAAAGGCACACAGTGACCCGTACAACATTAAAAAACCACACACCAACATACCTAGTGCAATACCATGGCAACAGTGAAACTAGACTTATGTGACAGGATGGCCACATGAAGTCTGAGATCCACGCATCTATGGAGCCATGCTGTTGGCACGTGGATGCAAAGATCCACATGATCATTATTCCCCCCCCCCCCCCCCCCCCCCGTTTCTTTTTTAGTAGACTGTAAGCACAAATGAGGCACTCCAAAATGTCTTTGTCTTTCAGCAAAGTGGATAGATTCCACCTGGCGAAAACATTGTTGCTTTACTCCCCATGTTTTATTCTCATCTCATCGCTGTCCACCCTTTCTGTTCTCTATCTCCCCGGTGTGCATCTGCCAACAGCCATTGATCTGAAGAGCGGCGCCGGTGCCTTGCATAAAGGGCCGCACAGTGGCCAAGTGGACGTGACGTTCACAGTGTCGGACGGCGACTTCATGGAGGTGGTGCAGGGAGCGATCAACCCTCAGAAGGTAACAAGCGAGCAAGTGCACCGACGCCATCCCTCAGTCACATTGATCATGACACGGCTCATTAAACGCCACCTTGAGTGGCTTCTCGGTAATGGAAGCTTTTGACATGTGTGAACTGAACGGGCCGGAATTAAAACTTTGTTTTTTACGACATGCTCTGAAAGAGGTAGCCTTCTGTAAGAGTGTCTGTCCTGAGCTAAAATGATTAGAACATCAGCATCACATTTCTGTTCACATACATGGGGGGGGGGGGGGTCAGATCAACATGGAATGAATTCTGTACTGGCCATATAAGGAGCATGTCTTGAGTGTACAGGGTTTGATGAGGTCAAATCAACATATGGAATGTCAGAACAGGTGAGCTCCATTCAGTATATGGAAATGTGAGGGTGGGTGCGGGGACATTCTCTTGAGTGTACAGGGTTTGATGAGGGCCCAGGTTAGCCTGGCTAATAAGCCAGACTCAAATCACACTGTCGTGGCTGATTCGGTCTAGCTTATTAGCCAGGCTAGGCCCAGGTAGGGCCAGGCCTTAATTTTCGGGCCTGTTGATAACTCTAGTTTTCGCTGGCTGCCGGGCACGGCTGCACTAATATCTTTGGGGCAGGCCAGTCTAGAGTTTAAAATTTGAAGTAAAAAGGAAGACATCGAAGATATACACCTCTTCGATGTCTCCCTTTTGACTTATACCTGTCCATGGATGGATGGATGGGGAAGGATCAACATATGGAATGTCAGAACAGGTTCTGACATAATCCATATATGGAGATCTAATGACACCAGGGATCTCCATATATGGGCTTGACTGCAACAGCAGGTTGCATTTACTATGACATCAGAGTCTCCACATCTCCATCCCTGATGATGTCACATGATGACACGAGACCTGGGCACCATATATGGTGCCCGACCGACACACCGACTGACGGGAAATGCGCGATACCATGGTTAACTGCGACCTTCGGTAGCAATAAGATTGTGAAGCCATGCCCTTGGATCCAGTGTAGTTTATATACTGTAAATAAATACAATAATCAGTGAGTGAAAGTGAGACGGTGAAAGTGATTTTGAAGAGCCTGTATTTTTAATGATTTTCCCAGAGTTTTGTCATGTCTGATAAAGAAACACTGAAAGTAATGATGTCTCAGACTCGGTTCTGAAAGCACTCTGCGCTCCAAAAATCAATCTGCTGGTTATTGTTATGGCCGTACTGTCCCCCCCCTCCCTTTGACAGGAAGCAGACGTCACTGTGTGCAGAATTTATATGCATCCAGTAGCATTGAATGTGCTTCTGAGAGTGCTTGATATTGATCGGAGGGCACTGTGTGCGCACTCTTCCTGTAGAGCGCCACAAGGCCTCGATGATGGGACCTTTCTCCAGTCTCTTCAGCAAACTTGGAATAACGACGGTGAAAGCCTTGAAATGGAGCTGCATGACAAAAATTAGAGAGTGCAGTTGACACGTGTTCCCATAAATGTCATCCAAGGTCATGATGGCCGTCACATTGATTCTAGCCCATGCATGCTTATCTATATATATATATATATATATATATATAAAGATTATGGAAAATGTGATTCTCAGTTACTGTAGGTCCCTTGCTCTTGACATTGTGAATATGACTGATGTATACTGTACATCATTACTGTTCCCCCACCCCCCCCACCCCCATTTCCCCTCACTGTATAATGTATCTTTTCCCTTTTTTGCTTCCTATATGATGAATTCCTGTTCTGTTCTTTAGCTACATAGAAATGTCTATTTGTATGTCTCTAAATGTTTGTATGTCTCTAAATGTTTTGATGAATTGAACAATGTGGACCCTGTTGTAAACAAGTGTAATGCTTAATTGGGTCGTCCACTCACAGTTAACAGTCTTTGTATTGAGTTTGTGCTTAAAATGTACTGTAATTCTACAAACTGTTAATAAATATTTCAATCAATCAATCAATCTGTTGCTAAACGAGCAAGAGTCAAACATTAACAAAGAAATTGCTTCTTGCTTTGGCAATTGTGTGATGGGGCCAACCGGAGGCAATTTGTCACTATTAGTCTATGACCCCCAAGTGGACACCACAACCTGTCCAATACAAATATAAACTGCACTGTTAAGTAGTGAGAGATTGACTCTGTAAAAATGAATGTGAATGAAATGCCCCTTTTCCTCTCTTACGCCCAGGCATTCTTAGCTGGCAAACTGAAGATCCGAGGGAACATCATGAAGGCCCAGAAACTTGAGGTCATCCTCAAAGATTTTGCCAAGCTGTGAGCTCCTCAAACCAACTACTCTGTCAACATCCTGAAACCAACGCACAAACAGGGACATCCCTTATAGCTCCCTTCCTTCCTCTCCTGTTTTGATGAGCGACATTAAATACTTTTGCCTTCCAACAGAAACACATTGTAAATTATACCATGTGAAAAGATACTTAATGTGGATTATCTTTGATACCAGTTTTTTAAAGATGTTAATATCCTTTGAAGAGATGGCAAAGGAGTGCAGATGGAAGATGGAGTTGAGCTGGCTTTGTAATCAATGGAACAGCCTGTTTCACATGGCTAGAATTTTGTTTCAACCCGAACAGCGATTATTCTCTGACAAAATGTGAACTCACGCCTTTGAATTTCTTTATGTGAACCTATGCACAGGTCTTTTATAGATTTCCTCTTGTCACTGGTGTAAAAATGGCATGAGATGTTGTATAATTGTCCATGTTTGCAATGCATAATGAGGATGGCTTCTTTGTTTTGACAGCCCTAGGGTACATGCAGTATCTCTTGGTTTGGCAGTCCAAGCGAGGAGGCAATCCAAGTGAAGAGCCAAAACTCTTGTTGAAAAAAGCGAGGAGGCAAAACTATTTCTAAAAGTGAAAATAGTTTTGGTTTATAATTTACACGGTTTGGTCCATTAATGCATCATTACTAATATATACAGCTGTACATGACGTTAGGCGGTTTATATTTGATACTGTAATCATTAGAATACTTATTTTTTCCAGACACTTTATATTAACGATTGTAATGAAATGTATAGTGATTTAATTTAATGAGTTAACAGAATACTAGTGACATTGCCTGTTACAATAAATTAAATTAATTTCTTAACTAAGCTTTAATTTTATGAATACAGAAAGTACATGCAAAAGAAGTGTCAAGGTGAGTGGTGAAACTAATAAATTGGCAATTTGAGAAACCTAAGGGTATGTTATTTTCAAATAAATAAATCATGAGCTGCTGTTGCCGTGTCCAAATTTGTAACATTTGAGGAGCAGGGTGAAGCCAAGGTCAGCTAATCACAAAGGAAAATATGTCCTATATATATGGTGAATGAATTATTCACATTTTTAAGTAAAACTATGTAGAAATACTGTCTACTGCGTAAAAGTAAAACATTGACATAAAAAAGTACTCATTTTTATGGTTATGCAGTGTGTCATATTGACGATAAATATATTGACGATAATATAATCATGCTTTTCAATGACCTACTATGTCATGTTTTCTTTCATGTTTTTTTTTACACTAAATGAAGAGGTTTTTTTAAAACGTCAATCCATGTCATTTTCATGTTTAATATTTCCGAAACTATGAAACATTTCAAAGATTCATTTTCAGGCAAACATGTACACCGTAAGATGAACATTTTAAAGTTTGAATGGGGTTTCTAGGTGTAAGTATGTACTAGTACTAGTAGCATGCCAAAGTTGTGCTATTGCCATAGAGAATGCATTGGGCGTTTAAGTTAAACTAGAAAGCAGTTCCCTGCAGAAACTGCGTGGGCTCGCCAAAAGACGCAATGTATATAATGTACAGTAGAACATTTATTAAAGCTGAAGGAAAAGTTAAAAAAAGAATGTATAAAAATCTGTAAAAAGAATAAGCATAAATAACTGCATAAAGCGGAATAAAGTATGTGGAAGTAGTACGATGCCCAAAAAGTGGCAGAATAAAGTAAGTAAAGTATTACTGTCTACTAATGATTTGTAATGTATGAATAATGCTTTACAATGTATTCTTGATGAATTAAGAAAAGGTAAAAAAGAAAAAGAAAAAAAAGAGTCAATCCAATGGAGTATACATATAAAAGCATTCATGAGCTTAACAGAAATAGCATACTTTTACATGTAAAAAGAAGGTTCAAATAGCATATAGGCCTATCTTTAAAAGCATAAACACAATGATTATTGATAATGGTCTAAGATTTTTCTTTAAATGTAAATGCGTGCGTGCTCTTGCGAGAGCTGTGTAAAGGCCATCCAATTGCACAAATAGCAGACCTACAAGCCCACAAGGTATCGCAGAGCAACTCATTGAGATCTTGTAACTTTAATTTCAGCCCTGTAATTAAGCCCTTATATGTCTCAGCTGTGGAAGTGTAAAAGACTGCCAGCACTGTGAGTGGCGCGCAACTTGAAGGTCTGCTATTTTACAATGGTCCTGAATGGGGGGAAACTATGCCCGAACAAATTGCTCTATCGCAAAAAGTAAAAGTCGAATGCAAATATTTTTTTCGCTGTGAGTGGCCTGAGATATTGATCGAGTTAAGAATTGTCATCGCGATAATTTCCTCGTAAGAATTTTACAATGGAGGTCAATGAGCAGCTTGACTGTATTTGTGTCACTTAAAAGGCCGTAGTTCACATTCTGTATGTCTCTGTGCTTTGGTGGTCACATTGTGTGAAAGAGGACATGTGTGGCTACAAAATGACCAAAGAACATGCGTGTAAAATGAATATTTTGGCCGGGACGACAATTTGTTTGGTAAATTTTCAAGGAAAGATGTTCTGTCTTCCGCACTCTAGTCAAAGAAGCCGCGCACTCTAAGTTGGCACTAATTAGGCGAAACAGCCTGCGATTGAACTGCGATTTCGGAAAAACCGTTTAACGTATTCGAATACGGTTTGAACCACGAAAAAGTCCAGAGTCGTGTGAGCTTTCTAAAGTTTAAATCACGTTTCTACGACAAAGTATGCCAGAGTAATGAGGCTGCAAAAGTGAGGTTGATTTAGAGATAAATCCCATACATTGTCGATGGGAGGAAAAAACTATAAATAAAGTTATATATTTTAAAAAGTATAAACTTTTTCAAAACAACTTTTTCACCAATGAAAGTTCAAAGATAGATGAACATTATAAAGTTTGAATGAAGTTTCAAAGTGAAAGTATGACGGAGTAATAAGAGCTCAAAAAAGTTAACTGTGAAAAATGGGACCTTTCTTCCATCGACTCTCACTATAAAGAATGTAAAAAAAAGTTAAAAAGTATAAAAAGTATAAAACTTTGTAAAAATTCAAATGTTAGCAATAATAACTGCAAAGAGCTGAGCAGTTTGAAGTTTGAACTAAATTTCTAGCATAAAGTATGTGGAAGTAGTAGGGTGCCAAAAAAAAGGGCAAATTTGAAAATCCAAGGGTAACAATAGTGTGCTCGCTGAGGCGAGCCCACAATAACTCATAAACTACAAAACATAAAAATAAAAAAAAGTTCCAGCATGTGTCTCCACAGTAAGCTGAATAATAAAAAGTGTGAATGGAGTTTCTAGGTGAAAGTGACTTTTGACGTGCCTATAGAGCTGCCATTGAGCCCCATGTTAAATGTCTCAAATTTGAAAGCACTATATTTCTAAAACTATGAAACATTTCAAAGATTCCTTTTCAGGCAAACATGTCCACAGTAAGATGAACCTAAGTAGGCTAGAATGGGGTTGCTAGGTGTAAGTATGTAGGACTAGTAGCATGCCAAAGTTTGTGCTATTGCCATAGAGAATGCATTGTGTTGCGGAGGATGAGAGGAATGCTCTCATCCTCCGCAACACCCATTCTCATACACCGCTATACACCGCAAGGATATGGGCTATAGCCCATATCGTACGGCATACTATACTGTAGCACGCCGTTTTTCATCATTTTTGAGGATTTGGAAAAGAAAAAAAAATGTTAAAAAACGATGGGTTATAGCCCATTGTTTTTGTTTTTTTTTGAAAAAAATAATATCCTGGTTTTTCATCATTTTGGACCATGGGCTATAGCCTATATCGTACGGCATACTATAGCATGCCGTTTTTCATCATTTTTGAGGATTTGAAAAAAATGAAAAAAAACGATGGGTTATAGCCCATCGTTTTTTGAATTTTGAATTTCTTTTTTAATCCTCGTTTTTCATCATTTTGGACCATGGGCTATAGCCCATATCGTACGGCATACTATAGCACGCCGTTTTTCATCATTTTTGAGGATTTGAAAAAAATGAAAAAATGAAAAAAACGATGGGTTATAGCCCATGTTTTTTGAATTTTTGAAAAAAAAAATTATCCTCGTTTTTCATCATATTGGACCATGGGCTATAGCCCATATCGTACGGCATACTATAGCACGCCGTTTTTCATCATTTTTGAGGTTTTGAAAAAAAAATAATAATAAGAAAACGATGGGTTATAGCCCATCGTTTAAAAAAAAAAATTAACCTAGTTTTTCATCATTTTCGACCATATCGTACGGCATACTATAGCACGCCGTTTTTCATCATTTTTGCCATTGAGCCCCATTGTAAATTTGAAAGCACTATATTTCTAAAACTATAAAACATTTCAAAGATTCCTTTTCAGTCAAACATGTCCACCGTAAGATGAACCTAAGTAGGCTAGAATGGGGTTGCTAGGTGTAAGTATGTAGGACTAGTAGCATGCCAAATTTTGTGCTATTGCCATAGAGAATGCATTGGGCGTTTAAGTTAAATAACTCATAAACTACAAAACATAAAAATAAAAAAAAGTTCCAGCATGTGTCTCCACAGTAAGCTGAATAATAAAAAGTGTGAATGGAGTTTCTAGGTGAAAGTGACTTTTGACGTGCCTATAGAGCTGCCATTGAGCCCTATGTTAAATGTCTCAAATTTGCAAGCACTATATTTCTAAAACTATAAAACATTTCAAAGATTCCTTTTCAGTCAAACATGTCCACCGTAAGATGAACCTAAGTAGGCTAGAATGGGGTTGCTAGGTGTAAGTATGTAGGACTAGTAGCATGCCAAATTTTGTGCTATTGCCATAGAGAATGCATTGGGCGTTTAAGTTAAATAACTCATAAACTACAAAACATAAAAAAAAGTTCCAGCATGTGTCTCCACAGTAAGCTGAATAATAAAAAGTGTGAATGGAGTTTCTAGGTGAAAGTGACTTTTGACGTGCCTATAGAGCTGCCATTGAGCCCTATGTTAAATGTCTCAGATTTGAAAGCACTATATTTCTAAAACTATGAAACATTTCAAAGATTCCTTTTCAGGCAAACATGTCCACCGTAAGATGAACCTAAGTAGGCTAGAATGGGGTTGCTAGGTGTAAGTATGTAGGACTAGTAGCATGCCAAATTTTGTGCTATTGCCATAGAGAATGCATTGGGCGTTTAAGTTAAATAACTCATAAACTACAAAACATAAAAATAAAAATAAGTTCCAGCATGTGTCTCCACAGTAAGCTGAATAATAAAAAGTGTGAATGGAGTTTCTAGGTGAAAGTGACTTTTGACGTGCCTATAGAGCTGCCATTGAGCCCTATGTTAAATGTCTCAAATTTGAAAGCACTATATTTCTAAAACTATGAAACATTTCAAAGATTCCTTTTCAGGCAAACATGTCCACCGTAAGATGAACCTAAGTAGGCTAGAATGGGGTTGCTAGGTGTAAGTATGTAGGACTAGTAGCATGCCAAGTTTTGTGCTATTGCCATAGAGAATGCATTGGGCGTTTAAGTTAAATAACTCATAAACTACAAAACATAAAAATAAAAAAAAGTTCCAGCATGTGTCTCCACAGTAAGCTGAATAATAAAAAGTGTGAATGGAGTTTCTAGGTGAAAGTGACTTTTGACGTGCCTATAGAGCTGCCATTGAGCCCCATGTTAAATGTCTCAAATTTGAAAGCACTATATTTCTAAAACTATGAAACATTTCAAAGATTCCTTTTCAGGCAAACATGTCCACAGTAAGATGAACCTAAGTAGGCTAGAATGGGGTTGCTAGGTGTAAGTATGTAGGACTAGTAGCATGCCAAAGTTTGTGCTATTGCCATAGAGAATGCATTGTGTTGCGGAGGATGAGAGGAATGCTCTCATCCTCCGCAACACCCATTCTCATACACCGCTATACACCGCAAGGATATGGGCTATAGCCCATATCGTACAGCATACTATACTGTAGCACGCCGTTTTTCATCATTTTTGAGGATTTGGAAAAGAAAAAAAAATGTTAAAAAACGATGGGTTATAGCCCATTGTTTTTGTTTAAAAAAAAATAAAAATATCCTGGTTTTTCATCATTTTGGACCATGGGCTATAGCCTATATCGTACGGCATACTATAGCATGCCGTTTTTCATCATTTTTGAGGATTTGAAAAAAATGAAAAAAAAACGATGGGTTATAGCCCATCGTTTTTTGAATTTTGAATTTCTTTTTTAATCCTCGTTTTTCATCATTTTGGACGATGGGATATAGCCCATATCGTACGGCATACTATAGCACGCCGTTTTTCATCATTTTTGAGGATTTGAAAAAAATGAAAAAATGAAAAAAAACGATGGGTTATAGCCCATGGTTTTTGAATTTTTGAATTTTTTTTTTATCCTCGTTTTTCATCATATTGGACCATGGGCTATAGCCCATATCGTACGGCATACTATAGCACGCCGTTTTTCATCATTTTTGAGGTTTTGAAAAAAAAATAATAATAAAAAAACGATGGGTTATAGCCCATCGTTTAAAAAAAAAAATAACCTTGTTTTTCATCATTTTCGACCATATCGTACGGCATACTATAGCACGCCGTTTTTCATCATTTTTGCCATTGAGCCCCATTGTAAATTTGAAAGCACTATATTTCTAAAACTATAAAACATTTCAAAGATTCCTTTTCAGGCAAACATGTCCACCGTAAGATGAACCTAAGTAGGCTAGAATGGGGTTGCTAGGTGTAAGTATGTAGGACTAGTAGCATGCCAAATTTTGTGCTATTGCCATAGAGAATGCATTGGGCGTTTAAGTTAAATAACTCATAAACTACAAAACATAAAAATAAAAAAAAGTTCCAGCATGTGTCTCCACAGTAAGCTGAATAATAAAAAGTGTGAATGGAGTTTCTAGGTGAAAGTGACTTTTGACGTGCCTATAGAGCTGCCATTGAGCCCTATGTTAAATGTCTCAAATTTGCAAGCACTATATTTCTAAAACTATGAAACATTTCAAAGATTCCTTTTCAGGCAAACATGTCCACCGTAAGATGAACCTAAGTAGGCTAGAATGGGGTTGCTAGGTGTAAGTATGTAGGACTAGTAGCATGCCAAATGTTGTGCTATTGCCATAGAGAATGCATTGGGCGTTTAAGTTAAATAACTCATAAACTACAAAACATAAAAAAAAAAAAAAGTTCCAGCATGTGTCTCCACAGTAAGCTGAATAATAAAAAGTGTGAATGGAGTTTCTAGGTGAAAGTGACTTTTGACGTGCCTATAGAGCTGCCATTGAGCCCCATGTTAAATGTCTCAAATTTGAAAGCACTATATTTCTAAAACTATGAAACATTTCAAAGATTCCTTTTCAGGCAAACATGTCCACAGTAAGATGAACCTAAGTAGGCTAGAATGGGGTTGCTAGGTGTAAGTATGTAGGACTAGTAGCATGCCAAAGTTTGTGCTATTGCCATAGAGAATGCATTGGGCGTTTAAGTTAAATAACTCATAAACTACAAAACATAAAAATAAAAAAAAGTTCCAGCATGTGTCTCCACAGTAAGCTGAATAATAAAAAGTGTGAATGGAGTTTCTAGGTGAAAGTGACTTTTGACGTGCCTATAGAGCTGCCATTGAGCCCTATGTTAAATGTCTCAAATTTGCAAGCACTATATTTCTAAAACTATAAAACATTTCAAAGATTCCTTTTCAGTCAAACATGTCCACCGTAAGATGAACCTAAGTAGGCTAGAATGGGGTTGCTAGGTGTAAGTATGTAGGACTAGTAGCATGCCAAATTTTGTGCTATTGCCATAGAGAATGCATTGGGCGTTTAAGTTAAATAACTCATAAACTACAAAACATAAAAAAAAGTTCCAGCATGTGTCTCCACAGTAAGCTGAATAATAAAAAGTGTGAATGGAGTTTCTAGGTGAAAGTGACTTTTGACGTGCCTATAGAGCTGCCATTGAGCCCTATGTTAAATGTCTCAAATTTGAAAGCACTATATTTCTAAAACTATGAAACATTTCAAAGATTCCTTTTCAGGCAAACATGTCCACCGTAAGATGAACCTAAGTAGGCTAGAATGGGGTTGCTAGGTGTAAGTATGTAGGACTAGTAGCATTCCAAATTTTGTGCTATTGCCATAGAGAATGCATTGGGCGTTTAAGTTAAATAACTCATAAACTACAAAACATAAAAATAAAAAAAAGTTCCAGCATGTGTCTCCACAGTAAGCTGAATAATAAAAAGTGTGAATGGAGTTTCTAGGTGAAAGTGACTTTTGACGTGCCTATAGAGCTGCCATTGAGCCCCATGTTAAATGTCTCAAATTTGAAAGCACTATATTTCTAAAACTATGAAACATTTCAAAGATTCCTTTTCAGGCAAACATGTCCACAGTAAGATGAACCTAAGTAGGCTAGAATGGGGTTGCTAGGTGTAAGTATGTAGGACTAGTAGCATGCCAAAGTTTGTGCTATTGCCATAGAGAATGCATTGTGTTGCGGAGGATGAGAGGAATGCTCTCATCCTCCGCAACACCCATTCTCATACACCGCTATACACCGCGAGGATATGGGCTATAGCCCATATCGTACGGCATACTATACTGTGGCATGCCGTTTTTCATCATTTTTGAGGATTTGAAAAAAATGAAAAAATGAAAAAAAAACGATGGGTTATAGCCCATCGTTTTTTGAATTTTGAATTTCTTTTTTAATCCTCGTTTTTCATCATTTTGGACCATGGGCTATAGCCCATATCGTACGGCATACTATAGCACGCCGTTTTTCATCATTTTTGAGGATTTGAAAAAAATGAAAAAATGAAAAAAACGATGGGTTATAGCCCATGTTTTTTGAATTTTTGAATTTTTTTTTTATCCTCGTTTTTCATCATATTGGACCATGGGCTATAGCCCATATCGTACGGCATACTATAGCACGCCGTTTTTCATCATTTTTGAGGTTTTGAAAAAAAAAAAATAATAAGAAAACGATGGGTTATAGCCCATCGTTTAAAAAAAACAAATTAACCTCGTTTTTCATCATTTTCGACCATATCGTACGGCATACTATAGCACGCCGTTTTTCATCATTTTTGCCATTGAGCCCCATTGTAAATTTGAAAGCACTATATTTCTAAAACTATAAAACATTTCAAAGATTCCTTTTCAGTCAAACATGTCCACCGTAAGATGAACCTAAGTAGGCTAGAATGGGGTTGCTAGGTGTAAGTATGTAGGACTAGTAGCATGCCAAATTTTGTGCTATTGCCATAGAGAATGCATTGGGCGTTTAAGTTAAATAACTCATAAACTACAAAACATAAAAATAAAAAAAAGTTCCAGCATGTGTCTCCACAGTAAGCTGAATAATAAAAAGTGTGAATGGAGTTTCTAGGTGAAAGTGACTTTTGACGTGCCTATAGAGCTGCCATTGAGCCCTATGTTAAATGTCTCAAATTTGCAAGCACTATATTTCTAAAACTATAAAACATTTCAAAGATTCCTTTTCAGTCAAACATGTCCACCGTAAGATGAACCTAAGTAGGCTAGAATGGGGTTGCTAGGTGTAAGTATGTAGGACTAGTAGCATGCCAAATTTTGTGCTATTGCCATAGAGAATGCATTGTGTTGCGGAGGATGAGAGGAATGCTCTCATCCTCCGCAACACCCATTCTCATACACCGCTATACACCGCAAGGATATGGGCTATAGCCCATATCGTACGGCATACTATACTGTAGCACGCCGTTTTTCATCATTTTTGAGGATTTGGAAAAAAAAAAAAAAAAAAAAAAACGATGGGTTATAGCCCATTGTTTTTTTTTTTTTTTGAAAAAAATAATATCCTGGTTTTTCATCATTTTGGACCATGGGCTATAGCCTATATCGTACGGCATACTATAGCATGCCGTTTTTCATCATTTTTGAGGATTTGAAAAAAATGAAAAAAAGAAAAAAAAAACGATGGGTTATAGCCCATCGTTTTTTGAATTTTGAATTTCTTTTTTAATCCTCGTTTTTCATCATTTTGGACCATGGGCTATAGCCCATATCGTACGGCATACTATAGCACGCCGTTTTTCATCATTTTTGAGGATTTGAAAAAAATGAAAAAATGAAAAAAACGATGGGTTATAGCCCATGTTTTTTGAATTTTTGAAAAAAAAAATTATCCTCGTTTTTCATCATATTGGACCATGGGCTATAGCCCATATCGTACGGCATACTATAGCACGCCGTTTTTCATCATTTTTGAGGTTTTGAAAAAAATAATAATAATAAGAAAACGATGGGTTATAGCCCATCGTTTAAAAAAAACAAATTAACCTCGTTTTTCATCATTTTCGACCATATCGTACGGCATACTATAGCACGCCGTTTTTCATCATTTTTGCCATTGAGCCCCATTGTAAATTTGAAAGCACTATATTTCTAAAACTATAAAACATTTCAAAGATTCCTTTTCAGTCAAACATGTCCACCGTAAGATGAACCTAAGTAGGCTAGAATGGGGTTGCTAGGTGTAAGTATGTAGGACTAGTAGCATGCCAAATTTTGTGCTATTGCCATAGAGAATGCATTGGGCGTTTAAGTTAAATAACTCATAAACTACAAAACATAAAAATAAAAAAAAGTTCCAGCATGTGTCTCCACAGTAAGCTGAATAATAAAAAGTGTGAATGGAGTTTCTAGGTGAAAGTGACTTTTGACGTGCCTATAGAGCTGCCATTGAGCCCTATGTTAAATGTCTCAAATTTGCAAGCACTATATTTCTAAAACTATAAAACATTTCAAAGATTCCTTTTCAGTCAAACATGTCCACCGTAAGATGAACCTAAGTAGGCTAGAATGGGGTTGCTAGGTGTAAGTATGTAGGACTAGTAGCATGCCAAATTTTGTGCTATTGCCATAGAGAATGCATTGGGCGTTTAAGTTAAATAACTCATAAACTACAAAACATAAAAAAAAGTTCCAGCATGTGTCTCCACAGTAAGCTGAATAATAAAAAGTGTGAATGGAGTTTCTAGGTGAAAGTGACTTTTGACGTGCCTATAGAGCTGCCATTGAGCCCCATGTTAAATGTCTCAAATTTGAAAGCACTATATTTCTAAAACTATGAAACATTTCAAAGATTCCTTTTCAGGCAAACATGTCCACAGTAAGATGAACCTAAGTAGGCTAGAATGGGGTTGCTAGGTGTAAGTATGTAGGACTAGTAGCATGCCAAAGTTTGTGCTATTGCCATAGAGAATGCATTGTGTTGCGGAGGATGAGAGGAATGCTCTCATCCTCCGCAACACCCATTCTCATACACCGCTATACACCGCGAGGATATGGGCTATAGCCCATATCGTACGGCATACTATACTGTGGCATGCCGTTTTTCATCATTTTTGAGGATTTGAAAAAAATGAAAAAAAGAAAAAAAAAACGATGGGTTATAGCCCATCGTTTTTTGAATTTTGAATTTCTTTTTTAATCCTCGTTTTTCATCATTTTGGACCATGGGCTATAGCCCATATCGTACGGCATACTATAGCACGCCGTTTTTCATCATTTTTGAGGATTTGAAAAAAATGAAAAAATGAAAAAAACGATGGGTTATAGCCCATGTTTTTTGAATTTTTGAATTTTTTTTTTATCCTCGTTTTTCATCATATTGGACCATGGGCTATAGCCCATATCGTACGGCATACTATAGCACGCCGTTTTTCATCATTTTTGAGGTTTTGAAAAAAAAAAAAATAATAAGAAAACGATGGGTTATAGCCCATCGTTTAAAAAAAACAAATTAACCTCGTTTTTCATCATTTTCGACCATATCGTACGGCATACTATAGCACGCCGTTTTTCATCATTTTTGCCATTGAGCCCCATTGTAAATTTGAAAGCACTATATTTCTAAAACTATAAAACATTTCAAAGATTCCTTTTCAGTCAAACATGTCCACCGTAAGATGAACCTAAGTAGGCTAGAATGGGGTTGCTAGGTGTAAGTATGTAGGACTAGTAGCATGCCAAATTTTGTGCTATTGCCATAGAGAATGCATTGGGCGTTTAAGTTAAATAACTCATAAACTACAAAACATAAAAATAAAAAAAAGTTCCAGCATGTGTCTCCACAGTAAGCTGAATAATAAAAAGTGTGAATGGAGTTTCTAGGTGAAAGTGACTTTTGACGTGCCTATAGAGCTGCCATTGAGCCCTATGTTAAATGTCTCAAATTTGCAAGCACTATATTTCTAAAACTATAAAACATTTCAAAGATTCCTTTTCAGTCAAACATGTCCACCGTAAGATGAACCTAAGTAGGCTAGAATGGGGTTGCTAGGTGTAAGTATGTAGGACTAGTAGCATGCCAAATTTTGTGCTATTGCCATAGAGAATGCATTGGGCGTTTAAGTTAAATAACTCATAAACTACAAAACATAAAAATAAAAAAAAGTTCCAGCATGTGTCTCCACAGTAAGCTGAATAATAAAAAGTGTGAATGGAGTTTCTAGGTGAAAGTGACTTTTGACGTGCCTATAGAGCTGCCATTGAGCCCCATGTTAAATGTCTCAAATTTGAAAGCACTATATTTCTAAAACTATGAAACATTTCAAAGATTCCTTTTCAGGCAAACATGTCCACAGTAAGATGAACCTAAGTAGGCTAGAATGGGGTTGCTAGGTGTAAGTATGTAGGACTAGTAGCATGCCAAAGTTTGTGCTATTGCCATAGAGAATGCATTGTGTTGCGGAGGATGAGAGGAATGCTCTCATCCTCCGCAACACCCATTCTCATACACCGCTATACACCGCGAGGATATGGGCTATAGCCCATATCGTACGGCATACTATACTGTAGCACGCTGTTTTTCATCATTTTTGAGGATTTGGAAAAAAAAAAAAAAAAATTAAAACGATGGGTTATAGCCCATTGTTTTTTTTTTTTTTTGAAAAAAAATATATCCTGGTTTTTCATCATTTTGGACCATGGGCTATAGCCTATATCGTACGGCATACTATAGCACGCCGTTTTTCATCATTTTTGAGGATTTGAAAAAAATGAAAAAATGAAAAAAAAAACGATGGGTTATAGCCCATCGTTTTTTGAATTTTGAATTTCTTTTTTAATCCTCGTTTTTCATCATTTTGGACCATGGGCTATAGCCCATATCGTACGGCATACTATAGCACGCCGTTTTTCATCATTTTTGAGGATTTGAAAAAAATGAAAAAATGAAAAAAACGATGGGTTATAGCCCATGGTTTTTGAATTTTTGAATTTTTTTTTAACCTCGTTTTTCATCATTTTCGACCATATCGTACAGCATACTATAGCACGCCGTTTTTCATCATTTTTGCCATTGAGCCCCATTGTAAATTTGAAAGCACTATATTTCTAAAACTATAAAACATTTCAAAGATTCCTTTTCAGGCAAACATGTCCACCGTAAGATGAACCTAAGTAGGCTAGAATGGGGTTGCTAGGTGTAAGTATGTAGGACTAGTAGCATGCCAAATTTTGTGCTATTGCCATAGAGAATGCATTGGGCGTTTAAGTTAAATAACTCATAAACTACAAAACATTAAAAAAAAAAAAAGTTCCAGCATGTGTCTCCACAGTAAGCTGAATAATAAAAAGTGTGAATGGAGTTTCTAGGTGAAAGTGACTTTTGACGTGCCTATAGAGCTGCCATTGAGCCCTATGTTAAATGTCTCAAATTTGAAAGCACTATATTTCTAAAACTATGAAACATTTCAAAGATTCCTTTTCAGGCAAACATGTCCACCGTAAGATGAACCTAAGTAGGCTAGAATGGGGTTGCTAGGTGTAAGTATGTAGGACTAGTAGCATGCCAAATTTTGTGCTATTGCCATAGAGAATGCATTGGGCGTTTAAGTTAAATAACTCATAAACTACAAAACATAAAAATAAAAAAAAGTTCCAGCATGTGTCTCCACAGTAAGCTGAATAATAAAAAGTGTGAATGGAGTTTCTAGGTGAAAGTGACTTTTGACGTGCCTATAGAGCTGCCATTGAGCCCCATGTTAAATGTCTCAAATTTGAAAGCACTATATTTCTAAAACTATGAAACATTTCAAAGATTCCTTTTCAGGCAAACATGTCCACAGTAAGATGAACCTAAGTAGGCTAGAATGGCGTTGCTAGGTGTAAGTATGTAGGACTAGTAGCATGCCAAATTTTGTGCTATTGCCATAGAGAATGCATTGGGCGTTTAAGTTAAATAACTCATAAACTACAAAACATAAAAAAAATAAAAAGTTCCAGCATGTGTCTCCACAGTAAGCTGAATAATAAAAAGTGTGAATGGAGTTTCTAGGTGAAAATGACTTTTGACGTGCCTATAGAGCTGCCATTGAGCCCTATGTTAAATGTCTCAAATTTGAAAGCACTATATTTCTAAAACTATGAAACATTTCAAAGATTCCTTTTCAGGCAAACATGTCCACCGTAAGATGAACCTAAGTAGGCTAGAATGGGGTTGCTAGGTGTAAGTATGTAGGACTAGTAGCATTCCAAATTGTGTGCTATTGCCATAGAGAATGCATTGGGCGTTTAAGTTAAATAACTCATAAACTACAAAACATAAAAATAAAAAAAAGTTCCAGCATGTGTCTCCACAGTAAGCTGAATAATAAAAAGTGTGAATGGAGTTTCTAGGTGAAAGTGACTTTTTACGTGCCTATAGAGCTGCCATTGAGCCCCATGTTAAATGTCTCAAATTTGAAAGCACTATATTTCTAAAACTATGAAACATTTCAAAGATTCCTTTTCAGGCAAACATGTCCACAGTAAGATGAACCTAAGTAAGCTAGAATGGGGTTGCTAGGTGTAAGTATGTAGGACTAGTAGCATGCCAAAGTTTGTGCTATTGCCATAGAGAATGCATTGGGCGTTTAAGTTAAATAACTCATAAACTACAAAACATAAAAATAAAAAAAAGTTCCAGCATGTGTCTCCACAGTAAGCTGAATAATAAAAAGTGTGAATGGAGTTTCTAGGTGAAAGTGACTTTTTACGTGCCTATAGAGCTGCCATTGAGCCCCATGTTAAATGTCTCAAATTTGAAAGCACTATATTTCTAAAACTATGAAACATTTCAAAGATTCCTTTTCAGGCAAACATGTCCACAGTAAGATGAACCTAAGTAAGCTAGAATGGGGTTGCTAGGTGTAAGTATGTAGGACTAGTAGCATTCCAAATTGTGTGCTATTGCCATAGAGAATGCATTGGGCGTTTAAGTTAAATAACTCATAAACTACAAAACATAAAAATAAAAAAAAGTTCCAGCATGTGTCTCCACAGTAAGCTGAATAATAAAAAGTGTGAATGGAGTTTCTAGGTGAAAGTGACTTTTTACGTGCCTATAGAGCTGCCATTGAGCCCCATGTTAAATGTCTCAAATTTGAAAGCACTATATTTCTAAAACTATGAAACATTTCAAAGATTCCTTTTCAGGCAAACATGTCCACAGTAAGATGAACCTAAGTAAGCTAGAATGGGGTTGCTAGGTGTAAGTATGTAGGACTAGTAGCATGCCAAAGTTTGTGCTATTGCCATAGAGAATGCATTGGGCGTTTAAGTTAAATAACTCATAAACTACAAAACATAAAAATAAAAAAAAGTTCCAGCATGTGTCTCCACAGTAAGCTGAATAATAAAAAGTGTGAATGGAGTTTCTAGGTGAAAGTGACTTTTTACGTGCCTATAGAGCTGCCATTGAGCCCCATGTTAAATGTCTCAAATTTGAAAGCACTATATTTCTAAAACTATGAAACATTTCAAAGATTCCTTTTCAGGCAAACATGTCCACAGTAAGATGAACCTAAGTAAGCTAGAATGGGGTTGCTAGGTGTAAGTATGTAGGACTAGTAGCATGCCAAAGTTTGTGCTAATGCCATAGAGAATGCATTGTGTTGCGGAGGATGAGAGGAATGCTCTCATCCTCCGCAACACCCATTCTCATACACCGCTATACACCGCGAGGATATGGGCTATAGCCCATATCGTACGGCATACTATACTGTAGCACGCCGTTTTTCATCATTTTTGAGGATTTGGAAAAAATAAAATAAAAAATAAAACGATGGGTTATAGCCCATTGTTTTTTTTTATTTTTGAAAAAAATAATATCCTGGTTTTTCATCATTTTGGACCATGGGCTATAGCCTATATCGTACGGCATACTATACCACGCCGTTTTTCATCATTTTTGAGGATTTGAAAAAAATGAAAAAATGAAAAAAACGATGGGTTATAGCCCATGGTTTTTGAATTTTTTAATTTTTTTTTTATCCTTGTTTTTCATCATATTGGACCATGGGCTATAGCCCATATCGTACGGCATACTATAGCACGCCGTTTTTCATCATTTTTGAGGTTTTGAAAAAAATAAAAAAAATAAAAAAACGATGGGTTATAGCCCATCGTTTTTTTTTATATTTTTTTAACCTCGTTTTTCATCATTTTCGACCATATCGTACGGCATACTATAGCACGCCGTTTTTCATCATTTTTGCCATTGAGCCCCATTGTAAATTTGAAAGCACTATATTTCTAAAACTATAAAACATTTCAAAGATTCCTTTTCAGGCAAACATGTCCACCGTAAGATGAACCTAAGTAGGCTAGAATGGGGTTGCTAGGTGTAAGTATGTAGGACTAGTAGCATTCCAAATTTTGTGCTATTGCCATAGAGAATGCATTGGGCGTTTAAGTTAAATAACTCATAAACTACAAAACATAAAAATAAAAAAAAGTTCCAGCATGTGTCTCCACAGTAAGCTGAATAATAAAAAGTGTGAATGGAGTTTCTAGGTGAAAGTGACTTTTGACGTGCCTATAGAGCTGCCATTGAGCCCCATGTTAAATGTCTCAAATTTGAAAGCACTATATTTCTAAAACTATGAAACATTTCAAAGATTCCTTTTCAGGCAAACATGTCCACCGTAAGATGAACCTAAGTAGGCTAGAATGGGGTTGCTAGGTGTAAGTATGTAGGACTAGTAGCATGCCAAATTTTGTGCTATTGCCATAGAGAATGCATTGTGTTGCGGAGGATGAGAGGAATGCTCTCATCCTCCGCAACACCCATTCTCATACACCGCTATACACCGCGAGGATATGGGCTATAGCCCATATCGTACGGCATACTATACTGTAGCACGCTGTTTTTCATCATTTTTGAGGATTTGGAAAAAAAAAAAAAAAAATTAAAACGATGGGTTATAGCCCATTGTTTTTTTTTTTTTTTGAAAAAAAATATATCCTGGTTTTTCATCATTTTGGACCATGGGCTATAGCCTATATCGTACGGCATACTATAGCACGCCGTTTTTCATCATTTTTGAGGATTTGAAAAAAATGAAAAAATGAAAAAAAAAACGATGGGTTATAGCCCATCGTTTTTTGAATTTTGAATTTCTTTTTTAATCCTCGTTTTTCATCATTTTGGACCATGGGCTATAGCCCATATCGTACGGCATACTATAGCACGCCGTTTTTCATCATTTTTGAGGATTTGAAAAAAATGAAAAAATGAAAAAAACGATGGGTTATAGCCCATGGTTTTTGAATTTTTGAATTTTTTTTTAACCTCGTTTTTCATCATTTTCGACCATATCGTACAGCATACTATAGCACGCCGTTTTTCATCATTTTTGCCATTGAGCCCCATTGTAAATTTGAAAGCACTATATTTCTAAAACTATAAAACATTTCAAAGATTCCTTTTCAGGCAAACATGTCCACCGTAAGATGAACCTAAGTAGGCTAGAATGGGGTTGCTAGGTGTAAGTATGTAGGACTAGTAGCATGCCAAATTTTGTGCTATTGCCATAGAGAATGCATTGGGCGTTTAAGTTAAATAACTCATAAACTACAAAACATTAAAAAAAAAAAAAGTTCCAGCATGTGTCTCCACAGTAAGCTGAATAATAAAAAGTGTGAATGGAGTTTCTAGGTGAAAGTGACTTTTGACGTGCCTATAGAGCTGCCATTGAGCCCTATGTTAAATGTCTCAAATTTGAAAGCACTATATTTCTAAAACTATGAAACATTTCAAAGATTCCTTTTCAGGCAAACATGTCCACCGTAAGATGAACCTAAGTAGGCTAGAATGGGGTTGCTAGGTGTAAGTATGTAGGACTAGTAGCATGCCAAATTTTGTGCTATTGCCATAGAGAATGCATTGGGCGTTTAAGTTAAATAACTCATAAACTACAAAACATAAAAATAAAAAAAAGTTCCAGCATGTGTCTCCACAGTAAGCTGAATAATAAAAAGTGTGAATGGAGTTTCTAGGTGAAAGTGACTTTTGACGTGCCTATAGAGCTGCCATTGAGCCCCATGTTAAATGTCTCAAATTTGAAAGCACTATATTTCTAAAACTATGAAACATTTCAAAGATTCCTTTTCAGGCAAACATGTCCACAGTAAGATGAACCTAAGTAGGCTAGAATGGCGTTGCTAGGTGTAAGTATGTAGGACTAGTAGCATGCCAAATTTTGTGCTATTGCCATAGAGAATGCATTGGGCGTTTAAGTTAAATAACTCATAAACTACAAAACATAAAAAAAATAAAAAGTTCCAGCATGTGTCTCCACAGTAAGCTGAATAATAAAAAGTGTGAATGGAGTTTCTAGGTGAAAATGACTTTTGACGTGCCTATAGAGCTGCCATTGAGCCCTATGTTAAATGTCTCAAATTTGAAAGCACTATATTTCTAAAACTATGAAACATTTCAAAGATTCCTTTTCAGGCAAACATGTCCACCGTAAGATGAACCTAAGTAGGCTAGAATGGGGTTGCTAGGTGTAAGTATGTAGGACTAGTAGCATTCCAAATTGTGTGCTATTGCCATAGAGAATGCATTGGGCGTTTAAGTTAAATAACTCATAAACTACAAAACATAAAAATAAAAAAAAGTTCCAGCATGTGTCTCCACAGTAAGCTGAATAATAAAAAGTGTGAATGGAGTTTCTAGGTGAAAGTGACTTTTTACGTGCCTATAGAGCTGCCATTGAGCCCCATGTTAAATGTCTCAAATTTGAAAGCACTATATTTCTAAAACTATGAAACATTTCAAAGATTCCTTTTCAGGCAAACATGTCCACAGTAAGATGAACCTAAGTAAGCTAGAATGGGGTTGCTAGGTGTAAGTATGTAGGACTAGTAGCATGCCAAAGTTTGTGCTATTGCCATAGAGAATGCATTGGGCGTTTAAGTTAAATAACTCATAAACTACAAAACATAAAAATAAAAAAAAGTTCCAGCATGTGTCTCCACAGTAAGCTGAATAATAAAAAGTGTGAATGGAGTTTCTAGGTGAAAGTGACTTTTTACGTGCCTATAGAGCTGCCATTGAGCCCCATGTTAAATGTCTCAAATTTGAAAGCACTATATTTCTAAAACTATGAAACATTTCAAAGATTCCTTTTCAGGCAAACATGTCCACAGTAAGATGAACCTAAGTAAGCTAGAATGGGGTTGCTAGGTGTAAGTATGTAGGACTAGTAGCATTCCAAATTGTGTGCTATTGCCATAGAGAATGCATTGGGCGTTTAAGTTAAATAACTCATAAACTACAAAACATAAAAATAAAAAAAAGTTCCAGCATGTGTCTCCACAGTAAGCTGAATAATAAAAAGTGTGAATGGAGTTTCTAGGTGAAAGTGACTTTTTACGTGCCTATAGAGCTGCCATTGAGCCCCATGTTAAATGTCTCAAATTTGAAAGCACTATATTTCTAAAACTATGAAACATTTCAAAGATTCCTTTTCAGGCAAACATGTCCACAGTAAGATGAACCTAAGTAAGCTAGAATGGGGTTGCTAGGTGTAAGTATGTAGGACTAGTAGCATGCCAAAGTTTGTGCTATTGCCATAGAGAATGCATTGGGCGTTTAAGTTAAATAACTCATAAACTACAAAACATAAAAATAAAAAAAAGTTCCAGCATGTGTCTCCACAGTAAGCTGAATAATAAAAAGTGTGAATGGAGTTTCTAGGTGAAAGTGACTTTTTACGTGCCTATAGAGCTGCCATTGAGCCCCATGTTAAATGTCTCAAATTTGAAAGCACTATATTTCTAAAACTATGAAACATTTCAAAGATTCCTTTTCAGGCAAACATGTCCACCGTAAGATGAACCTAAGTAGGCTAGAATGGGGTTGCTAGGTGTAAGTATGTAGGACTAGTAGCATGCCAAATTTTGTGCTATTGCCATAGAGAATGCATTGTGTTGCGGAGGATGAGAGGAATGCTCTCATCCTCCGCAACACCCATTCTCATACACCGCTATACACCGCGAGGATATGGGCTATAGCCCATATCGTACGGCATACTATACTGTAGCACGCTGTTTTTCATCATTTTTGAGGATTTGGAAAAAAAAAAAAAAAAATTAAAACGATGGGTTATAGCCCATTGTTTTTTTTTTTTTTTGAAAAAAAATATATCCTGGTTTTTCATCATTTTGGACCATGGGCTATAGCCTATATCGTACGGCATACTATAGCACGCCGTTTTTCATCATTTTTGAGGATTTGAAAAAAATGAAAAAATGAAAAAAAAAACGATGGGTTATAGCCCATCGTTTTTTGAATTTTGAATTTCTTTTTTAATCCTCGTTTTTCATCATTTTGGACCATGGGCTATAGCCCATATCGTACGGCATACTATAGCACGCCGTTTTTCATCATTTTTGAGGATTTGAAAAAAATGAAAAAATGAAAAAAACGATGGGTTATAGCCCATGGTTTTTGAATTTTTGAATTTTTTTTTAACCTCGTTTTTCATCATTTTCGACCATATCGTACAGCATACTATAGCACGCCGTTTTTCATCATTTTTGCCATTGAGCCCCATTGTAAATTTGAAAGCACTATATTTCTAAAACTATAAAACATTTCAAAGATTCCTTTTCAGGCAAACATGTCCACCGTAAGATGAACCTAAGTAGGCTAGAATGGGGTTGCTAGGTGTAAGTATGTAGGACTAGTAGCATGCCAAATTTTGTGCTATTGCCATAGAGAATGCATTGGGCGTTTAAGTTAAATAACTCATAAACTACAAAACATTAAAAAAAAAAAAAGTTCCAGCATGTGTCTCCACAGTAAGCTGAATAATAAAAAGTGTGAATGGAGTTTCTAGGTGAAAGTGACTTTTGACGTGCCTATAGAGCTGCCATTGAGCCCTATGTTAAATGTCTCAAATTTGAAAGCACTATATTTCTAAAACTATGAAACATTTCAAAGATTCCTTTTCAGGCAAACATGTCCACCGTAAGATGAACCTAAGTAGGCTAGAATGGGGTTGCTAGGTGTAAGTATGTAGGACTAGTAGCATGCCAAATTTTGTGCTATTGCCATAGAGAATGCATTGGGCGTTTAAGTTAAATAACTCATAAACTACAAAACATAAAAATAAAAAAAAGTTCCAGCATGTGTCTCCACAGTAAGCTGAATAATAAAAAGTGTGAATGGAGTTTCTAGGTGAAAGTGACTTTTGACGTGCCTATAGAGCTGCCATTGAGCCCCATGTTAAATGTCTCAAATTTGAAAGCACTATATTTCTAAAACTATGAAACATTTCAAAGATTCCTTTTCAGGCAAACATGTCCACAGTAAGATGAACCTAAGTAGGCTAGAATGGCGTTGCTAGGTGTAAGTATGTAGGACTAGTAGCATGCCAAATTTTGTGCTATTGCCATAGAGAATGCATTGGGCGTTTAAGTTAAATAACTCATAAACTACAAAACATAAAAAAAATAAAAAGTTCCAGCATGTGTCTCCACAGTAAGCTGAATAATAAAAAGTGTGAATGGAGTTTCTAGGTGAAAATGACTTTTGACGTGCCTATAGAGCTGCCATTGAGCCCTATGTTAAATGTCTCAAATTTGAAAGCACTATATTTCTAAAACTATGAAACATTTCAAAGATTCCTTTTCAGGCAAACATGTCCACCGTAAGATGAACCTAAGTAGGCTAGAATGGGGTTGCTAGGTGTAAGTATGTAGGACTAGTAGCATTCCAAATTGTGTGCTATTGCCATAGAGAATGCATTGGGCGTTTAAGTTAAATAACTCATAAACTACAAAACATAAAAATAAAAAAAAGTTCCAGCATGTGTCTCCACAGTAAGCTGAATAATAAAAAGTGTGAATGGAGTTTCTAGGTGAAAGTGACTTTTTACGTGCCTATAGAGCTGCCATTGAGCCCCATGTTAAATGTCTCAAATTTGAAAGCACTATATTTCTAAAACTATGAAACATTTCAAAGATTCCTTTTCAGGCAAACATGTCCACAGTAAGATGAACCTAAGTAAGCTAGAATGGGGTTGCTAGGTGTAAGTATGTAGGACTAGTAGCATGCCAAAGTTTGTGCTATTGCCATAGAGAATGCATTGGGCGTTTAAGTTAAATAACTCATAAACTACAAAACATAAAAATAAAAAAAAGTTCCAGCATGTGTCTCCACAGTAAGCTGAATAATAAAAAGTGTGAATGGAGTTTCTAGGTGAAAGTGACTTTTTACGTGCCTATAGAGCTGCCATTGAGCCCCATGTTAAATGTCTCAAATTTGAAAGCACTATATTTCTAAAACTATGAAACATTTCAAAGATTCCTTTTCAGGCAAACATGTCCACAGTAAGATGAACCTAAGTAAGCTAGAATGGGGTTGCTAGGTGTAAGTATGTAGGACTAGTAGCATTCCAAATTGTGTGCTATTGCCATAGAGAATGCATTGGGCGTTTAAGTTAAATAACTCATAAACTACAAAACATAAAAATAAAAAAAAGTTCCAGCATGTGTCTCCACAGTAAGCTGAATAATAAAAAGTGTGAATGGAGTTTCTAGGTGAAAGTGACTTTTTACGTGCCTATAGAGCTGCCATTGAGCCCCATGTTAAATGTCTCAAATTTGAAAGCACTATATTTCTAAAACTATGAAACATTTCAAAGATTCCTTTTCAGGCAAACATGTCCACAGTAAGATGAACCTAAGTAAGCTAGAATGGGGTTGCTAGGTGTAAGTATGTAGGACTAGTAGCATGCCAAAGTTTGTGCTATTGCCATAGAGAATGCATTGGGCGTTTAAGTTAAATAACTCATAAACTACAAAACATAAAAATAAAAAAAAGTTCCAGCATGTGTCTCCACAGTAAGCTGAATAATAAAAAGTGTGAATGGAGTTTCTAGGTGAAAGTGACTTTTTACGTGCCTATAGAGCTGCCATTGAGCCCCATGTTAAATGTCTCAAATTTGAAAGCACTATATTTCTAAAACTATGAAACATTTCAAAGATTCCTTTTCAGGCAAACATGTCCACAGTAAGATGAACCTAAGTAAGCTAGAATGGGGTTGCTAGGTGTAAGTATGTAGGACTAGTAGCATGCCAAAGTTTGTGCTAATGCCATAGAGAATGCATTGTGTTGCGGAGGATGAGAGGAATGCTCTCATCCTCCGCAACACCCATTCTCATACACCGCTATACACCGCGAGGATATGGGCTATAGCCCATATCGTACGGCATACTATACTGTAGCACGCCGTTTTTCATCATTTTTGAGGATTTGGAAAAAATAAAATAAAAAATAAAACGATGGGTTATAGCCCATTGTTTTTTTTTATTTTTGAAAAAAATAATATCCTGGTTTTTCATCATTTTGGACCATGGGCTATAGCCTATATCGTACGGCATACTATACCACGCCGTTTTTCATCATTTTTGAGGATTTGAAAAAAATGAAAAAATGAAAAAAACGATGGGTTATAGCCCATGGTTTTTGAATTTTTTAATTTTTTTTTTATCCTTGTTTTTCATCATATTGGACCATGGGCTATAGCCCATATCGTACGGCATACTATAGCACGCCGTTTTTCATCATTTTTGAGGTTTTGAAAAAAATAAAAAAAATAAAAAAACGATGGGTTATAGCCCATCGTTTTTTTTTATATTTTTTTAACCTCGTTTTTCATCATTTTCGACCATATCGTACGGCATACTATAGCACGCCGTTTTTCATCATTTTTGCCATTGAGCCCCATTGTAAATTTGAAAGCACTATATTTCTAAAACTATAAAACATTTCAAAGATTCCTTTTCAGGCAAACATGTCCACCGTAAGATGAACCTAAGTAGGCTAGAATGGGGTTGCTAGGTGTAAGTATGTAGGACTAGTAGCATTCCAAATTTTGTGCTATTGCCATAGAGAATGCATTGGGCGTTTAAGTTAAATAACTCATAAACTACAAAACATAAAAATAAAAAAAAGTTCCAGCATGTGTCTCCACAGTAAGCTGAATAATAAAAAGTGTGAATGGAGTTTCTAGGTGAAAGTGACTTTTGACGTGCCTATAGAGCTGCCATTGAGCCCCATGTTAAATGTCTCAAATTTGAAAGCACTATATTTCTAAAACTATGAAACATTTCAAAGATTCCTTTTCAGGCAAACATGTCCACCGTAAGATGAACCTAAGTAGGCTAGAATGGGGTTGCTAGGTGTAAGTATGTAGGACTAGTAGCATGCCAAATTTTGTGCTATTGCCATAGAGAATGCATTGTGTTGCGGAGGATGAGAGGAATGCTCTCATCCTCCGCAACACCCATTCTCATACACCGCTATACACCGCAAGGATATGGGCTATAGCCCATATCGTACGGCATACTATACTGTAGCACGCCGTTTTTCATCATTTTTGAGGATTTGGAAAAAAAATAAAAAAATAAAAAACGATGGGTTATAGCCCATTGTTTTGTTTTTTTTTTGAAAAAAATAATATCCTGGTTTTTCATCATTTTGGACCATGGGCTATAGCCTATATCGTACGGCATACTATAGCATGCCGTTTTTCATCATTTTTGAGGATTTGAAAAAAATGAAAAAAAGAAAAAAAAACGATGGGTTATAGCCCATCGTTTTTTGAATTTTGAATTTCTTTTTTAATCCTCGTTTTTCATCATTTTGGACCATGGGCTATAGCCCATATCGTACGGCATACTATAGCACGCCGTTTTTCATCATTTTTGAGGATTTGAAAAAAATGAAAAAATGAAAAAAACGATGGGTTATAGCCCATGTTTTTTGAATTTTTGAATTTTTTTTTTATCCTCGTTTTTCATCATATTGGACCATGGGCTATAGCCCATATCGTACGGCATACTATAGCACGCCGTTTTTCATCATTTTTGAGGTTTTGAAAAAAATAATAATAATAAGAAAACGATGGGTTATAGCCCATCGTTTAAAAAAAACAAATTAACCTCGTTTTTCATCATTTTCGACCATATCGTACGGCATACTATAGCACGCCGTTTTTCATCATTTTTGCCATTGAGCCCCATTGTAAATTTGAAAGCACTATATTTCTAAAACTATAAAACATTTCAAAGATTCCTTTTCAGTCAAACATGTCCACCGTAAGATGAACCTAAGTAGGCTAGAATGGGGTTGCTAGGTGTAAGTATGTAGGACTAGTAGCATGCCAAATTTTGTGCTATTGCCATAGAGAATGCATTGGGCGTTTAAGTTAAATAACTCATAAACTACAAAACATAAAAATAAAAAAAAGTTCCAGCATGTGTCTCCACAGTAAGCTGAATAATAAAAAGTGTGAATGGAGTTTCTAGGTGAAAGTGACTTTTGACGTGCCTATAGAGCTGCCATTGAGCCCTATGTTAAATGTCTCAAATTTGCAAGCACTATATTTCTAAAACTATAAAACATTTCAAAGATTCCTTTTCAGTCAAACATGTCCACCGTAAGATGAACCTAAGTAGGCTAGAATGGGGTTGCTAGGTGTAAGTATGTAGGACTAGTAGCATGCCAAATGTTGTGCTATTGCCATAGAGAATGCATTGGGCGTTTAAGTTAAATAACTCATAAACTACAAAACATAAAAAAAAGTTCCAGCATGTGTCTCCACAGTAAGCTGAATAATAAAAAGTGTGAATGGAGTTTCTAGGTGAAAGTGACTTTTGACGTGCCTATAGAGCTGCCATTGAGCCCTATGTTAAATGTCTCAAATTTGCAAGCACTATATTTCTAAAACTATGAAACATTTCAAAGATTCCTTTTCAGGCAAACATGTCCACCGTAAGATGAACCTAAGTAGGCTAGAATGGGGTTGCTAGGTGTAAGTATGTAGGACTAGTAGCATGCCAAATTTTGTGCTATTGCCATAGAGAATGCATTGGGCGTTTAAGTTAAATAACTCATAAACTACAAAACATAAAAAAAAGTTCCAGCATGTGTCTCCACAGTAAGCTGAATAATAAAAAGTGTGAATGGAGTTTCTAGGTGAAAGTGACTTTTGACGTGCCTATAGAGCTGCCATTGAGCCCTATGTTAAATGTCTCAAATTTGAAAGCACTATATTTCTAAAACTATGAAACATTTCAAAGATTCCTTTTCAGGCAAACATGTCCACCGTAAGATGAACCTAAGTAGGCTAGAATGGGGTTGCTAGGTGTAAGTATGTAGGACTAGTAGCATTCCAAATTTTGTGCTATTGCCATAGAGAATGCATTGGGCGTTTAAGTTAAATAACTCATAAACTACAAAACATAAAAATAAAAAAAAGTTCCAGCATGTGTCTCCACAGTAAGCTGAATAATAAAAAGTGTGAATGGAGTTTCTAGGTGAAAGTGACTTTTGACGTGCCTATAGAGCTGCCATTGAGCCCCATGTTAAATGTCTCAAATTTGAAAGCACTATATTTCTAAAACTATGAAACATTTCAAAGATTCCTTTTCAGGCAAACATGTCCACAGTAAGATGAACCTAAGTAAGCTAGAATGGGGTTGCTAGGTGTAAGTATGTAGGACTAGTAGCATGCCAAAGTTTGTGCTAATGCCATAGAGAATGCATTGTGTTGCGGAGGATGAGAGGAATGCTCTCATCCTCCGCAACACCCATTCTCATACACCGCTATACACCGCGAGGATATGGGCTATAGCCCATATCGTACGGCATACTATACTGTAGCACGCCGTTTTTCATCATTTTTGAGGATTTGGAAAAAATAAAATAAAAAATAAAACGATGGGTTATAGCCCATTGTTTTTTTTTATTTTTGAAAAAAATAATATCCTGGTTTTTCATCATTTTGGACCATGGGCTATAGCCTATATCGTACGGCATACTATACCACGCCGTTTTTCATCATTTTTGAGGATTTGAAAAAAATGAAAAAATGAAAAAAACGATGGGTTATAGCCCATGGTTTTTGAATTTTTGAATTTTTTTTTTATCCTTGTTTTTCATCATATTGGACCATGGGCTATAGCCCATATCGTACGGCATACTATAGCACGCCGTTTTTCATCATTTTTGAGGTTTTGAAAAAAATAAAAAAAATAAAAAAACGATGGGTTATAGCCCATCGTTTTTTTTTATATTTTTTTAACCTCGTTTTTCATCATTTTCGACCATATCGTACGGCATACTATAGCACGCCGTTTTTCATCATTTTTGCCATTGAGCCCCATTGTAAATTTGAAAGCACTATATTTCTAAAACTATAAAACATTTCAAAGATTCCTTTTCAGGCAAACATGTCCACCGTAAGATGAACCTAAGTAGGCTAGAATGGGGTTGCTAGGTGTAAGTATGTAGGACTAGTAGCATTCCAAATTTTGTGCTATTGCCATAGAGAATGCATTGGGCGTTTAAGTTAAATAACTCATAAACTACAAAACATAAAAATAAAAAAAAGTTCCAGCATGTGTCTCCACAGTAAGCTGAATAATAAAAAGTGTGAATGGAGTTTCTAGGTGAAAGTGACTTTTGACGTGCCTATAGAGCTGCCATTGAGCCCCATGTTAAATGTCTCAAATTTGAAAGCACTATATTTCTAAAACTATGAAACATTTCAAAGATTCCTTTTCAGGCAAACATGTCCACCGTAAGATGAACCTAAGTAGGCTAGAATGGGGTTGCTAGGTGTAAGTATGTAGGACTAGTAGCATGCCAAATTTTGTGCTATTGCCATAGAGAATGCATTGTGTTGCGGAGGATGAGAGGAATGCTCTCATCCTCCGCAACACCCATTCTCATACACCGCTATACACCGCAAGGATATGGGCTATAGCCCATATCGTACGGCATACTATACTGTAGCACGCCGTTTTTCATCATTTTTGAGGATTTGGAAAAAAAATAAAAAAATAAAAAACGATGGGTTATAGCCCATTGTTTTGTTTTTTTTTTGAAAAAAATAATATCCTGGTTTTTCATCATTTTGGACCATGGGCTATAGCCTATATCGTACGGCATACTATAGCATGCCGTTTTTCATCATTTTTGAGGATTTGAAAAAAATGAAAAAAAGAAAAAAAAACGATGGGTTATAGCCCATCGTTTTTTGAATTTTGAATTTCTTTTTTAATCCTCGTTTTTCATCATTTTGGACCATGGGCTATAGCCCATATCGTACGGCATACTATAGCACGCCGTTTTTCATCATTTTTGAGGATTTGAAAAAAATGAAAAAATGAAAAAAACGATGGGTTATAGCCCATGTTTTTTGAATTTTTGAATTTTTTTTTTATCCTCGTTTTTCATCATATTGGACCATGGGCTATAGCCCATATCGTACGGCATACTATAGCACGCCGTTTTTCATCATTTTTGAGGTTTTGAAAAAAATAATAATAATAAGAAAACGATGGGTTATAGCCCATCGTTTAAAAAAAACAAATTAACCTCGTTTTTCATCATTTTCGACCATATCGTACGGCATACTATAGCACGCCGTTTTTCATCATTTTTGCCATTGAGCCCCATTGTAAATTTGAAAGCACTATATTTCTAAAACTATAAAACATTTCAAAGATTCCTTTTCAGTCAAACATGTCCACCGTAAGATGAACCTAAGTAGGCTAGAATGGGGTTGCTAGGTGTAAGTATGTAGGACTAGTAGCATGCCAAATTTTGTGCTATTGCCATAGAGAATGCATTGGGCGTTTAAGTTAAATAACTCATAAACTACAAAACATAAAAATAAAAAAAAGTTCCAGCATGTGTCTCCACAGTAAGCTGAATAATAAAAAGTGTGAATGGAGTTTCTAGGTGAAAGTGACTTTTGACGTGCCTATAGAGCTGCCATTGAGCCCTATGTTAAATGTCTCAAATTTGCAAGCACTATATTTCTAAAACTATAAAACATTTCAAAGATTCCTTTTCAGTCAAACATGTCCACCGTAAGATGAACCTAAGTAGGCTAGAATGGGGTTGCTAGGTGTAAGTATGTAGGACTAGTAGCATGCCAAATGTTGTGCTATTGCCATAGAGAATGCATTGGGCGTTTAAGTTAAATAACTCATAAACTACAAAACATAAAAAAAAGTTCCAGCATGTGTCTCCACAGTAAGCTGAATAATAAAAAGTGTGAATGGAGTTTCTAGGTGAAAGTGACTTTTGACGTGCCTATAGAGCTGCCATTGAGCCCTATGTTAAATGTCTCAAATTTGCAAGCACTATATTTCTAAAACTATGAAACATTTCAAAGATTCCTTTTCAGGCAAACATGTCCACCGTAAGATGAACCTAAGTAGGCTAGAATGGGGTTGCTAGGTGTAAGTATGTAGGACTAGTAGCATGCCAAATTTTGTGCTATTGCCATAGAGAATGCATTGGGCGTTTAAGTTAAATAACTCATAAACTACAAAACATAAAAAAAAGTTCCAGCATGTGTCTCCACAGTAAGCTGAATAATAAAAAGTGTGAATGGAGTTTCTAGGTGAAAGTGACTTTTGACGTGCCTATAGAGCTGCCATTGAGCCCTATGTTAAATGTCTCAAATTTGAAAGCACTATATTTCTAAAACTATGAAACATTTCAAAGATTCCTTTTCAGGCAAACATGTCCACCGTAAGATGAACCTAAGTAGGCTAGAATGGGGTTGCTAGGTGTAAGTATGTAGGACTAGTAGCATTCCAAATTTTGTGCTATTGCCATAGAGAATGCATTGGGCGTTTAAGTTAAATAACTCATAAACTACAAAACATAAAAATAAAAAAAAGTTCCAGCATGTGTCTCCACAGTAAGCTGAATAATAAAAAGTGTGAATGGAGTTTCTAGGTGAAAGTGACTTTTGACGTGCCTATAGAGCTGCCATTGAGCCCCATGTTAAATGTCTCAAATTTGAAAGCACTATATTTCTAAAACTATGAAACATTTCAAAGATTCCTTTTCAGGCAAACATGTCCACAGTAAGATGAACCTAAGTAGGCTAGAATGGGGTTGCTAGGTGTAAGTATGTAGGACTAGTAGCATGCCAAAGTTTGTGCTATTGCCATAGAGAATGCATTGTGTTGCGGAGGATGAGAGGAATGCTCTCATCCTCCGCAACACCCATTCTCATACACCGCTATACACCGCGAGGATATGGGCTATAGCCCATATCGTACGGCATACTATACTGTAGCACGCTGTTTTTCATCATTTTTGAGGATTTGGAAAAAAATAAAAAATAAATAAAACGATGGGTTATAGCCCATTGTTTTTTTTTTTTTTTGAAAAAAAATATATCCTGGTTTTTCATCATTTTGGACCATGGGCTATAGCCCATATCGTACGGCATACTATAGCACGCCGTTTTTCATCATTTTTGAGGATTTGAAAAAAATGAAAAAATGAAAAAAACGATGGGTTATAGCCCATGGTTTTTTAATTTTTGATTTTTTTTTTAACCTCGTTTTTCATCATTTTCGACCATATCGTACAGCATACTATAGCACGCCGTTTTTCATCATTTTTGCCATTGAGCCCCATTGTAAATTTGAAAGCACTATATTTCTAAAACTATAAAACATTTCAAAGATTCCTTTTCAGGCAAACATGTCCACCGTAAGATGAACCTAAGTAGGCTAGAATGGGGTTGCTAGGTGTAAGTATGTAGGACTAGTAGCATGCCAAATTTTGTGCTATTGCCATAGAGAATGCATTGGGCGTTTAAGTTAAATAACTCATAAACTACAAAACATTAAAAAAAAAAAAAGTTCCAGCATGTGTCTCCACAGTAAGCTGAATAATAAAAAGTGTGAATGGAGTTTCTAGGTGAAAGTGACTTTTGACGTGCCTATAGAGCTGCCATTGAGCCCTATGTTAAATGTCTCAAATTTGAAAGCACTATATTTCTAAAACTATGAAACATTTCAAAGATTCCTTTTCAGGCAAACATGTCCACCGTAAGATGAACCTAAGTAGGCTAGAATGGGGTTGCTAGGTGTAAGTATGTAGGACTAGTAGCATGCCAAATTTTGTGCTATTGCCATAGAGAATGCATTGGGCGTTTAAGTTAAATAACTCATAAACTACAAAACATAAAAATAAAAAAAAGTTCCAGCATGTGTCTCCACAGTAAGCTGAATAATAAAAAGTGTGAATGGAGTTTCTAGGTGAAAGTGACTTTTGACGTGCCTATAGAGCTGCCATTGAGCCCCATGTTAAATGTCTCAAATTTGAAAGCACTATATTTCTAAAACTATGAAACATTTCAAAGATTCCTTTTCAGGCAAACATGTCCACCGTAAGATGAACCTAAGTAGGCTAGAATGGGGTTGCTAGGTGTAAGTATGTAGGACTAGTAGCATTCCAAATTTTGTGCTATTGCCATAGAGAATGCATTGGGCGTTTAAGTTAAATAACTCATAAACTACAAAACATAAAAATAAAAAAAAGTTCCAGCATGTGTCTCCACAGTAAGCTGAATAATAAAAAGTGTGAATGGAGTTTCTAGGTGAAAGTGACTTTTGACGTGCCTATAGAGCTGCCATTGAGCCCCATGTTAAATGTCTCAAATTTGAAAGCACTATATTTCTAAAACTATGAAACATTTCAAAGATTCCTTTTCAGGCAAACATGTCCACAGTAAGATGAACCTAAGTAGGCTAGAATGGGGTTGCTAGGTGTAAGTATGTAGGACTAGTAGCATGCCAAATTTTGTGCTATTGCCATAGAGAATGCATTGGGCGTTTAAGTTAAATAACTCATAAACTACAAAACATAAAAAAAAAAAAAAGTTCCAGCATGTGTCTCCACAGTAAGCTGAATAATAAAAAGTGTGAATGGAGTTTCTAGGTGAAAGTGACTTTTGACGTGCCTATAGAGCTGCCATTGAGCCCTATGTTAAATGTCTCAAATTTGAAAGCACTATATTTCTAAAACTATGAAACATTTCAAAGATTCCTTTTCAGGCAAACATGTCCACCGTAAGATGAACCTAAGTAGGCTAGAATGGGGTTGCTAGGTGTAAGTATGTAGGACTAGTAGCATTCCAAATTGTGTGCTATTGCCATAGAGAATGCATTGGGCGTTTAAGTTAAATAACTCATAAACTACAAAACATAAAAATAAAAAAAAGTTCCAGCATGTGTCTCCACAGTAAGCTGAATAATAAAAAGTGTGAATGGAGTTTCTAGGTGAAAGTGACTTTTTACGTGCCTATAGAGCTGCCATTGAGCCCCATGTTAAATGTCTCAAATTTGAAAGCACTATATTTCTAAAACTATGAAACATTTCAAAGATTCCTTTTCAGGCAAACATGTCCACAGTAAGATGAACCTAAGTAAGCTAGAATGGGGTTGCTAGGTGTAAGTATGTAGGACTAGTAGCATGCCAAAGTTTGTGCTATTGCCATAGAGAATGCATTGGGCGTTTAAGTTAAATAACTCATAAACTACAAAACATAAAAATAAAAAAAAGTTCCAGCATGTGTCTCCACAGTAAGCTGAATAATAAAAAGTGTGAATGGAGTTTCTAGGTGAAAGTGACTTTTTACGTGCCTATAGAGCTGCCATTGAGCCCCATGTTAAATGTCTCAAATTTGAAAGCACTATATTTCTAAAACTATGAAACATTTCAAAGATTCCTTTTCAGGCAAACATGTCCACAGTAAGATGAACCTAAGTAAGCTAGAATGGGGTTGCTAGGTGTAAGTATGTAGGACTAGTAGCATGCCAAAGTTTGTGCTATTGCCATAGAGAATGCATTGTGTTGCGGAGGATGAGAGGAATGCTCTCATCCTCCGCAACACCCATTCTCATACACCGCTATACACCGCGAGGATATGGGCTATAGCCCATATCGTACGGCATACTATACTGTAGCACGCCGTTTTTCATCATTTTTGAGGATTTGGAAAAAAAAAAAAAAAAATTAAAACGATGGGTTATAGCCCATTGTTTTTTTTTATTTTTGAAAAAAATAATATCCTGGTTTTTCATCATTTTGGACCATGGGCTATAGCCTATATCGTACGTCATACTATACCACGCCGTTTTTCATCATTTTTGAGGATTTGAAAAAAATGAAAAAATGAAAAAAACCATGGGTTATAGCCCATGGTTTTTGAATTTTTGATTTTTTTTTTATCCTCGTTTTTCATCATATTGGACAATGGGCTATAGCCCATATCGTACGGCATACTATAGCACGCCGTTTTTCATCATTTTTGAGGTTTTGAAAAAAATAAAAAAAATAAAAAAACGATGGGTTATAGCCCATCGTTTTTTTTATTTTTTTTTAACCTAGTTTTTCATCATTTTCGACCATATCCTACGGCATACTATAGCACGCCGTTTTTCATCATTTTTGCCATTGAGCCCCATTGTAAATTTGAAAGCACTATATTTCTAAAACTATGAAACATTTCAAAGATTCCTTTTCAGGCAAACATGTCCACAGTAAGATGAACCTAAGTAGGCTAGAATGGGGTTGCTAGGTGTAAGTATGTAGGACTAGTAGCATTCCAAATTTTGTGCTATTGCCATAGAGAATGCATTGGGCGTTTAAGTTAAATAACTCATAAACTACAAAACATAAAAATAAAAAAAAGTTCCAGCATGTGTCTCCACAGTAAGCTGAATAATAAAAAGTGTGAATGGAGTTTCTAGGTGAAAGTGACTTTTGACGTGCCTATAGAGCTGCCATTGAGCCCCATGTTAAATGTCTCAAATTTGAAAGCACTATATTTCTAAAACTATGAAACATTTCAAAGATTCCTTTTCAGGCAAACATGTCCACCGTAAGATGAACCTAAGTAGGCTAGAATGGGGTTGCTAGGTGTAAGTATGTAGGACTAGTAGCATGCCAAAGTTTGTGCTATTGCCATAGAGAATGCATTGTGTTGCGGAGGATGAGAGGAATGCTCTCATCCTCCGCAACACCCATTCTCATACACCGCTATACACCGCGAGGATATGGGCTATAGCCCATATCGTACGGCATACTATACTGTAGCACGCCGTTTTTCATCATTTTTGAGGATTTGGAAAAAAAATAAATAAAAATAAAACGATGGGTTATAGCCCATTGTTTTTTTTTATTTTTGAAAAAAATAATATCCTGGTTTTTCATCATTTTGGACCATGGGCTATAGCCTATATCGTACGCCATACTATACCACGCCGTTTTTCATCATTTTTGAGGATTTGAAAAAAATGAAAAAATGAAAAAAACGATGGGTTATAGCCCATGGTTTTTGAATTTTTGATTTTTTTTTTTATCCTCGTTTTTCATCATATTGGACCATGGGCTATAGCCCATATCGTACGGCATACTATAGCACGCCGTTTTTCATCATTTTTGAGGTTTTGAAAAAAATAAAAAAAATAAAAAAACGATGGGTTATAGCCCATCGTTTTTTTTATATTTTTTTAACCTAGTTTTTCATCATTTTCGACCATATCCTACGGCATACTATAGCACGCCGTTTTTCATCATTTTTGCCATTGAGCCCCATTGTAAATTTGAAAGCACTATATTTCTAAAACTATAAAACATTTCAAAGATTCCTTTTCAGGCAAACATGTCCACCGTAAGATGAACCTAAGTAGGCTAGAATGGGGTTGCTAGGTGTAAGTATGTAGGACTAGTAGCATTCCAAATTTTGTTCTATTGCCATAGAGAATGCATTGGGCGTTTAAGTTAAATAACTCATAAACTACAAAACATAAAAATAAAAAAAAGTTCCAGCATGTGTCTCCACAGTAAGCTGAATAATAAAAAGTGTGAATGGAGTTTCTAGGTGAAAGTGACTTTTGACGTGCCTATAGAGCTGCCATTGAGCCCCATGTTAAATGTCTCAAATTTGAAAGCACTATATTTCTAAAACTATGAAACATTTCAAAGATTCCTTTTCAGGCAAACATGTCCACCGTAAGATGAACCTAAGTAGGCTAGAATGGGGTTGCTAGGTGTAAGTATGTAGGACTAGTAGCATGCCAAAGTTTGTGCTATTGCCATAGAGAATGCATTGTGTTGCGGAGGATGAGAGGAATGCTCTCATCCTCCGCAACACCCATTCTCATACACCGCTATACACCGCGAGGATATGGGCTATAGCCCATATCGTACGGCATACTATACTGTAGCACGCCGTTTTTCATCATTTTTGAGGATTTGGAAAAAAAAAAAAAAAAATTAAAACGATGGGTTATAGCCCATTGTTTTTTTTATTTTTGAAAAAAATAATATCCTGGTTTTTCATCATTTTGGACCATGGGCTATAGCCTATATCGTACGCCATACTATACCACGCCGTTTTTCATCATTTTTGAGGATTTGAAAAAAATGAAAAAATGAAAAAAACGATGGGTTATAGCCCATGGTTTTTGAATTTTTGATTTTTTTTTTTATCCTCGTTTTTCATCATATTGGACCATGGGCTATAGCCCATATCGTACGGCATACTATAGCACGCCGTTTTTCATCATTTTTGAGGTTTTGAAAAAAATAAAAATAATAAAAAAACGATGGGTTATAGCCCATCGTTTTTTTTATATTTTTTTAACCTAGTTTTTCATCATTTTCGACCATATCGTACGGCATACTATAGCACGCCGTTTTTCATCATTTTTGCCATTGAGCCCCATTCTAAATTTGAAAGCACTATATTTCTAAAACTATAAAACATTTCAAAGATTCCTTTTCAGGCAAACATGTCCACCGTAAGATGAACCTAAGTAGGCTAGAATGGGGTTGCTAGGTGTAAGTATGTAGGACTAGTAGCATTCCAAATTTTGTGCTATTGCCATAGAGAATGCATTGGGCGTTTAAGTTAAATAACTCATAAACTACAAAACATAAAAATAAAAAAAAGTTCCAGCATGTGTCTCCACAGTAAGCTGAATAATAAAAAGTGTGAATGGAGTTTCTAGGTGAAAGTGACTTTTGACGTGCCTATAGAGCTGCCATTGAGCCCCATGTTAAATGTCTCAAATTTGAAAGCACTATATTTCTAAAACTATGAAACATTTCAAAGATTCCTTTTCAGGCAAACATGTCCACCGTAAGATGAACCTAAGTAGGCTAGAATGGGGTTGCTAGGTGTAAGTATGTAGGACTAGTAGCATGCCAAAGTTTGTGCTATTGCCATAGAGAATGCATTGTGTTGCGGAGGATGAGAGGAATGCTCTCATCCTCCGCAACACCCATTCTCATACACCGCTATACACCGCGAGGATATGGGCTATAGCCCATATCGTACGGCATACTATACTGTAGCACGCCGTTTTTCATCATTTTTGAGGATTTGGAAAAAAAAAGAAAAAAAGAAAAAACGATGGGTTATAGCCCATTTTTTTTTTTTTTTTTGAAAAAAATAATATCCTGGTTTTTCATCATTTTGGACCATGGGCTATAGCCTATATCGTACGGCATACTATAGCACGCCGTTTTTCATCATTTTTGAGGATTTGAAAAAAATGAAAAAATGAAAAAAAAAACGATGGGTTATAGCCCATCGTTTTTTGAATTTTGAATTTCTTTTTTAATCCTCGTTTTTCATCATTTTGGACCATGGGCTATAGCCTATATCGTACGGCATACTATAGCACGCCGTTTTTCATCATTTTTGAGGATTTGAAAAAAATGAAAAAATGAAAAAAAAAACGATGGGTTATAGCCCATCGTTTTTTGAATTTTGAATTTCTTTTTTAATCCTCGTTTTTCATCATTTTGGACCATGGGCTATAGCCCATATCGTACGGCATACTATAGCACGCCGTTTTTCATCATTTTTGAGGATTTGAAAAAAATGAAAAAATGAAAAAAACGATGGGTTATAGCCCATGGTTTTTGAATTTTTGAATTTTTTTTTAACCTCGTTTTTCATCATTTTCGACCATATCGTACAGCATACTATAGCACGCCGTTTTTCATCATTTTTGCCATTGAGCCCCATTGTAAATTTGAAAGCACTATATTTCTAAAACTATAAAACATTTCAAAGATTCCTTTTCAGGCAAACATGTCCACCGTAAGATGAACCTAAGTAGGCTAGAATGGGGTTGCTAGGTGTAAGTATGTAGGACTAGTAGCATGCCAAATTTTGTGCTATTGCCATAGAGAATGCATTGGGCGTTTAAGTTAAATAACTCATAAACTACAAAACATAAAAATAAAAAAAAGTTCCAGCATGTGTCTCCACAGTAAGCTGAATAATAAAAAGTGTGAATGGAGTTTCTAGGTGAACGTGACTTTTGACGTGCCTATAGAGCTGCCATTGAGCCCTATGTTAAATGTCTCAAATTTGAAAGCACTATATTTCTAAAACTATGAAACATTTCAAAGATTCCTTTTCAGGCAAACATGTCCACCGTAAGATGAACCTAAGTAGGCTAGAATGGGGTTGCTAGGTGTAAGTATGTAGGACTAGTAGCATTCCAAATTTTGTGCTATTGCCATAGAGAATGCATTGGGCGTTTAAGTTAAATAACTCATAAACTACAAAACATAAAAATAAAAAAAAGTTCCAGCATGTGTCTCCACAGTAAGCTGAATAATAAAAAGTGTGAATGGAGTTTCTAGGTGAAAGTGACTTTTGACGTGCCTATAGAGCTGCCATTGAGCCCCATGTTAAATGTCTCAAATTTGAAAGCACTATATTTCTAAAACTATGAAACATTTCAAAGATTCCTTTTCAGGCAAACATGTCCACAGTAAGATGAACCTAAGTAGGCTAGAATGGGGTTGCTAGGTGTAAGTATGTAGGACTAGTAGCATGCCAAAGTTTGTGCTATTGCCATAGAGAATGCATTGTGTTGCGGAGGATGAGAGGAATGCTCTCATCCTCCGCAACACCCATTCTCATACACCGCTATACACCGCGAGGATATGGGCTATAGCCCATATCGTACGGCATACTATACTGTAGCACGCCGTTTTTCATCATTTTTGAGGATTTGGAAAAAAAAAAATATAATAAAAAACGATGGGTTATAGCCCATTGTTTTGTTTTTTTTTTGAAAAAAATAATATCCTGGTTTTTCATCATTTTGGACCATGGGCTATAGCCTATATCGTACGGCATACTATAGCACGCCGTTTTTCATCATTTTTGAGGATTTGAAAAAAATGAAAAAATGAAAAAAAAACGATGGGTTATAGCCCATCGTTTTTTGAATTTTGAATTTCTTTTTTAATCCTCGTTTTTCATCATTTTGGACCATGGGCTATAGCCCATATCGTACGGCATACTATAGCACGCCGTTTTTCATCATTTTTGAGGATTTGAAAAAAATGAAAAAATGAAAAAAACGATGGGTTATAGCCCATGGTTTTTGAATTTTTGAATTTTTTTTAACCTAGTTTTTCATCATTTTCGACCATATCGTACAGCATACTATAGCACGCCGTTTTTCATCATTTTTGCCATTGAGCCCCATTGTAAATTTGAAAGCACTATATTTCTAAAACTATAAAACATTTCAAAGATTCCTTTTCAGGCAAACATGTCCACCGTAAGATGAACCTAAGTAGGCTAGAATGGGGTTGCTAGGTGTAAGTATGTAGGACTAGTAGCATGCCAAATGTTGTGCTATTGCCATAGAGAATGCATTGGGCGTTTAAGTGAAATAACTCATAAACTACAAAACATAAAAATAAAAAAAAGTTCCAGCATGTGTCTCCACAGTAAGCTGAATAATAAAAAGTGTGAATGGAGTTTCTAGGTGAAAGTGACTTTTGACGTGCCTATAGAGCTGCCATTGAGCCCCATGTTAAATGTCTCAAATTTGAAAGCACTATATTTCTAAAACTATGAAACATTTCAAAGATTCCTTTTCAGGCAAACATGTCCACCGTAAGATGAACCTAAGTAGGCTAGAATGGGGTTGCTAGGTGTAAGTATGTAGGACTAGTAGCATGCCAAATTTTGTGCTATTGCCATAGAGAATGCATTGGGCGTTTAAGTTAACCCATTCTGACCTGAGATCAGATTCATACGAGGTTTCCACTCGACACACACTGGGTCTGATTGACCCATTCTGACCTGAGATCAGATTCTAAAAATGTCAGTCGTTCTTCGATTTTTCAAAAATAGCAGACCTATATGAGCTTGTAGATCTGCTATTTTTAAATAGCTAAAGCATAACGTAATTCTAACACCAAAATGGGTTCCCGTATATAATGGGTTAAATAACTCATAAACTACAAAACATAAAAATAAAAAAAAGTTCCAGCATGTGTCTCCACAGTAAGCTGAATAATAAAAAGTGTGAATGGAGTTTCTAGGTGAAAGTGACTTTTGACGTGCCTATAGAGCAGCCATTGAGCCCCATGTTAAATGTCTCAAATTTGAAAGCACTATATTTCTAAAACTATGAAACATTTCAAAGATTCCTTTTCAGGCAAACATGTCCACCGTAAGATGAACCTAAGTAGGCTAGAATGGGGTTGCTAGGTGTAAGTATGTAGGACTAGTAGCATGCCAAATGTTGTGCTATTGCCATAGAGAATGCATTGGGCGTTTAAGTTAAATAACTCATAAACTACAAAACATAAAAATAAAAAAAAGTTCCAGCATGTGTCTCCACAGTAAGCTGAATAATAAAAAGTGTGAATGGAGTTTCTAGGTGAAAGTGACTTTTGACGTGCCTATAGAGCTGCCATTGAGCCCCATGTTAAATGTCTCAAATTTGAAAGCACTATATTTCTAAAACTATGAAACATTTCAAAGATTCCTTTTCAGGCAAACATGTCCACAGTAAGATGAACCTAAGTAGGCTAGAATGGGGTTGCTAGGTGTAAGTATGTAGGACTAGTAGCATGCCAAAGTTTGTGCTATTGCCATAGAGAATGCATTGTGTTGCGGAGGATGAGAGGAATGCTCTCATCCTCCGCAACACCCATTCTCATACACCGCTATACACCGCGAGGATATGGGCTATAGCCCATATCGTACGGCATACTATACTGTAGCACGCCGTTTTTCATCATTTTTGAGGATTTGGAAAAAAAAAATAATAATAAAAAACGATGGGTTATAGCCCATTGTTTTGTTTTTTTTTTGAAAAAAATAATATCCTGGTTTTTCATCATTTTGGACCATGGGCTATAGCCTATATCGTACGGCATACTATAGCACGCCGTTTTTCATCATTTTTGAGGATTTGAAAAAAATGAAAAAATGAAAAAAAAACGATGGGTTATAGCCCATCGTTTTTTGAATTTTGAATTTCTTTTTTAATCCTCGTTTTTCATCATTTTGGACCATGGGCTATAGCCCATATCGTACGGCATACTATAGCACGCTGTTTTTCATCATTTTTGAGGATTTGAAAAAAATGAAAAAATGAAAAAAACGATGGGTTATAGCCCATGGTTTTTGAATTTTTGAATTTTTTTTAACCTAGTTTTTCATCATTTTCGACCATATCGTACAGCATACTATAGCACGCCGTTTTTCATCATTTTTGCCATTGAGCCCCATTGTAAATTTGAAAGCACTATATTTCTAAAACTATAAAACATTTCAAAGATTCCTTTTCAGGCAAACATGTCCACCGTAAGATGAACCTAAGTAGGCTAGAATGGGGTTGCTAGGTGTAAGTATGTAGGACTAGTAGCATGCCAAATGTTGTGCTATTGCCATAGAGAATGCATTGGGCGTTTAAGTGAAATAACTCATAAACTACAAAACATAAAAATAAAAAAAAGTTCCAGCATGTGTCTCCACAGTAAGCTGAATAATAAAAAGTGTGAATGGAGTTTCTAGGTGAAAGTGACTTTTGACGTGCCTATAGAGCTGCCATTGAGCCCCATGTTAAATGTCTCAAATTTGAAAGCACTATATTTCTAAAACTATGAAACATTTCAAAGATTCCTTTTCAGGCAAACATGTCCACCGTAAGATGAACCTAAGTAGGCTAGAATGGGGTTGCTAGGTGTAAGTATGTAGGACTAGTAGCATGCCAAATTTTGTGCTATTGCCATAGAGAATGCATTGGGCGTTTAAGTTAAATAACTCATAAACTACAAAACATAAAAATAAAAAAAAGTTCCAGCATGTGTCTCCACAGTAAGCTGAATAATAAAAAGTGTGAATGGAGTTTCTAGGTGAAAGTGACTTTTGACGTGCCTATAGAGCTGCCATTGAGCCCTATGTTAAATGTCTCAAATTTGAAAGCACTATATTTCTAAAACTATGAAACATTTCAAAGATTCCTTTTCAGGCAAACATGTCCACCGTAAGATGAACCTAAGTAGGCTAGAATGGGGTTGCTAGGTGTAAGTATGTAGGACTAGTAGCATTCCAAATTTTGTGCTATTGCCATAGAGAATGCATTGGGCGTTTAAGTTAAATAACTCATAAACTACAAAACATAAAAATAAAAAAAAGTTCCAGCATGTGTCTCCACAGTAAGCTGAATAATAAAAAGTGTGAATGGAGTTTCTAGGTGAAAGTGACTTTTGACGTGCCTATAGAGCTGCCATTGAGCCCCATGTTAAATGTCTCAAATTTGAAAGCACTATATTTCTAAAACTATGAAACATTTCAAAGATTCCTTTTCAGGCAAACATGTCCACAGTAAGATGAACCTAAGTAGGCTAGAATGGGGTTGCTAGGTGTAAGTATGTAGGACTAGTAGCATGCCAAAGTTTGTGCTATTGCCATAGAGAATGCATTGTGTTGCGGAGGATGAGAGGAATGCTCTCATCCTCCGCAACACCCATTCTCATACACCGCTATACACCGCGAGGATATGGGCTATAGCCCATATCGTACGGCATACTATACTGTAGCACGCCGTTTTTCATCATTTTTGAGGATTTGGAAAAAAAAAAATATAATAAAAAACGATGGGTTATAGCCCATTGTTTTGTTTTTTTTTTGAAAAAAATAATATCCTGGTTTTTCATCATTTTGGACCATGGGCTATAGCCTATATCGTACGGCATACTATAGCACGCCGTTTTTCATCATTTTTGAGGATTTGAAAAAAATGAAAAAATGAAAAAAAAACGATGGGTTATAGCCCATCGTTTTTTGAATTTTGAATTTCTTTTTTAATCCTCGTTTTTCATCATTTTGGACCATGGGCTATAGCCCATATCGTACGGCATACTATAGCACGCCGTTTTTCATCATTTTTGAGGATTTGAAAAAAATGAAAAAATGAAAAAAACGATGGGTTATAGCCCATGGTTTTTGAATTTTTGAATTTTTTTTAACCTAGTTTTTCATCATTTTCGACCATATCGTACAGCATACTATAGCACGCCGTTTTTCATCATTTTTGCCATTGAGCCCCATTGTAAATTTGAAAGCACTATATTTCTAAAACTATAAAACATTTCAAAGATTCCTTTTCAGGCAAACATGTCCACCGTAAGATGAACCTAAGTAGGCTAGAATGGGGTTGCTAGGTGTAAGTATGTAGGACTAGTAGCATGCCAAATGTTGTGCTATTGCCATAGAGAATGCATTGGGCGTTTAAGTGAAATAACTCATAAACTACAAAACATAAAAATAAAAAAAAGTTCCAGCATGTGTCTCCACAGTAAGCTGAATAATAAAAAGTGTGAATGGAGTTTCTAGGTGAAAGTGACTTTTGACGTGCCTATAGAGCTGCCATTGAGCCCCATGTTAAATGTCTCAAATTTGAAAGCACTATATTTCTAAAACTATGAAACATTTCAAAGATTCCTTTTCAGGCAAACATGTCCACCGTAAGATGAACCTAAGTAGGCTAGAATGGGGTTGCTAGGTGTAAGTATGTAGGACTAGTAGCATGCCAAATTTTGTGCTATTGCCATAGAGAATGCATTGGGCGTTTAAGTTAAATAACTCATAAACTACAAAACATAAAAATAAAAAAAAGTTCCAGCATGTGTCTCCACAGTAAGCTGAATAATAAAAAGTGTGAATGGAGTTTCTAGGTGAAAGTGACTTTTGACGTGCCTATAGAGCAGCCATTGAGCCCCATGTTAAATGTCTCAAATTTGAAAGCACTATATTTCTAAAACTATGAAACATTTCAAAGATTCCTTTTCAGGCAAACATGTCCACCGTAAGATGAACCTAAGTAGGCTAGAATGGGGTTGCTAGGTGTAAGTATGTAGGACTAGTAGCATGCCAAATGTTGTGCTATTGCCATAGAGAATGCATTGGGCGTTTAAGTTAAATAACTCATAAACTACAAAACATAAAAATAAAAAAAAGTTCCAGCATGTGTCTCCACAGTAAGCTGAATAATAAAAAGTGTGAATGGAGTTTCTAGGTGAAAGTGACTTTTGACGTGCCTATAGAGCTGCCATTGAGCCCCATGTTAAATGTCTCAAATTTGAAAGCACTATATTTCTAAAACTATGAAACATTTCAAAGATTCCTTTTCAGGCAAACATGTCCACAGTAAGATGAACCTAAGTAGGCTAGAATGGGGTTGCTAGGTGTAAGTATGTAGGACTAGTAGCATGCCAAAGTTTGTGCTATTGCCATAGAGAATGCATTGTGTTGCGGAGGATGAGAGGAATGCTCTCATCCTCCGCAACACCCATTCTCATACACCGCTATACACCGCGAGGATATGGGCTATAGCCCATATCGTACGGCATACTATACTGTAGCACGCCGTTTTTCATCATTTTTGAGGATTTGGAAAAAAAAAATAATAATAAAAAATGATGGGTTATAGCCCATTGTTTTGTTTTTTTTTTGAAAAAAATAATATCCTGGTTTTTCATCATTTTGGACCATGGGCTATAGCCTATATCGTACGGCATACTATAGCACGCCGTTTTTCATCATTTTTGAGGATTTGAAAAAAATGAAAAAATGAAAAAAAAACGATGGGTTATAGCCCATCGTTTTTTGAATTTTGAATTTCTTTTTTAATCCTCGTTTTTCATCATTTTGGACCATGGGCTATAGCCCATATCGTACGGCATACTATAGCACGCCGTTTTTCATCATTTTTGAGGATTTGAAAAAAATGAAAAAATGAAAAAAACGATGGGTTATAGCCCATGGTTTTTGAATTTTTGAATTTTTTTTAACCTAGTTTTTCATCATTTTCGACCATATCGTACAGCATACTATAGCACGCCGTTTTTCATCATTTTTGCCATTGAGCCCCATTGTAAATTTGAAAGCACTATATTTCTAAAACTATAAAACATTTCAAAGATTCCTTTTCAGGCAAACATGTCCACCGTAAGATGAACCTAAGTAGGCTAGAATGGGGTTGCTAGGTGTAAGTATGTAGGACTAGTAGCATGCCAAATGTTGTGCTATTGCCATAGAGAATGCATTGGGCGTTTAAGTGAAATAACTCATAAACTACAAAACATAAAAATAAAAAAAAGTTCCAGCATGTGTCTCCACAGTAAGCTGAATAATAAAAAGTGTGAATGGAGTTTCTAGGTGAAAGTGACTTTTGACGTGCCTATAGAGCTGCCATTGAGCCCCATGTTAAATGTCTCAAATTTGAAAGCACTATATTTCTAAAACTATGAAACATTTCAAAGATTCCTTTTCAGGCAAACATGTCCACCGTAAGATGAACCTAAGTAGGCTAGAATGGGGTTGCTAGGTGTAAGTATGTAGGACTAGTAGCATGCCAAATTTTGTGCTATTGCCATAGAGAATGCATTGGGCGTTTAAGTTAACCCATTCTGACCTGAGATCAGATTCATACGAGGTTTCCACTCGACACACACTGGGTCTGATTGACCCATTCTGACCTGAGATCAGATTCTAAAAATGTCAGTCGTTCTTCGATTTTTCAAAAATAGCAGACCTATATGAGCTTGTAGATCTGCTATTTTTAAATAGCTAAAGCATAACGTAATTCTAACACCAAAATGGGTTCCCGTATATAATGGGTTAAATAACTCATAAACTACAAAACATAAAAATAAAAAAAAGTTCCAGCATGTGTCTCCACAGTAAGCTGAATAATAAAAAGTGTGAATGGAGTTTCTAGGTGAAAGTGACTTTTGACGTGCCTATAGAGCAGCCATTGAGCCCCATGTTAAATGTCTCAAATTTGAAAGCACTATATTTCTAAAACTATGAAACATTTCAAAGATTCCTTTTCAGGCAAACATGTCCACCGTAAGATGAACCTAAGTAGGCTAGAATGGGGTTGCTAGGTGTAAGTATGTAGGACTAGTAGCATGCCAAATGTTGTGCTATTGCCATAGAGAATGCATTGGGCGTTTAAGTTAAATAACTCATAAACTACAAAACATAAAAATAAAAAAAAGTTCCAGCATGTGTCTCCACAGTAAGCTGAATAATAAAAAGTGTGAATGGAGTTTCTAGGTGAAAGTGACTTTTGACGTGCCTATAGAGCTGCCATTGAGCCCCATGTTAAATGTCTCAAATTTGAAAGCACTATATTTCTAAAACTATGAAACATTTCAAAGATTCCTTTTCAGGCAAACATGTCCACAGTAAGATGAACCTAAGTAGGCTAGAATGGGGTTGCTAGGTGTAAGTATGTAGGACTAGTAGCATGCCAAAGTTTGTGCTATTGCCATAGAGAATGCATTGTGTTGCGGAGGATGAGAGGAATGCTCTCATCCTCCGCAACACCCATTCTCATACACCGCTATACACCGCGAGGATATGGGCTATAGCCCATATCGTACGGCATACTATACTGTAGCACGCCGTTTTTCATCATTTTTGAGGATTTGGAAAAAAAAAATAATAATAAAAAACGATGGGTTATAGCCCATTGTTTTGTTTTTTTTTTGAAAAAAATAATATCCTGGTTTTTCATCATTTTGGACCATGGGCTATAGCCTATATCGTACGGCATACTATAGCACGCCGTTTTTCATCATTTTTGAGGATTTGAAAAAAATGAAAAAATGAAAAAAAAACGATGGGTTATAGCCCATCGTTTTTTGAATTTTGAATTTCTTTTTTAATCCTCGTTTTTCATCATTTTGGACCATGGGCTATAGCCCATATCGTACGGCATACTATAGCACGCTGTTTTTCATCATTTTTGAGGATTTGAAAAAAATGAAAAAATGAAAAAAACGATGGGTTATAGCCCATGGTTTTTGAATTTTTGAATTTTTTTTAACCTAGTTTTTCATCATTTTCGACCATATCGTACAGCATACTATAGCACGCCGTTTTTCATCATTTTTGCCATTGAGCCCCATTGTAAATTTGAAAGCACTATATTTCTAAAACTATAAAACATTTCAAAGATTCCTTTTCAGGCAAACATGTCCACCGTAAGATGAACCTAAGTAGGCTAGAATGGGGTTGCTAGGTGTAAGTATGTAGGACTAGTAGCATGCCAAATGTTGTGCTATTGCCATAGAGAATGCATTGGGCGTTTAAGTGAAATAACTCATAAACTACAAAACATAAAAATAAAAAAAAGTTCCAGCATGTGTCTCCACAGTAAGCTGAATAATAAAAAGTGTGAATGGAGTTTCTAGGTGAAAGTGACTTTTGACGTGCCTATAGAGCTGCCATTGAGCCCCATGTTAAATGTCTCAAATTTGAAAGCACTATATTTCTAAAACTATGAAACATTTCAAAGATTCCTTTTCAGGCAAACATGTCCACCGTAAGATGAACCTAAGTAGGCTAGAATGGGGTTGCTAGGTGTAAGTATGTAGGACTAGTAGCATGCCAAATTTTGTGCTATTGCCATAGAGAATGCATTGGGCGTTTAAGTTAAATAACTCATAAACTACAAAACATAAAAATAAAAAAAAGTTCCAGCATGTGTCTCCACAGTAAGCTGAATAATAAAAAGTGTGAATGGAGTTTCTAGGTGAAAGTGACTTTTGACGTGCCTATAGAGCTGCCATTGAGCCCTATGTTAAATGTCTCAAATTTGAAAGCACTATATTTCTAAAACTATGAAACATTTCAAAGATTCCTTTTCAGGCAAACATGTCCACCGTAAGATGAACCTAAGTAGGCTAGAATGGGGTTGCTAGGTGTAAGTATGTAGGACTAGTAGCATTCCAAATTTTGTGCTATTGCCATAGAGAATGCATTGGGCGTTTAAGTTAAATAACTCATAAACTACAAAACATAAAAATAAAAAAAAGTTCCAGCATGTGTCTCCACAGTAAGCTGAATAATAAAAAGTGTGAATGGAGTTTCTAGGTGAAAGTGACTTTTGACGTGCCTATAGAGCTGCCATTGAGCCCCATGTTAAATGTCTCAAATTTGAAAGCACTATATTTCTAAAACTATGAAACATTTCAAAGATTCCTTTTCAGGCAAACATGTCCACAGTAAGATGAACCTAAGTAGGCTAGAATGGGGTTGCTAGGTGTAAGTATGTAGGACTAGTAGCATGCCAAAGTTTGTGCTATTGCCATAGAGAATGCATTGTGTTGCGGAGGATGAGAGGAATGCTCTCATCCTCCGCAACACCCATTCTCATACACCGCTATACACCGCGAGGATATGGGCTATAGCCCATATCGTACGGCATACTATACTGTAGCACGCCGTTTTTCATCATTTTTGAGGATTTGGAAAAAAAAAAATATAATAAAAAACGATGGGTTATAGCCCATTGTTTTGTTTTTTTTTTGAAAAAAATAATATCCTGGTTTTTCATCATTTTGGACCATGGGCTATAGCCTATATCGTACGGCATACTATAGCACGCCGTTTTTCATCATTTTTGAGGATTTGAAAAAAATGAAAAAATGAAAAAAAAACGATGGGTTATAGCCCATCGTTTTTTGAATTTTGAATTTCTTTTTTAATCCTCGTTTTTCATCATTTTGGACCATGGGCTATAGCCCATATCGTACGGCATACTATAGCACGCCGTTTTTCATCATTTTTGAGGATTTGAAAAAAATGAAAAAATGAAAAAAACGATGGGTTATAGCCCATGGTTTTTGAATTTTTGAATTTTTTTTAACCTAGTTTTTCATCATTTTCGACCATATCGTACAGCATACTATAGCACGCCGTTTTTCATCATTTTTGCCATTGAGCCCCATTGTAAATTTGAAAGCACTATATTTCTAAAACTATAAAACATTTCAAAGATTCCTTTTCAGGCAAACATGTCCACCGTAAGATGAACCTAAGTAGGCTAGAATGGGGTTGCTAGGTGTAAGTATGTAGGACTAGTAGCATGCCAAATGTTGTGCTATTGCCATAGAGAATGCATTGGGCGTTTAAGTGAAATAACTCATAAACTACAAAACATAAAAATAAAAAAAAGTTCCAGCATGTGTCTCCACAGTAAGCTGAATAATAAAAAGTGTGAATGGAGTTTCTAGGTGAAAGTGACTTTTGACGTGCCTATAGAGCTGCCATTGAGCCCCATGTTAAATGTCTCAAATTTGAAAGCACTATATTTCTAAAACTATGAAACATTTCAAAGATTCCTTTTCAGGCAAACATGTCCACCGTAAGATGAACCTAAGTAGGCTAGAATGGGGTTGCTAGGTGTAAGTATGTAGGACTAGTAGCATGCCAAATTTTGTGCTATTGCCATAGAGAATGCATTGGGCGTTTAAGTTAAATAACTCATAAACTACAAAACATAAAAATAAAAAAAAGTTCCAGCATGTGTCTCCACAGTAAGCTGAATAATAAAAAGTGTGAATGGAGTTTCTAGGTGAAAGTGACTTTTGACGTGCCTATAGAGCAGCCATTGAGCCCCATGTTAAATGTCTCAAATTTGAAAGCACTATATTTCTAAAACTATGAAACATTTCAAAGATTCCTTTTCAGGCAAACATGTCCACCGTAAGATGAACCTAAGTAGGCTAGAATGGGGTTGCTAGGTGTAAGTATGTAGGACTAGTAGCATGCCAAATGTTGTGCTATTGCCATAGAGAATGCATTGGGCGTTTAAGTTAAATAACTCATAAACTACAAAACATAAAAATAAAAAAAAGTTCCAGCATGTGTCTCCACAGTAAGCTGAATAATAAAAAGTGTGAATGGAGTTTCTAGGTGAAAGTGACTTTTGACGTGCCTATAGAGCTGCCATTGAGCCCCATGTTAAATGTCTCAAATTTGAAAGCACTATATTTCTAAAACTATGAAACATTTCAAAGATTCCTTTTCAGGCAAACATGTCCACAGTAAGATGAACCTAAGTAGGCTAGAATGGGGTTGCTAGGTGTAAGTATGTAGGACTAGTAGCATGCCAAAGTTTGTGCTATTGCCATAGAGAATGCATTGTGTTGCGGAGGATGAGAGGAATGCTCTCATCCTCCGCAACACCCATTCTCATACACCGCTATACACCGCGAGGATATGGGCTATAGCCCATATCGTACGGCATACTATACTGTAGCACGCCGTTTTTCATCATTTTTGAGGATTTGGAAAAAAAAAATAATAATAAAAAATGATGGGTTATAGCCCATTGTTTTGTTTTTTTTTTGAAAAAAATAATATCCTGGTTTTTCATCATTTTGGACCATGGGCTATAGCCTATATCGTACGGCATACTATAGCACGCCGTTTTTCATCATTTTTGAGGATTTGAAAAAAATGAAAAAATGAAAAAAAAACGATGGGTTATAGCCCATCGTTTTTTGAATTTTGAATTTCTTTTTTAATCCTCGTTTTTCATCATTTTGGACCATGGGCTATAGCCCATATCGTACGGCATACTATAGCACGCCGTTTTTCATCATTTTTGAGGATTTGAAAAAAATGAAAAAATGAAAAAAACGATGGGTTATAGCCCATGGTTTTTGAATTTTTGAATTTTTTTTAACCTAGTTTTTCATCATTTTCGACCATATCGTACAGCATACTATAGCACGCCGTTTTTCATCATTTTTGCCATTGAGCCCCATTGTAAATTTGAAAGCACTATATTTCTAAAACTATAAAACATTTCAAAGATTCCTTTTCAGGCAAACATGTCCACCGTAAGATGAACCTAAGTAGGCTAGAATGGGGTTGCTAGGTGTAAGTATGTAGGACTAGTAGCATGCCAAATGTTGTGCTATTGCCATAGAGAATGCATTGGGCGTTTAAGTGAAATAACTCATAAACTACAAAACATAAAAATAAAAAAGAGTTCCAGCATGTGTCTCCACAGTAAGCTGAATAATAAAAAGTGTGAATGGAGTTTCTAGGTGAAAGTGACTTTTGACGTGCCTATAGAGCTGCCATTGAGCCCCATGTTAAATGTCTCAAATTTGAAAGCACTATATTTCTAAAACTATGAAACATTTCAAAGATTCCTTTTCAGGCAAACATGTCCACCGTAAGATGAACCTAAGTAGGCTAGAATGGGGTTGCTAGGTGTAAGTATGTAGGACTAGTAGCATGCCAAATTTTGTGCTATTGCCATAGAGAATGCATTGGGCGTTTAAGTTAAATAACTCATAAACTACAAAACATAAAAATAAAAAAAAGTTCCAGCATGTGTCTCCACAGTAAGCTGAATAATAAAAAGTGTGAATGGAGTTTCTAGGTGAAAGTGACTTTTGACGTGCCTATAGAGCTGCCATTGAGCCCTATGTTAAATGTCTCAAATTTGAAAGCACTCTATTTCTAAAACTATGAAACATTTCAAAGATTCCTTTTCAGGCAAACATGTCCACCGTAAGATGAACCTAAGTAGGCTAGAATGGGGTTGCTAGGTGTAAGTATGTAGGACTAGTAGCATTCCAAATTTTGTGCTATTGCCATAGAGAATGCATTGGGCGTTTAAGTTAAATAACTCATAAACTACAAAACATAAAAATAAAAAAAAGTTCCAGCATGTGTCTCCACAGTAAGCTGAATAATAAAAAGTGTGAATGGAGTTTCTAGGTGAAAGTGACTTTTGACGTGCCTATAGAGCTGCCATTGAGCCCCATGTTAAATGTCTCAAATTTGAAAGCACTATATTTCTAAAACTATGAAACATTTCAAAGATTCCTTTTCAGGCAAACATGTCCACAGTAAGATGAACCTAAGTAGGCTAGAATGGGGTTGCTAGGTGTAAGTATGTAGGACTAGTAGCATGCCAAAGTTTGTGCTATTGCCATAGAGAATGCATTGTGTTGCGGAGGATGAGAGGAATGCTCTCATCCTCCGCAACACCCATTCTCATACACCGCTATACACCGCGAGGATATGGGCTATAGCCCATATCGTACGGCATACTATACTGTAGCACGCCGTTTTTCATCATTTTTGAGGAATTGGAAAAAAAAAAAAAAATTAAAAAACGATGGGTTATAGCCCATTGTTTTTTTTTTTTTTTGAAAAAAATAATATCCTGGTTTTTCATCATTTTGGACCATGGGCTATAGCCTATATCGTACGGCATACTATAGCACGCCGTTTTTCATCATTTTTGAGGATTTGAAAAAAATGAAAAAATGAAAAAAAAACGATGGGTTATAGCCCATCGTTTTTTGAATTTTGAATTTCTTTTTTAATCCTCGTTTTTCATCATTTTGGACCATGGGCTATAGCCCATATCGTACGGCATACTATAGCACGCCGTTTTTCATCATTTTTGAGGATTTGAAAAAAATGAAAAAAACGATGGGTTATAGCCCATGGTTTTTGAATTTTTGAAAAAAAAATTAACCTCGTTTTTCATCATTTTCGACCATATCGTACAGCATACTATAGCACGCCGTTTTTCATCATTTTTGCCATTGAGCCCCATTGTAAATTTGAAAGCACTATATTTCTAAAACTATAAAACATTTCAAAGATTCCTTTTCAGGCAAACATGTCCACCGTAAGATGAACCTAAGTAGGCTAGAATGGGGTTGCTAGGTGTAAGTATGTAGGACTAGTAGCATGCCAAATGTTGTGCTATTGCCATAGAGAATGCATTGGGCGTTTAAGTTAAATAACTCATAAACTACAAAACATAAAAATAAAAAAAAGTTCCAGCATGTGTCTCCACAGTAAGCTGAATAATAAAAAGTGTGAATGGAGTTTCTAGGTGAAAGTGACTTTTGACGTGCCTATAGAGCTGCCATTGAGCCCCATGTTAAATGTCTCAAATTTGAAAGCACTATATTTCTAAAACTATGAAACATTTCAAAGATTCCTTTTCAGGCAAACATGTCCACCGTAAGATGAACCTAAGTAGGCTAGAATGGGGTTGCTAGGTGTAAGTATGTAGGACTAGTAGCATGCCAAATTTTGTGCTATTGCCATAGAGAATGCATTGGGCGTTTAAGTTAAATAACTCATAAACTACAAAACATAAAAATAAAAAAAAGTTCCAGCATGTGTCTCCACAGTAAGCTGAATAATAAAAAGTGTGAATGGAGTTTCTAGGTGAAAGTGACTTTTTACGTGCCTATAGAGCTGCCATTGAGCCCTATGTTAAATGTCTCAAATTTGAAAGCACTATATTTCTAAAACTATGAAACATTTCAAAGATTCCTTTTCAGGCAAACATGTCCACCGTAAGATGAACCTAAGTAGGCTAGAATGGGGTTGCTAGGTGTAAGTATGTAGGACTAGTAGCATGCCAAATTTTGTGCTATTGCCATAGAGAATGCATTGGGCGTTTAAGTTAAATAACTCATAAACTACAAAACATAAAAATAAAAAAAAGTTCCAGCATGTGTCTCCACAGTAAGCTGAATAATAAAAAGTGTGAATGGAGTTTCTAGGTGAAAGTGACTTTTGACGTGCCTATAGAGCTGCCATTGAGCCCCATGTTAAATGTCTCAAATTTGAAAGCACTATATTTCTAAAACTATGAAACATTTCAAAGATTCCTTTTCAGGCAAACATGTCCACCGTAAGATGAACCTAAGTAGGCTAGAATGGGGTTGCTAGGTGTAAGTATGTAGGACTAGTAGCATGCCAAATTTTGTGCTATTGCCATAGAGAATGCATTGGGCGTTTAAGTTAAATAACTCATAAACTACAAAACATAAAAATAAAAAAAAGTTCCAGCATGTGTCTCCACAGTAAGCTGAATAATAAAAAGTGTGAATGGAGTTTCTAGGTGAAAGTGACTTTTGACGTGCCTATAGAGCTGCCATTGAGCCCCATGTTAAATGTCTCAAATTTGAAAGCACTATATTTCTAAAACTATGAAACATTTCAAAGATTCCTCTTCAGGCAAACATGTCCACCGTAAGATGAACCTAAGTAGGCTAGAATGGGGTTGGTAGCTTTAAGTATGTAGGACTAGTAGGATGGATACCAAAGTTTGTGCTATTTCCATAGAGAATGCATTGGGCGTTTAAGTTAAATAACTCAGAAACTACAAAACATTTCAAAGTAAAAGTTCCAGCATGTGTCTCCACAGTAAGCTGAATTATAAAAAGTGTGTTCTGGAAGTTTTTGATCTCACTAGTAGTAAGTAAAGGAAAGCAATGAGAAGCAGGACTCAGGCATCAGGCATCAAGGCATCATTCTTTATTTTGAGTTTTCAGTCGGTCCTCAGTACAGCAAAATGGTAGCATGACTTCTTTCCAGTTCTCCCTCTCCATCAATGACATACACAGACTTTTATTGACAGGCAAATCCCCATTTGCAACAACAAAATAGACAGTCAGTAACATGTGGTCATTCATCACCTCCTTTCATGGTTGGAGTTTGTCAGAGGAAGACATACATGCTATTCTAATTTCTGTTCTAAGATGAGAGCGACACACAAATAGTTACACCTTTGCTGACAGTGTGGAGACTAGCTCAGCTGTCAGATTGACAGCTGCCCTTCAGTTAGAATGAGCTCAATGATGAGAATAGACTGAATGGAAGGATGAGAAACACATGTCACACAATAATGTATATATATGTGGCGATCTATTTGGCATTCTAATATTCCCATTACAGTTTGACTGAATAATAAAAAGTGTGAATGGAGTTTCTTGGTGAAAGTGATTTCTATAGTGCCAAAATTTGCCATTCCCCCGTTCTGAATTTCTCAAATTTTAAAGCACTATAGGCTACTTCTAAAACTTTGAAACATTTCAAAGATTAATTTTCAGGCACATTAAGCCGAATTATAAAAAGTGTGAATTGAGTATGTCATTTTTTATGATTTTGGAGGATTTAAATGATGAAAATCAAGAAAAAACAACATACTACAATTTACAATTTACAATTTAGGCATTTAGCAGACGCTCTTAATCCAGAGCGACTTACATTTAAGCAAGAACAAAAGCATGGGAATACATCACATAAAAGCATTTATCATGAAACATGCGTAAGCTAAGAAAGTAACAGTGGAATATCTATATAATGAAACTATACATACACTATACATATAAACTATATACTATACATATAATATACTATACTATACATATAAACATATACATATAAACTAAACATATAAACTATACATATTTACTACTATGCTATACATATTAGTAAATATGTATAGTTTATATGTATAGTGTATGTATGTATGTATACTATATAGTTCTTGGTGTGTTTTTCGTGCAAAAGCAAAATTAATGCTTGCAATGGATTCAGAATCATGAAAACCCCTTAGTTTGACCCGTAACATGCTACTTAAAGCATGATGACATTTAGAAAATGTTGCCTTAAATTGGTTAATGGTACCTCAGCTTATTATGCGAATTATATAATTGCCCAACATATGCGAGATAACATCCAGCAGTTTCTAAATGCTGAGGAGTCGGGACCGCATACTCAACATTTCTAACATAAAACTTTAGGGTACTCAAAATGTCCGGGTTCACAATCGGGCTCTATGGGCTGGTAAGTAGACTAATCCAGGCAGAGTGTGTGTACAGTTCCATTGCGATCAAGGCAACCGTGCCGGAGATTAGCTAATCACAGACGGACGGGTAGGTTGCAAAACAGTCTCTCCCCATGACTTTTGCCTGGCGGAGACAAAATTTGTACTTAAGTACAGCACTTGTGTACATTTCCATCGTCATTCTGTGTGTAGGTCTTACCACTGTTCATCTTCCTCACCTCATCCCCCGCTGCATTGTTTGCCGTCTGTTGAAATAGAAATGTGCACTTGACGAATGCAGTTGAGCCGAGGACAAGACAGCCCACGCTGTGTTCACATTCACAATGACAGACACTTTGCCACGTGTTCATTTCAGTTCATCTTTTTTTATTACATCCTTAACATTTTATGTGTATAATACAATGAGATTTACATAATGTCTTATTATAAAATTAGAATTATCTGCAGCTCATATTCACATTTTGTGAGATTGTAGGGCGGGTGGGGAGGGGGCAGAAGGGCTGATTAGAATCTACTAGTTGAGTTGATGCCAAAACAGGCATATCCATCAAATGTGCAAAATCTCAACACGCAGGCATGTTGATCCAAGTATATCTAGATTACACCCATCAATTAAATGGTGGGGTAAAAGCAATCGGTGAAAGACATGTTCTTGCTCAATCTCATGGAAAGCTACAACATAAAATGGCTTTAAAAAATATATATATATATATTCCTATCTTCCAAATCCAAATATTTGGACTTCACACTGTGCTTGGAGGTGTCCTGGCACAAACAGATATCAGGAATAATGAAAATAAAGAAAAAAGGCAACCACTAGTGTCAAAAGAATGAAGATCACATCGGCAATTGTTTATACGGTATTCCTATATGAACACAATATTAATAAATATACAGTTTACTATTTTTCTCTCTTTTTTTTTTTTTACACAATTATTTTCATAATAAAGCTTAGAGATGGTTACCACTAGTCAAAGTTATTATGGTGAAGCTTAGTTTATGGCTCTACATGTATACAAAAATGCAATAAACAACATCTACAAAGCTTTTCTAAAAGCGACACCACCACCCACCCCACCTCCTTTTAAGTCAAAGCAAATACTTCCCCTACAGCTGTGCTGCAAGGTTCTCTGGGTGGTAGCCATTATGCAGTATTCTCCTTGTGACAAAATGGCTATGTGACAATGTGTGCTCACTTAAACCCCTTCCTTTATTATGTGGAACACATCACATGACCTTGATTACATTTCCAAGCATGTCCTGAAGGCAATGTTGTCCATCTGGACAACACGGCATGTATAAAACACTTTCGAATGGTTAAAAAAAAGTGAACAAATGCAATAAATGTGATTAATAGAATCTCTCAAAGTATCAAAAAAAAGCTAAACAGCAAACCAGAACAAGCACAGTGCAAAATAAAATGACCATTATTGTGCAGTAAACCAGAACAAGCGACTGTGCCAAATAAAACAACCATTCTTGTGTGGTGAATTAAAAAGTTCTCAAGACAGCTTTCAATGAGTGGTCCATATTGAGTTTGGGGTCAAGGTGCATTGTTGTTGGAATAAAACAGTGTATACACCAAATTATGATTTTCTTTAAAATTATTGTCATTGCCCACACGCCTACCCCCTACCCCCTACCCCTACCCCTACCCAATGTCAACAACGTTTCATTTATGCTACATGTCGTTAAGATTAAAGGGACACTTCAACCTTTTTGCAAAAAAAAGATATGACATTTAGAAGATTTAGAACACTTTCCTGGGGGGTCTTTATGTGTAATATGTGGTTTTAGATATTTTAGCAGTGAGCCCAGTGTCTCTGATGTCATGGACACTAGGCTCACTTCTGTCCAGGAAGTAGGTGAGCCCAGTGTCGATGACATCAGAGACAGGATGAAGTGTCCCTTTAACATCAAGCATCTTTAAAGGAAAAAAAGGTTTACTTCATTATGTCACATACTAATAAGGGTCTTGCCATTAAATTAAAGCTACTTTGTGCAACTTAATACTACTAGTAATAATATTGTCACCACCAACAGTACGGTGCAGTGCCAGTATGGCAGAAGTAGTATGCAGAGATTAAGGACACTTAATTATAATAATAATAATACCACCACTGGTTAAATCTAGGCCACCACCATAACAATCATGTACTTATTACTCTTATTATGTAAGGCTTTGTGCGCTCTGACATCTAGCCTGGTTATCAATGTTATATTATGTACTACACTAATGTTAATTCTTCACTTATACTGTATGTGCAAATAGAGAAAGAGTAAAATGGTGCATTCAGGTGGCCCATGCAAATTGAGAAATTGGTAATGTCCACGGTCAGTCTTCTAGAATTGTAATCCGTAAAAGCCTTTACCCAGCTTTACAGTCACAAAGCATTATGTTTCTGTGTAAAACACCAATAGCAAGACACACTTCCATCCAAGAGACCATGCAATTGTTCATATCATTACATTTGCTAGTTCACGTGGAACACCGGAATGCACCAGGAGTTCTTACGATTGGTTTATAATGTGCTTCGTACAAGGTCAACTGGCCTTAATAAAGGACAACAGTGTTGTGCAGTCTTATAATAAACAAGCTACAAGCCCCTGTACATTACTTGGCACCCCGGCAAAATACACTGTATCAATCTATATATGTATAACAAATACTTTATCCTAAGTTAATACTTAAATCTCTACCCTATGATCACCTGAACATTCCAATGGGATTTCCAATTAATCCAGAAGAGCTTCCAGTCCATTCCACAGAAGAGTATAGAAACCAACTATTATGATTGCTGTACTACTAAATCACACAAAGAATATGCTGATAATACATGTTAATGATGCTGTAGTCTTATTAGATATTCCTCTCACGATTGCCTCTTTTGTGTGGGGGGAAAAATAATTGGTCTTCTTGGGCTTACACTGGAACAGCTGTTCATTTTGAAACAACAAAACAATGTTTGACAGGGTGCCTGTCTAAACGGTTTTCTCTGACTGACCATGCCCTTGGTCCGTACCCTGCACATGGCCTTGGTCCGTAACCTGTGCTCAGTTTGACTGCATCTTTTGGTTTCTTCACTCCTGTGTGCAGTGGTGCCTTCGGTACAGGCTGACCCAAGACTGTGGCTTCAGCTCCCACAGAGACCACCATAGTACCATAGCTCTGTGACACTCTTGTACTACAGTACACCATGTTTTTAGATTACATCCTCTCACTTGTTTGTTCAATCAAAGATTCATGAATTTTTAGGAACTTCCTCCCATTTTGTCCAATGACAGATGTGTCATTTTAAAACCATCCTTCCGTAACACCGGGTGATCTTGAGGCGTCATTGCTACGTCATGAAGCCCCCTCCCCTCCTCCCATCCAAACCATGTCTGTCCATATATATATAACTGATCAACATCCAATGGTTCCTCAGTGATGAAGTTTGGCTCAGTGGCCCGTGCTCTGCCAACACGACGCATGCACGTCGCTGTATTAGTTTGAATAAGGGTCACTGGTGCAGCGTTTCAACATTCCATCCATGTCTATATGATGAACTTGACGTCATTCTTTAGGTTATTGTTGTGGTTGGCGATGCTGTAGCGGTCAGGGAGGATCCTCATCTTCATGGTTCCATCGGCACCGCAGGAGAAGATATGATTGGCCGGGCCCACCTCGATCTGCATGACGCCCGTGCCCAGGTTCCTGAAGATGGACTGGCGGGCGTGCTCGTTGGGGAAGGTGTGCAGCAGACACTGGGTGGACAGACTCCAGACCTGAGTAGGAGGACACTCTTTTACAGCCACTTCATGTCTTCATATTTTACAAACTTCTACAAGATCTACATATCTTATAATATTCTGCAAACTTGTACACTGTTATTTATTAGTACGAGAAATATATCGTTGCTGTCGGGAGGAAACCACCCAACTACATTTGAGGTTTTTTATTATTTAAATAAATCAGTGCTATTGAACATTCTTTATGTCTGTGTGTTGGTTAAAAAAATATTGAACCCATGAAATCTTTAAAAAGTGCTTTGGACAAAACCTCTCAACTCCATTGGACCCTCAAACTGTCTGCTAAAGCAGATAACTCCACCATCTCTCCCCCTCTCATGCAAGTAATTGACAATATATAAAGTCACAATACCAACTTTGCTGAGGCAGTATAGCTATGTTTTAAAAATATATGGTTTTCCTGAAAAAATTATACGTTTCATTTCCAGAAGAAAAATGTTTTACTTAAGTAAAGTACCAATACTGCAATATAGAAGTATTCTGTTACAAGTAAAATAAAAGTACAAAAGTATTTACATAAAAATGTACTTAAAGTAACAAAAGTAAAAGTAGTCATTATGCAAAATGTCCCATTTCAAGTTTTCAAATGTTTAAAAATCTTTTGAAAATAGCAGATCTACAAGCTACGAGCTTGTAGATTGGCCATTTTCAAATGGCCGAAATGTATACAGGGCTGAAGTGGTTAATGTACGGTATGTTTTGTAATAATAATAATCAACATCTACTAAACTAAATTTGTCAAATAAAAGTAGTGGAGTAGGTACATATTCGGATCTAAGATGTAGTGGTGAAGAAGTAAAAGTATTAGAAATTGGAAATGCTCAAGTACAAATATCCTAGAATTGTACTTAAGGGCCTGGGCCGTGGTTCAGCGGTCCAGTAGCCCGAGTCTGGCAGTGTGACTCCCCCATTTCCTGGCAGCCTACTGTCTGTCCCTCTAGAAAACATATAAAATAAAGGCGAAAGCCGCAAAAAAAAACCCCAGAAAAGAATTGTACTTAAAGGACTTTAGTTTTAGTTTTTTTTTAGTTTTTTTCAACCAAGGTTCATGTTTTAGGTTGTTATTAGAGAAACTAAAAGATGAGTGTTATTTCTTTTTCATTTGCTGCTTTCTTTCGTTTTAGGGATTTTAGCTGTTTTTGACAGGGGGCGGGGGCATTCGTAACCTGACGCTGCCAGATGAGGGCGGTATTGGGTAACCATGTTCCCCAACACAGCCTTCATCTGGGATCTCTCAGGGAGTTGAGCTGACAAAAATCCGTTCCGTACCGGACCAATCAGCGTGAGCTAAGGGCGGGATATGTGCGAAACCGGATGTGAAGCTATATAGACACGTCAATATGATTGGTTGTGTTTGCACGCCCACACGGTGATAGACGGTCCCATCCAATCATCTACCAAGTATCTTGAAAAAAAGGAACAGCCCCGTCATCGAATTTGCTTCCGCGATCCCAGATCCCAATAAGCTGTGAAACAAATTTGTGTAGCAAGCTTCTTGGATCTGGCAGCGTCAGGTTAGGGCATTCGAGCATGGGGCTAAATATTTTATAGCTATTTATTTTTAAAATATTTACTATAGTCCTAATAAACCCCCACAAAACATCACGAGATCTACTGAATGTGTCAAACTGACATTGAGCCTACATCCTAAAACATGAACCTTGGTTGAAAAAAACTAAAGTTGTCCTTTAAGTACAGTACAGTAAATGTACTTAGTTACTTTCCACCACTGAGTATATCAGTACTTTGTGCACCATTATTTCCAATATTGAGGCAAATTCTATACCCTACAAAATATATACCGTACTTTAACCACTTTCAACCTGGCATTATTTAGGTGAATATGTTTAATATTTAAATGTATGAATTTGCTATTATTTGTTCTCAAAATTATTCAAAAACAGCAAAATAGCTGATCTACAAGCTCGCAGTGTGACTACACGTGTGCTTTGAGATTCTGACTTGCCCGTTGGCGTCGGGGTAGCGGGCGACGTACCTTGATGTTGCCCTCGGCAGAGCCGCTGATGAAGCACCCTTCGGTGGGATCGACCGCCAGGGCTTTGACCGGCGAGTCGTGGGCCTGGAAGCTCTGGCGCTGGTGCCTGTGAGCCAGTTCCAGGACACTGATCCAGCCCTTCCTGCCACCTGTGATCAGCAATTGCTGCCTGGGGGCCATGGAGAGCACGGTAGCACCCGTATCGTGGCAGCAGAAGGCTGTGGACAGAGAGGAAGAGGAGAGTAGGGGTGTGGGGAGGGGGACGATAGTGGTGGGTGAGACGGGGAATGTGTGCAGGGACAGGGAGAGAACGGCAGGGAAATTGAGAATGACAATCTGATTTATTTGTTCACAGGTTCACAGGTGTAAAGCAGTGGGTGAAATCTTTTTTTCTTGCATACGCTCCATCTAGTAGTATTCCGAGGAAAGAGATAGAAAACGGGTTAAATGAGACAAATAAAGATGTATACATACTACCAATAGCGTATGTCAGTTCGGCGTAAATAACCAGATTTAGTGATGTGGTGAAGGGAACAGAGAGAGGAAGGTGACATGGGGTGGGGGAGGTGGAAGGAGAGAGGGAGGGTGAGAGATGGAATATCAAGTGTGGGAAGAGAGGAGATGAGCCAGAAAGAGGTGAGATGAGGTTGGATTGTGCATATCGATTGATTTGCCAGAGACAGCGAAAAGGCCTCCAGTCAAATCCTATAACAATATGCAGCATGTATCAAAACAGAGTGCTTATTAGCCTGTGCTGTGGCTAATGCTGTGACTCACCATGTACTAGGCTGTTCATAGGGGTCACCAGAGTATCCCACAAGCACACGTTCCTGTGGAAAACGGGAGAATATTACTATCCATTCAAACCTCCTTAGGTACAAAATAGTCACTTCCATCTATACTTAACCCATTTACTGTAGACCTGAGGACGATTCTACAAATGCCTTCTAAATCAGTTTTCTGAAAAACGTATGCTTCTATGTCAGTCGTTTTCAAACATTTTCATGTCAAGGACCACCAAAAGTATATGTAATTGGCCGCCGACCCCCATCTGAAAATATGTTGTTCCAGGGACCCTCCAGAAGCAAAGATTTGAGTTAAAAACGTACGCTCTGAAAGAAAATATATTCAAAGATTTGCACCACATTTTCAAGATATTTCAAAAATAGCAGATCTACAAGAGTGCCGCAATATGAGCTTGTAGATTTGCTATTTTCCAATAGTTAAAGCTTTAAAGCTTTAAACACCAAAAGGGGTTCCCATCCAGAATGGGTTAATAAACTTGACCCCATTTGGCTCTGTAACCCCCCCCCCCTTTCTACACCAAATCTCTTCTCAGAAAATGTCCAATTGATATGCTCACATTGCGATGGCAGGTGCTGTGCTCCACCTCAGCACACTGAAACACGGATAGACTCCCGCCTTCTGGCCTGATACAGACAATAAGCCTATCCGAATTACTTACAGGCATGCTAGGGTTCAAATAAAGTGAATGAACCTCGTCAGTCTGCCCGCACGTTGTCGAGGGTGTGTTCAGCGTTTAATTTCAGTTTGTGGATGAAGGGGACTCTGCGAGAGTGAACCTTTTTAGGAGTGAAATCCTGTCGTTACACTTGGGTTCTTGCTTTAGCTTACCTGTTGTCTATGGAGAGGCCTGCAGTGGCGATCAGTGAGGACGAGCCCACGAACATGAAGTCGTGAGCCGTCTTGCTGTGGCAATGCAGCGTCTGACACAAAGGCACAAGTCATACTGATTAACAGAGCAAAACGGGCAGAAACCTTGTATCTGCATATTTACTTAACTATTACGTTTCCCCCCCCCCCCTTTCTCTAAAAGCATCAGAAATAGTCGATGTACAAGCTCACAACGTGTCACAATTATAGTAAGTAACTACAACAACAATAACTACATTGGATCCATTGGAACAGTTTCTGTTTCCACTTTATGAAAACCCAACAGCGACAAAAAGTGAGGATGAAAACAGCTGAAATATGGAAATGTAACAAAAACATAACGTACCAGGTAGGGTTTGGGTGGATTCCCACTAGTGCTGGTCTGCCAGAGACTCAATCCGCCGTCAGCATCTACAATACCAAACTGAGACAATATTGTACATTTGTCAGACATAAGCCATGGGTGGAAACAGGAATGAAAACACTTGGGAATGATTTCAGCAGGTGGTTAGGCAAACACAGACGTGTTAAATATTCACAACAGTAAAGGCATTTGAATATGTTTGCTAAGGCATTTGAATATGTTTGCTAAGGCATTTGAATATTTTTGCTACAGACTGACAGATAAGAAATTGTTAGCACAGAGCGAGCACCCGCGGTGTAAAGCTATTCGCTTTGAGCCACTTGTGTGCTTGATATATTGTCTCAGAAGTTAAGGCAACGCTTTAATATGTAACTAGAAATTGAGTGCTCCACATGGATCCAACACCCCCCTCCCAATATTTGAATCATTATTACATTTTGGACTCTCTTGCACACTGACTGGCAAGATAAGACATTAGCGGCGTGCAGGCAGCACAGACTCAGAAAATGATAATGCTGGAGGCTGAGTTATTTTAAAAAATTACATAAAAAAGTGGGTGAATCACTGGGCTGCGGGCGAATGTGGAGAAACAGAAGTCCTCGCTGAGCTTCATGCCTAATGGTGTTGGTTGCAGAGAGAACGGCTGAAAACGTTGCTTAATGTGATAGCATGGTTCAGCTGTTGCCCATTCCAGGTACATGCATCACATCTTTTTCCCCAGATGATGTTTAAGAGCCTCTGAAATGGTCATTCACAACAACTCCATTCATATCCAGCACAAATTAAATGCTTCCAGACGTGACACAGGAGGAAGGCTACTGCTCTGCCACCGTTTGCCTCTGTTGGCTTTGTATGCATGAGTGTATTATATCTTACTGTACATAACATACCTTGTTTCCCTGATGGTTGAATCGTATCCTGGTGACTCTGGAATTTCCCGGGCTTCTAAAACAGATGATCTGCTGAGAATGACCCCACTCAAACATCCTGACACTGCCGTCCTGAGCCCCCGTTAGGTCTGCAAATGGACAGGAAAACAAAACATTAAATTTATATTGACTTCATTATTACTCTATTGTACTGTACTTCTATATTAATGCACCAGTAAGACGCCTAAGGGCGAGAAGCGTCCTCGCCCCTTTGTCGAGTGTACGTATCCACCTCGTTGCCGGCAGACTGCTGGGCGAGCGCTGGCGCTTTGGCAGGGGGGTCAGATCAACATGGAATTAATTCTGTACTGGCCATATAAGGAGCATGCCTTGAGTGTACAGGGTTTGATGAGGGCCCAGGTAGGGCCTTAATTTTCGGGCCTGTTGAGAACTCTAGTTTTCGCCGGCTGCACTAATAACTTTGGGGCAGGCCAGTCTACATTTTGAATGGAGAGGTATCAGTCAAAAGGGAGAAATCGAAGAGAAAGGATGGATGGGATCAAGGATAGGATCAACATATGGAATGTCAGAACAGGTTCTGACATATCCATATACCGTATGGAGATCTATCTAAGGGTTTAAGGTCAGATGTTGCTGGCCAATATCGATGACATCAGGGATCTCCATATATGGGCTTAATTGCCACAGCAGGTCACATTTACTATGACATCAGGGATCTCCATCCCTGATGATGTCACGTGATGTCACAAGACCATCTATGGGGATAATAAGTAACTAACTGATGGGAAATGGACGTTTTCATAGTAAATGCGACCTGTGGTCGCAATAAATGTGGTGAATATGTTCACCGTCGTCAGGCAATGGTAGATTACTCGAGTCTTGGAAAAGGCAAAGTAGATCACATCCCCGAAAAGGTTGCCACCCCTGACTTAATGTATATATACTACAAGATCACAATAAGATCAAAGTGGTTCTAGGAGGTGGTCACACGGGTACTCACAGTAAGGCAGTGTGGGATGAGATGTCATCCTCCTCACATTGTTGAGGTTCCTCTTGATCAGCTATAGGGAAAACAGAGTGCTATGTGAAGATCATTCTGAAGAAAAGTGTGTAGGATTCCATTCGGGTGAACGTGGAACCTTGGAAACTTACACCAAGCAACTGAATTACAAATTTAAAAAAAGATCACACCCGTGTGAAGTGAGGGGCGCTAATATATCAAAGTCTAGCTCATGTAGATTAGGTGATGTATTGGTGATGTAAAACAAACGGTGCCAACACAAACATTAGACGCCATTAACAATAAAGAGACAATATGACGTAATGAGGCACATTATGACGTACATTTTCCCTTCAATGGATTTAAAAAACAAACATTGAACTAAAGGCAAACATTAAACCTGTGTATAGGGGGGCCTGGTGCCCTTACAGTAAATGCTTAATTTTGAGCTGGGACATAATATGGGACATAGATATTATCTACAGTATGTATGAAGAGTATTCCATGCTGTATTGTTATGACCATACAATCAAATCATTCATGTTTTGTTTTTTAATAGCAGGGTCATTGCTCGTTGTGCTTACTGTACATCAAAGTCAAAACAGAATCCTACGTACAGTAGGCATATTTTGAACTGCTGTGTGTATAAAAGAGGGATTAATTTATTAGTGTTGAATAGTCCAATAGTCCAAACGTTCTCAGTCCAGTACTACTCCACTGGTCAAGGGCAGTGACATAAGTGGGTGATCTGCACAAACGTGACTCATAAGGCATTGAGTCATGACTCACAGTATTTGGAGTCAAAAAGGCAACACTTCCAATTGCACAAGATAAAATCTCCACTTTCTGACACTCACGTGTCGGCTACATCAAAGTGCTTTTGATGTTCCGCTTTCTTGACAGGCATCTTAGCAATAAAAAAAACCCATCTCTGTTCCTTTATAAATCGATGGGTAGACAGTAGGGCTGACCTCGATTAGTCGAATAGTCGACTAATCGATCGGAACGGGTCTCAGTCGACTGACCACCTCTTAGTCGACTGAGCAAAAAAAATTGCCCCAAAAAATTGTATATAAAAATACAATATTTACAAAAATATACAATATATAAAATATACAATGTTTTGGGGCAATGTTTTTTTGCTCAGTCGACTATTAGTCGACTAACAGCAAATGTATTAATCTATCAGTCGACTATACAAATCCTTAGTCGGGGACAGCCCTAGTAGACAGTATAATGTTAGACCCATGATCCCTTTTGTCCATCCCTGCCAGACAGACATCAATACATTTTTAACACTTGACCTTGACTAAACGTTGACCATCTTTGCTTGCAAAGACAAGGCCGAGTATGAGACTTTTTAGAGATACTCCAGTGGCAGAGAGAAGCCATGGCGTATATAAGCATCTTGACAGTGTTGCGTCTATGCTACTGTAATCCCAGAAAAACACGGATGCGAACAGGACATTGCAAGAAATGTGTGGTGCATGGTGGTGGGAGAATGACCAGTCATGGTAAATAAGAAGGATTTCTCTTGGGCGTTGTATTTCCCTGTTGGTGTGGTTTCAGTCCCATAATATTGTGTGGGTTCAAGTGCCATAACTATGTGGATTAGAGTATTATTTGTGTTCGGAACATCATTGTTCTCTGTAGGAGTTTAAATTATTTTTTGTTATCCCTTTATTTGTAAAGCCCTTTGAATTGCCTTCATGTATAAGATGTGCTATACAAATAAACCTTTTATGAGTAAAGTGACATCTAATTCTAAGCAAGAGTAAATTGAGAGGCTCACCACAGCGGCTCCCCTGCCAGTCTGCAGACCCCCGAGCCAGGGCATGTTGATGGGCGTGCCAGGACTGCTGTGGGTGTACGGTGTGGTGCCGTGGAGGGTTGTAAAGTCCTCGCGCGAGTGAATCACGAGGAAATCATCGCTCCCGGTGCTGTGAAAGGGCCAAAAACCAGCAGTTGGAAACGCTTTATAAAGGCTGATTTCACAGTCAGGATACTAGTTTAATCGCCATCACTTTGGAAGAGAGATATATCAAACACTTATCTTCTCTCAAACAGACATTTCATTGAGGCTGCCAAGACCAAGTTAATAGAGCAGAGTTTGTGAATTTGCCAATTGGTAAGACACCATTACATTTAAAAAAAAGGATGGGACCTTGTGTGGGCAGGTGATATATGGTCAGTGCGTGTGATGCTGCCTCCAGACATCAGTCTCATCAGTAAACAATATAAATCCATACAGATTGCACACAACGCTGAGATAAAAGCGACACACACACACACACCTAACTGTCATAAAGTTGTATATAAACTTGAATCTGAACATGGCCGCACTTTCATCTCTTGCCAGTGGTAACACCCATACCTCTTGGCTTCGGCCTCCATGTCGTCATCGATCCACGTCAGGATCTGCGTGGCCAAGATGGACGACACGTCCAGCTCCTGAATGTCGTGGGTGGACGCCATGACTAAACAATTGCGATTTGCCTGGGAATATTAGAAGGAAGAGACATTGTGGACAGAGAAAGGGGGACGATTTTGAGAATCGAGGGGAAACACAAAACAGAAGAGATGAAGGGAAACAGCCCATGGCCATCGACTCATCCAGCTCTCTGCAGTTTAATGATGACCCGAGGTGTGCCTCCATCAACGGTGGGGGAGCTAAAACTTTCGTTGGCAGTGCAAGAGCAGCAAAACTCTCTGTATATTCAAACAAAGACGACTCGGGTTGGGCAACACGGCATCAAAGAGGGCCCAACTATATCGCAAAGTTATTCAGTGCGGATCTAAAAAAAACTAAACAGCTGTTCTCTGCAGATGAATTCTTGTAGAAAACCACTTCCTGAATGGAAGTGACACAAGACAAAACTACCTCCTTCTACCACACCAAAATCCAATCCTGCACTTCTAACCCAAGGAAACTCTTCTCCACTTTCTCCTCCCTCCTTAAACCCCCTCCCCACACTCAACTCTCATCCCTCACTGCGGAGGCCTTTGCCACCTACTTTGAAAAAAAGGTTGATGATATCAGTAGCTCCTTTCCTCCCCTCCCCCTTAGAGAAGCGCTTGACTCAACCAAAACTAACCACAACATACCATGCATGTCCTCCTTCTCTCCTCTATCCCATGACGAGGTCCTAAAACTAGTCATATCCACTAGACCTACCACCTGTCCTAGTCTCGACCCCGTCCCGTCTCCAATCTTCCAGACCATCGCACCTGATCTCCTCCCCTTCATCACCTCAATCATCAACACCTCAATAACCTCAGACTGGGTCCCATCTGCCTTCAAGTCAGCCAGGGTAACGCCACGCCTCACGAAACCAACTCTTGATACCTCAGGTGTAAAAAACTACAGACCGGTATCACTCCTTTCCTTTCTTTCCAAAACTCTTGAACGTGTTGTCTCTAACCAGCTCTCTCTACATCTCTCACAGAACAACCTGCTGGATCCCAACCAGTCAGGATTCAAAAAGGCCCACTTCACGTTAACTACACTCCTCACAGTCACAGAAGCACTACATGCTGCCCAGGCTGCTTCCCACTCTGCAGTCCTGATTTTTCTAGACCTATCAATTGCATTTTATGTAGTCATAGCACTTTATAGTATATATGTGACCCCTCCCAGTATTTTCAACCACAAGTCGGCTCTAATGAAACTTCACAATAGACCGAAATACTTTTTTATTTTTTGGTGGTTGTATAGTTTATATGTATAATTTAATTATATAGATATTCCACCATTACGTTCTTAGCTTACGCATGTTTCATGATATCTACTTTTTATGTATGTGCTTTTTGTTCTTGCTTAATGTAAGTCGCTCTGGATTAAGAGCGTCTGCTAAATAACTAAATTGTAAATTTTAAAACCAATTATCTGTTTACGGTTACACTAAGCTCAAGTTATAAAGTGTCTCTGCTGCATCACGTGCTGCTAGTGCTAGCACACAGTGGCTTCTTAAATGATGTTGAAATTATATTTTCACCTTGGAAGAAACACTATGGTGGACAAACAACCGATGTCTTTTGACCCTGTCCATATTTGCCTGCGTGTGTGTGTGTGTGTGTGTGAATCAACATAAATTGATGGCCTCTAAACAGCGTAAAGCCAAGCAAGATTTAACTTGCACACCATAGGGGACACCACAAATGCTACACATGTCACCGTTTGTTGCATTTGCTTTGCCAAAGAAATGTGCCTAGAGAAATATACCTTGTTGATGGCAAAGGCTGTGATGATGTCTGATTCTTTGTGGATGATGCGTGCCTTTCCTCCAGGGTAGCCCAGGTCTGCTTCAATCTGCAGGGGCAAATGTACATGCATGCACCGATACATATTATCAAACAGGCCAAATCTTCGTCACCAATCTATATAGCTCAAACACCTAAGATTTCCTGGGGGCACATGGGGGACGCAACCACTGATAAAACACAACACCCTACTCTCACCTTAAAGATCTAAAGACCGGTGCATAATGATAAAGGACACAGGAGATGTACTCCAAGTTGAACAGTGTGTGTGTGTATGCGTGTGTGTGTGTGTGATGCCTTGGAGGTTAGGTTACATGCAGGGAGTGGTGCATCATCAGGCTACAGCAGCCAACATACCATAGCATGGTTAGTGTTGTTAGTTATCATGACGACAAAAACAACCCCTCAACAGTCAGCACATGTAGTACAGGTTGTGCCATAGAAATCCAAAGGGGATATATGGAATAGTACAATAGGCAACATTAATGCATTATGTAGATGTTTGTTGCATTCTGAAGCAGCAACTATTTGAAATGAGGCGCGCACACACAGTTTCAGCGCAAGATTTAATTACAGTCTTTATTGGGATTATACAATGGGGGAAAAAGACCTTTGTCTGTCAGAAAGAATGCAGTCAAACTCGACTCATGGAAATCCAAATAAGGTAGTTTGCCATTTTTGCAGAGCACATCCCTGTGGTACTATGCATATTCACTGCGACAGCGTTTGGGCCCATTAATCAGAAGCTATTCAGCTTCATAGCATGTCCTCTGAGAGGCTAGGATAATTAACATTGGGCCAAACGGACGAGCTACAATGTAGCAGCTTAGACAGAGGAAGCTGAAAGCTCCACATAGCATCATCACGCAGGGAAATGAAATATCTGCAACTGGGGCCTCACATGAATATTCATACAGCTCAACATGAGGCTTATATCAGAATATGACATGAACATACATAGCTCATGGCCCCCCGTTAGCACCGATAGACATTTTTCATATCTCTTACATTATGTGAGTCAGACCGTATCAGTTATTCAACGAGGTGAAGTGGGTGCTCTCATCTGTAGCCTACCGTACATGCTGCACACGTTGCATTAAAGGACCACTTCACCACTTCTACAACTTCTCTTCCTATAATTGGTCCTAACTAATGTTCATGATAAAATACCACAATTTTTTTCTACTCAGTCTGTGTCTCATAGGAAGGCTGTGGGCAGTTCAGAAACCCGTCCACCAGTGACATCATCGATGGTGAATCCAAGCTAATAGAAATGGCAGGCTTTCTTTTCTAAAAAGTCGCAATGCAGAAGTTGAAGCCATCGTTCTCACGATAAACATCTACCGGTAAATATATTTAAAAACAAATCTTGTTTAGAACAATTCTGCCTAATGATGTCACAGGTGTACGGGTGTCCGAACTGCCCAAAGCCCTCCTATGAGACAGAGACTGAGTAGGGAAAAATTGTGGTGTTTTATCATGAACATTAGTGAGGACCAATTATATGAAGAGATGTTGAAAAGTGGTGAAGTGGTCCTTTAAGGCATAGTGAAATATGTTTCTGAAATGGTTTCAAAGAGTTCAAATGGCCATTTACACATTTCTTTGTGAACACACCAAGAACGCCCCGAATGAAAGCAAGCATGCCATGTGCAGTTAAAGACTAGGCCTTGAAGGAGATTATATGCAATTCATTGATTGAACGTATAAAAGTACTAATTCAATTGCCATTATTCCTACTCCAAATTCCATATTTACCACCACCATCTAATCATCACCAGTAGCCAAACCCAAAGCAAAAATACCTGATGGTTCCCAGTCTCGTCCATCCCTGAACATTTCATACTGTCAGTCTGGTCCTCGACTGACTTTAATTGTAAAGGGAAACCAGACACACACACAAAAAATACAATAGTGATGAACCATGCAGAGACACACACACACACACACACACACACACACACACACACACACACACACACACACACACACACACACACACACACACACACACACACACACACACACACACAATTACTGGGCTGTTAATCAAAAAGGTTGAATTAATTAATAGTGACACCATCTGAATACAAATAAAAAGCATTATTTGTGCAGTCAGTAGGGGCACACAACACCAACAACATTAAAACCACAGACGGGAATTAGGAGACAAGTAATGAGACAGTAATCACACCATTTGCATATAGGGGTGAATATTAGGATGTGTTTTAAATTGTAATCTTACTAAATGGAAAAATGTGTTGTTAAAAGTACAGCATGCTCCAGACAGTACTACAGACAGTCCATGCAGTAAAAAGATTAAATTAAAAAAGTCACACCCGTGTTAAGTGAGGGGTGCTTTAATCATTTACACCAGTCGTCCCTGGTGGTCCCATTTGCTAAGACACATATGACGTAGATTCTCTATTCATTGTCAATGGCATATTAAACACTATAACTGTTTATAGGAGGGGCTAGCGCCCCTCAAAAAAGACAAAAACCTCATTACCTCATGTTGGTCCCGTCTCTTGGTGAAGATATTTCTGATGAAGGTTTCCTGGATCTGCTCCTGTTTGACCAGGTACTGCCACAGGCGTTTCACTGGCAGCGCATTGTGGTGGATCGACCTGGAAGGTTTGACACTCTCCTTATACCAATACCAACGCTTTCTTAGTCCATTCAATAAGTCTTATTCAATAAGGATTTAGTGTATATGTATTTGGTGCTTAGGGCAAGTTACATCAAATGTTTCATCCAAAGAGACGACCAAAGAGATATGTTGAAAGTGAAGAGTGGCCAGGCCACTTGTGATTGCACTTAAGGATAGATTTAGACCTGTGAATGTACAGAGACCCTGAGAGGCACTTCTTCACCCCATTACACTGGTAAGTGTATGACGTGCACGCTCCACACGTCTGCTGCTGAAGGCAAGTTCAAAATCAAACTGAATAGCTCTCACGTGTCCCCATGTTTGACCGCTCAAGCGTATGTATGAGGTAATAAAAATAAATAAAAATAATCCCCCAAATAAAACATGGCTCTCATCTATTTGTCGTGCTAATCAAATTTTGTCTCTCTCCAGGGTCCATGAGAGAGAACAGAAGACATACACGGTTGATAATAAAAGAGTTTCATTAATGTGGAACACTATTCTCAATTGAAACCACTCTAAAGCAATTTAAAACCTCTGATTCATTTAGTAAGGATATATATTACAAGTAAGACGCGCAAACGCGGGAAGCGAACGCAGCTCGTGTGTGTGTGGTTGTGTGTGTGTGTGTGTGCTACAGCTGCGCCCTGTGTGTGTGTGTGTGTGCTACAGCTGCGCCCTCTGGTGGCGGGCGGGTGGTGTCACAGCGGGACAGACACACACACACACACACACACACACATACACAGACATGAGCAGCAGGGTCTCATAGTAAGTGGCTCACTGCGTTCGCAATAACCAGCGATACAGTATTTTATAAAGCAGCGGTTCCCAAACCCTTTTGGCCATGCACTCCGTTACCTCCCGACATAGCTGACGCACCCCCCCCCCCCCCACATGAAAATATAAATTGCATAAACTATAGAGACATATATTTCCTATTTATCCACATATATGAACCTGAATATATATACGGTATATATATATAGCATAGGCTATATTCTGCATATACTTGCCATTGCTATTGGCATAATATATTTAAAATAAAACCAATAAAGCCTTTTCATGTCCCGCAACCCCTAGAAGTTTGGGAACCACTGAAAAGGAACACCGTGAATCAACAGACCACACACTAATGGTGTATACCTGAATGGCGTGTTGGATGGTTCAAACAGGGCCTTGTGTCTGAGGAGGGCAGGGCCGGGGGCGAGCGTGTCATCCTGGGGGTGTGTGGAGATGTACTTGGAGGGCGGTCCTCCAAAGATCTCCAGCCTCTTCTGAAGCACCTGTTCCCAGCGCTGTAAGGTCTTCAGCACCGCATGGCACAGAGGAGAGCCCACAGGCAGATCTGGACACACGTACAAATGTAAAGCAAGTACACACACACACACACACACACACACACACACACACACACACACACACACACACACACACACACACACACACTTTATATGGAAAGTTAAGTGAGCGTGGTATGCTTAGGAGTGTGAATACCTGACCTTTGCATGTGTTAAAGGGAACTCAAACCCCTGACATTAAGTAAAGTGCATTTTGCTCAGGGAACAAAAGTTAGAAGCCTGTAAAAGATCCAAGTGCTCCAGTGACCTTACAGTGGTACAGTGGCTTGAAAGATTCAGTTGGAGGGTTGAGTTCACCATTAAAACTCCTTTGGCAACAGTTAGGGCCTGAATGATGCTACAATGGACCAACAGCTTGACAGTGTGTGCATACCTAAAAGGTCATGTCCTGCCATAGGGTAGAAGGACTTGAGATTGCACAGGACCAACTGAACCATCGCTAGGCGCATCAGACACCAACTAGAACAACAGAGAGAACAGCACACAGTAAATCATTTCATGAAAGTCAGAACAGGTGACTTGGATTTGAATGGAAAGCATCCTCCTCAGCCACCATTCTGACAACCAGGCCACTGCTGCTGACTTTGTGTTCCAGAGACAAGCCTGTCTCTGGAACACAAAGTTCAAGAGACAAGCCTGCCATTTGCTGTGATTGTTAGAATTATCTCCTAAATATCTTTATTTATTTATTTGAACAAATGTAACATTTGAAATGACAAAATGGCAATTTAGTTTTTTTCTGCCGCAGCCTGTGTAGTGTGTACCTGTAGGAGTTATGGTTGGAATGTTCCCTTAGTGGGGAGTTGGGGTCAAAGACGTCTTCGTACTCCTCATCATTCTCCTCGTCCTGGCTGGCCTGGCTCTCCTCTGAGTCGTACTCCTCTCTGTTCTCGGATGGTGGAAGGCAAGGCTATGCGCCACGACAACATTGAGTTATTTATTTATATTCAGAAATATAATTGAGGTGCCATTTCTGTTTTGGGCTGAAATTTCCCTTAGAAACTACGATGATACAACAGTATCACGCAGGGCAATTAACACATTTTCGATTACATTTGTGAAATTCAATACAAGGAATGCTCCAGACAGATCATACTATATCAGACCATGAAAAAAGAAAAAAGTATCTAAATAATAACAATAATAAATGTTGTAATTATATTCTGAAATAAGATTATTGAATATTGTCATCATAACCTAGGGTGTTTGTCAAGACTTTTTCCACCCCGTCTCAATAGAACACATATCCACTCGGCATACCTTGGCGATGAAATAGTCCCAAATGCTAAGTTCTGGAGGGACGAAGCTTTCCTTGAAGATGGAGGGCGCGTCATGCTCCACCACCGCCTCAGGCCTGGGGCAGGTGGGGCTGGTCGCCCCCTCCCCGTCTGGCCTCGCCTCCTCCCTGGAGCTGCTGCGCGAAGCACGCATCCTGAAACGTCTGGACCTGCGCTCTGACGTCTCATTGGCTGGTGAGACTGGAGCAGTCACACAAAACAAAGCAGCCGTTTTCTCTGTGACTTTAATCGACACGAGCATCATTTCCTGACATACAGTGCTGATTTATGGACGGTCCAAAAGCCAGTACCATCCAGGCGCGACTAGAGGTCCTCAGCACCTTCTAACACTCACTAGTGATAAAGTTAACATCAAAGTTTCGTTAATGCTAACTTTAGAGAAGTTACGGCAAGCTTGCATCACTCTCCCTCTGTTCAACATGAGACAGAAAGAGTGAGAGACAACATGTTTTTTTCCTGTGAAAGGAAGACAGACACACACACCTGACAACCTGACCTTCAAGTTACTCGGCCGCAAGTACCCCCCCTTCCCCAGCAGTATAAGCACACAACCACACATCACACCAACCTGGCTGTGATGATTTTGAAGGACTGCCGTGTTTCTGTACGGCGGGCGCGCGAGCCCCTCCTCCGAACACGGCCACCCACAGCTTGCTGTTGAGTGGGTGGGCGACGATGTGGAACAGCTCGTTGCTGGAGTGGGTGGCCAGGCCGTGGACAAACAGGCTGAGGAAGACGGCGGTCAGGATCTCGCAGAGTAGAACAGCCAGACCCGGCTGGCTCTCCTCACCTGCCGAGTTCAACAGGCGGATCAACGAGGCGATACCTAGAGTACAACCGAGGGGGTGAATGATGTGAACAATGGTTAAATGCCCACAATAAGGCAATTGTCTATGTTGTTATAATATGAACAGCTTATGCAAACTATATCTAAAAAGGCATTTCTGTAACACGAACTGTTAAGAGTATTACAGAAATGGCCCACACACAAACACACGCATTTCCAGCTGGCTAATTACGTAGCTTGCACTGCGCAGTGTTCCTGGTTAACATAACCAAACTAAAATCTAATAATCCACTCATGTCAGAAGGCTAACTAAAGATACAACAGCAAAGCATGGACAAAGTGAGTGGTCTCTTGTCTCGAGTTAAAACTAAAGAATCTGTGTTGCTGTGCATGTGTGAGGGGAGGGGGAGGAGCGGGGGATGGAATGTCAGACTGCACTCTCTCTGACACGGAGAGTATGAGACACGGAGCGGCTCTATACATCTCTGTAAAAAACGGTGTTTTACCGATTTTGCCATTTGTGTTAAATAACACCATAAACTGTCCGCCATTACCCGTTTCATGTCGCGCACTCCCTAGAGAATGTCCGCGCACCACAGTTTGGGAAAGCCTTCTCTAACGGCAGTAATAGGAGGGGTCAGAGTCTTTTGACCCTACTGGTTGTGTTGTATACTGTTAAGTATGTATAGAATATTGTCAAATCCAATATGGGCATTTTGCTGTACAAATTAGCTCATTGATGGTGTCATCGGTGTCAGCCTGGTCGCTGGTCAGCTGAGTCAGCAAAGCGTGTACTGTGTATGTACAGTTGAGTAGTAGGTGTATTTTGGCATTTCCATTGTGAGGAAGCGTGTGTTAGGGATACGTCACATACCATGGTTAATACATTGTAAACCTTTAGATCCAGTGTGTGGTCTCTATTTTTCAAAACATTTAGAGACGTACAAATAGACACTTCTATATAGCCAAAGAACAGAACAGGAATTCATCATACAGGAGGTAAAACGGGAAAAGAAACATAAAGTGAGGGGAAAAGGGGTGGGTGGTGGGCTGATTCAGATTTTACGGAGGCCAGTTTTGAATTGCAGCCGTCCGTAGGTGGCCTTTGAGAGCGGTTTTGAAGGGATTTGCATGTCTTAATGACTGTTGGTAGGGCGTTCCACATTTTGGTGGCATAGGAGCGAAAATAATTTAGTCCCTTGTTTGTGCCGAATCTGGGTTGTACATGGTTTGTTGCACTCCCTCTGGTGTTGTGGGTGTGGACTTCGTTAACATTAAGGAAGTATCTAGACAGGTACATGGTTATCTTGATGGTGTATCGAATTTTGTGGACCAGACGCATTGCAAGATGCTGTACTCTGTCGTTGACCCTAAGCCATTCCAGCCTGTCGAAGTGGGCAGGGGTGAGTGGGTTCGGGGGGTGAGGCCAAGTAGGAGCCTGACCAGTTTGTTTTGGGAAGTCTGGAGCCTTGTTTTAAAGGAGAATTCCATGCTAAAAGGCTTTCTTCCCTTTATTTGTAGTTGTTACGTCCCCAACAAAGAGGTCCAGGTGTTATTTTGTGAAAAAGCTCCTTATTGGCTATTTCCCCTACCATAAGCCTTAAATGAATTGCATTGAATGGGAATTTAATGGGGCTATGGGGTGTTGTGCTAATTCACTTATTTCCATCACTCAAAATTATATGTTTTTTGTATATATCCTCTCTTCATAATGTAAATAATATCCCAAACGGCACAGTTTACTACTTATTTCGATGGAAATAAGCAAATTAGCACAACACCCCATAGCCCCATTCAATTCCCATTCAATTCAATGCAATTCATTGAGCGCTTATGGTAGGGGAAATAGCCAATAAGGAGTTTTTGCACAAAAAAAACACCTGGACCCCTTTGGTGGGGACGTAACGACTACAAAGAAAGGTAAGAAAGCATTCTAGCATGTAATTCTCCTTTAAGGGCCTTTGAGGTGCTGTCGTACCAGGAGGTGCATGCATAGTCAAAGAAACCTTGTACGAGGGCTCCTGTTAGGGTCTTCAAGGTGTTTTTGTTGAACAGTGAGGAGATCCTGTAAAGGAATCTTGTTCTTTGGTTGACTGTTTTGATTACTTTGGTGGCTATTTTATCACCGGAAAGATTATCCTCCAGGATGGAACCTAGGTAGGTAATTTCATCTTTACATGTGATAATATTGTCACCCACTCTAACCAAGAAGCCATCTGCCTAGAGATTACTATTAGATCCAAAGAGAATGGATTCAGTTTTTCCCATGTGTAAAGAGAGTTTGTTATCAGCGAGTATTTCAGAGAGACCCAGAAACAAGAACTTTTGATATACACCTCACCTCATACAGTTGGGGAGCAGACCTCTGATATTTGTGTGTGACTGTATGATTAAACACATTTTACGCATTTATTTTCAGCAAGTGACAGACCGTAGTATAAATGCTGGTTTACCTGGCCACTGTGCAGGAGAGGTGTTCGGTTGGACAGTCTCCTCCATGCTGATTGCTCTCATCGGCTGCTTCTGAGCCAGCAACACACTCTGGTACACAATCCCAGTCAACTCATTCACGTGGCTGTGGCGGAACGAATGCAGGCACACAAACACGCATAAGCAATACACTCAAAATCAGCATGAGAGCAAAACGAAAACATCTGCATAAAACATGAAGTACAGTACTTGGAAAAAGTGGGGAAAGTAAAGGGCTTACAGAAGGTAGTGTAAATATATAATGTCAAACACAGTTAATGTTTTAACTTTGTTGCTAAATTAGGAAACTAGACCGGTCCCCGGTTGTAGAGCACTGAGTCGGTAACGATGGAAGTTGGCGATCCATACCCGACCCGGCTATGCAATACCCGTTGTACCCGTGTCAGAGTACCCGTTGTACCCGTGTCAGAGTACCCGTGTCAGAGTACCCGTTGTACCCGTGTCAGAGTACCCGTTGTACCCGTGTCAGAGTACCCGTTGTACCCGTGTCAGAGTACCCGTTCCACCCATTTCGTCTGTCCCTTTTCTGCCCATATATAGAGATTTCTGTATCTCTGTCTCTGTGATTACAGCCGTACACACGTACAGACAGATAGAGACGTGGTGCATTTATAGATAAGAGGTCTCCCCAACTGATAAAAAAGAATCTGCAGGTTCGCCAAATCACCAGTTGAGATCGGTTCCAGCAATGACAAAAAATACTAACAGGCTACCAATGTACTACATAAGGAATTCAACAAACGTTCCTATGATATGAGCCATATTTCTCACATCAAAGGGGGTTATTATAAATGAATTTGAGTAGTTAGGGGCTGAGAACAATGGGTATGGGCTCAACCCGATAGGGGGCCTATTAGTTTGCTTTTTGAGATCCAGTAAGTCTTTCTGTAAGCTCCTTTCAAAGAACCAATTGCCTCCACATGAGAGAGGAACATGTCAGCCGAGAGGAACATCACTGAGAGGGGAGACGCGGTACGGGGATGTGATGCCTTCATCGTTTGCACCAGATGTGATTGCCAATTCTACAACAGGTCGTTTCGAGGAAGCAATCTGATTGGTTGAAACGGCTTCTAGCCGTGGGCTAAACAAGCACCATTCACCACCTAATCAAAACAAAGAATTCAGCTGCTCTGTTCTCCCAGAGCGCTAGCAAACTCGGGGGCTAGGCTAGCTAGTTTCTTGGGTCATTTGTGGTCGTAGTGACTACATCTGTCATTAAAGAAATATTTTTTTTCAGTGATTTTCTTAGTTTTAAGTTGTTGTAGAATTAGAATATTACACTTGAGGGTGTGGTTTAACGTGATTATTGCCACTTCAGTGATGCTTGTGGAACTCTACTTCGTCTCGTTCCTGACCACATCACTGTCATGGCAATAATCATGTTAACCCATACATATTTTGAACTTTTGACTTGAACAAAAATTACAGAGGTTATTTCTAATTGACCTATAGCTAAGCCCCTCTCCAAACTGCTATGGTCCAATCACAGCTAAGGATAACATGGGTTAGACAAACCTATAGTTTTTTATATGATAAAACATTGTTTTATAAAAGAAATGTCACGCACATATTTTTCCAGTGCATACAGTATGGCAGGCCTTGATGATGGATTTGGAAGAGATTTTGAAGGTCTGGTTCCAAAAATGAACCAGTATTGAATGTGTAAAATCCATGATATTTACATTGGAATGAATGAGCCTGGCTGGAAAGTGTCCAAGTGGGAGTGTCTAAGTGGGAGAGGGAGGGGCTTTGCTAAAGGTGAATTTCACTCTGTGTTATGGTAAACTGCAGTACTCATTCATCACTGCTCTTCAAGTTGTGTGTACAAATCTCTGGCCAAGAGTAAGCCCTGGATACAGCCAACCTGTTCCCCAGTCAGTTAAGAGTGATGAAAGTGCAACTTTAAGATCTTTAAGCTAGAATAATAAATAAGTCTTTTCCCTAGTCTCATGCCCTAAAAAAATAACATTTCTCCTTTCCCTGCGTGACATTTTTCACTGTCACAAGCAATTCTATTTCTGGGGTCACAGCACCATAGCTCTGAGGTTCATGATCCGGTCAGAGCTGGAGTTAAAAGGATTCTGTAGCAGCGCGACAAGCACTCTGACAGACAACCGTGACAGGCATTCTCACAAGCAGCACAGCTGTAGACAACAGTGGTGCTTGAAAGTTTGGGAACCCATTAGAATTTTCTCAATATCTTTTTGCATGATTATGAACATGACGCGTATAAAGAGACACTAATTAATTGTACAAATGTGATGTAAATATTGTACATGGTCATTTATTTATTGAGGGAAATCCAATATTATATATTATATAATATCCAATATTTGTGGCAAAAGTATGTGAAGCAGTTCACCCCCTTATGGCCATTGACGTAATTAATCAAAAAAGCCATCATAACCGTTGAAGTGAATGACGTAAATGTTTTATTCCCTATAATCAGGGGCTTAATGTAGCAAAATGTAGCAACCTTTAGCTTGTTTGGCTAACGGGCGATGTAATCTACCTAAAACCCGACGAAATCCTCGCGTGCACGCTCTCGCACGCACGCGTGCGGTCTTTATGTGCAGCGAGCCGTGCGACACACAGAAGAGACTGGAGACAGACAGCACCTGAGAGACAGCTGTCTCTCAGGTGTGAACAGGTCAGCAGGTCACTCAAAGCAAAAATCTAACAAATGCTCAGTGACACACCCACCTGTGGTTGTGCCCCTCGCAGAGACACTGGTAGATACAGGCAGACAGAGAAGCAGCCAGGCTGTGCATCACGTAGATCTGAAAGAACAAGCGTCATACAGTATGAAAGTTTGTTTACAATCCCTACTAAAGAGATGCATATATTTCTGCATTCCTCAGATGTGTGACAACTCAAAGGGATAGTTCAGATTTTTTGAACTTAAGTTGTGGTGGGTAACTCCTGTGGTGGGAGTTCTGCTCTGGTTTTGGTGAAATATCAAGTAGTTCCGGTCATTTTGTGGGGGGCACTGGGGACCACGCAGTAAAAGTAAATTAATCCACAAAACTAACGTCATTTGTATTGTTGACCTATTTCTAAAATTAGTACAACTTCCGTTCTTTTTTTACTCTATCACACAGAACTGTTTTTTGTGTCCATAATACTACGCCCAAAAAATTGTTCCATGTGATGGAGGGGTCAAAGTTGAACGAAAGTCTTCTACTTTTAGGCCACGGATGAGAAAAAGGTGCATGAAAAGGTCTTTGAGGACGTTGGGGAAAATAAGTTAGCCGTTAGGAGTCGCATTTACTATGAATACCTGCATCTCCCATCCATTAGTCACGCCTCCATAATGTCACACCTCCATATATGGTCACACCTCGTGACATCACGCTTACATATATGGTCAAGCCTTGTGACATCACGCCTTGTAACACGTCACGGCACCATATATGGCCATTTCCATATATGAAGATCACGACACTGACCATATCTAACCCTGGATAACCATACATGGAGAAGACTGGATCATCACCTAGATCTGCATATATGGAGCCAGGCCGGGAACTCTACAACTGACCTCAAACCCTTAAGCCCTAACCACACTTAAGGGTCACCATGCAACTCCTTGGGTCCAAACAGTTGCAAGGAGTTAAACTAAAACCATCTCGACCCTTTGGTGTGGTTTGGGCCATTGAATTCCATGCGTTGAATCACTAGGGACGTGCAACAGGACATATCACATGGCAGGGACAACGCTAAAACCGTCTTGACCCTTTGGTGTGGTTAGGGCTTTAGATTTCCATATATGGAGCTGACCTGTTCTGACATTCCATATGTTGATCCCACCCCACCCGTCCTTCCTGTTTTGACATTCCATATGTTGATCTGACCTCATCAAACCCTGTACACTCAAACCCTGTAAACTCAAGACACGCTCCATATATGGCCAGACCACATTACACTCAAGACACTGCCCCTGCTGCAACCCTTATAAATCCATATATGGAGCTCACATGTTCTCTCTGGGACAACATACAGATTACTCCCACCAAATTCTGTTCAGACCCACAGATAGGAGGAATTACAAAAACCCAGCAAAGTATTGCTGGGGGCAAGGTAATAATGAGTGGGAGCTGATATAATGATCTATTTAATCTGTTGAGAAATGATTCTAAAAACTGTAAATTAATTCATAATTGTTTGCACCCACAAGGAAAGATTCATTAACTTGCTAACTTTAGCAGAATACACAAGTGAAAATACACATTAATGTCAGCGTTATTGTTTGTCACAATTTGCCTAACTTTTAAGGGACTAAAACATAAACAGACTAGGGCTATAACGATTGATTATTTCTGTAGCATTTATTCTAACAATGACTTTGTTGATGCATCGAAAACTTCAACTATCAACAAATACAATTGATTTACTTGGTTATTAAAATAATTAACTGTTGCACCCCCAAAACAGACCAATAGATCAATGAGAGTAAAACAGCACAAATACCACATTTGAAATAGCTTTCCTCTGATACAGAGCATATGGCCCCAGGAGTGGGCACAAACAGGAATTAAGGTTGAATTGGGACACACTTGAAAAATTGAAACCATTTACTTCCCCATAACCTGCCTACTAATATGTCTCTACAATACATACAGTAGGCTTAACATCAATTTCACAGATTGTGAGCTACATGGACCAAAAAAAGAATACATTTAATTTTGTGGGTCATTTCCCACATCTCCCAGTGCCCTTGTCCTCTTGCAATGGAAACTTAAATTCAGAGCTCTGTTTTGTCAAGCAGAAAAAATCATTTGTGTGAATGAAGAGATTCCTGAAAAACACCAAAAGATTGCAAATCTCTTTGCGACAAATGTATGCAATGTATCAACTTTTATTGCACAACATTGTTGTTCAACAAAGAAAAAACAGAGCTTAAGTGGCTAGCCAGACTAATCGATTTAGTTCATTAGAAAAACCACACTTTTTCATTATTCGATGAATCGAAAAAGTAATCATAAGTGGTGACCGTGAGGACCAGGGGTCATTCTGTGTGTCTCACCTCGCTGTTGATCACATCAGGGTGCGGGGGAGAGTCCAGGCCATTGATGGTGTGCAAGATGTCATGGGTCAAGTTGGTCAGGTGGACTATGGGATTGGCCACCACCGTCTTGGCGTTGGCCGTGCAAGCCAAAAGAAGAGGGATGGAGGCATGCTGGGGGCAGAGTGCCACCGTTGATGGGCTAGCAGAGTCGTCCTGTAGGCAGGATGTGGATGTTAATACAGTTCAAATTAAAGTAATGCATTGAACAAAACAACAATTGGATGTGCCATATTATTGTCTTCAATTAAAGGACCACTTCACCACTTTTAAACCTATCTTCATATAATAGGTCCTCACTAATAATCATGAAAAAATAGCACGATTTTTTTCTTCTCAGTCTGTGTCTCATAGGACGGCTGTGGGCAGTTTAGAAATTCCAGTGACATCATCATTAGGCAGATCTTTTTTTAAACAAGATTTCTTTTTACAAAAATATTGCGATTTTCATTATCGTGAGAACGATGGCTTCCATTTTTGCATTGCAACTTTTCAGGACTAGAAAGCCTGCAGTTTCTATTAGCATGTATTCCCCATCGATGATGTCACTGAAAGACGGTTTCTGAACTGCACACAGACAGAGTAGAAGAAAATTGCACAATTTTTTCATGATTATTAGTGAGGATCTATTATATGAAGGTTGAAAAGTGGTCCTTTAAAGAAAACTGAAGTAATCGATTTTGGAGCTAAGGAAGACGCCCAGCTCCAATGAAAGCTAGCCAAATGAAAACCCTTGACATAGTCATGGACTCAGACTTGAATTTAAAACAGCCACATTAACACAATCACACAAGTTAAAGGACTTACTGTATGTCTCAGCAAGATCTAGAAAAACCTATCCACACATTAATCTTCACTAGACTTGTCTCTTACAGGTCTCCCTAAAAAAAAAACGACTAGTTGATTCATAACACTGCTGCTCAAGTCCTTACCAATACCAAGAAAGTGGAGCATATCACCCCAGTTCTTAAATCCTTCCTTACAAAATACCACTGTTGGGTCTATAAAGCTTTGAATGTTGTTTCCTTTGCTTGATGTTCTGTGTAAAGCACTTGTTGAAATGTGCTATACAAATAAAATTGCCTGCAGGCTAGTGCCTACAGTATGTTGCGTGTGGGATGAGTTCCAATGCACTGAGGCTAGTGCCTACAGTATGTTGCGTGTGGGATGAGTTCCAATGCACTGAGGCAGACACATCCAGGGATTTAAATGTGTTATGTGCAGTATCTGGGAATTAGGGTAACAGAGTGGAGAATAGAATGTTACATAATCAGGGATTATGTTGATATATATATAGTATATAACGTGGTTAATGTATATATATATGTGTATGTATATTATGTTTATATATATATATGTATATATATGGTATATGTACGTGGTTATGTGTATATAAATATATATATTATATAGGATACAACGATTAAGAATAGGTTACATTATGAATAGAGTGCTGATCAGTTCTTTCAGTCACAGGTCTGCAGAAAAGAGAAGTCTGGGTGTGTTTGCTTTGATGTGAATTGTGAGGCAACAGCCGGCCTCCTGCTGAGACATAATCAGAAGGGATGAGGATAACTGGGTATGATGACACAAGTATCATATCATAATCAGAAGGGATGAGGATAACTGGGTATGATGACACAAGTATCACAGTGCAAACTAACCCAAGATGAGATAAGATGCGTAGAATCTGACCAAAGGCAGTGAGGGGTGTGGGACCTGTGTGTGTGCGCTCGCATGTGCAAAGTATAGCCATATTACCGGTAATCATAGGAACCCTAGTGTCCCCATTCTGAGGCAAGTATTTTGTAAAAAATCTACAAGCTCACAACGTTAGTTCTTGATGAATCGTCAACAGACCATCTGTATGTTACTTCAAGCTCGCAACGCATTGTGACGTGTTGTAGATCGGCAATTTTCAAATAACCAATGTACTACTAGGGTTAAAGTGCTTAAACTGACTTTTAACTCTTTACATTTTTATCCCACGATTTTTCAACCCATTATTTCACCCAGTGTCAATTATCTAATGTAATCCTGGGCGCTACATTTAATTAATAGGCCAACAGCATCTGGCTTGACAATGCAGAAATATGAAAGAATATGGATGACAGCAGGAGGGGACCAAAGGTTGTGTGTGTATGTGTGAGTGTGTGTTTGACGGGACGAGTTGCTGCTTTTCTTCAGAAATCAAAAGCAGTAGAGCAGAATTAATTCACTTTGAACGTCAACTGTGCCACCAATAAGCACTGTTCCAATGACAACTTATGAGAGCAGTTAACAATTCTTAAGATTACAATTTGACTTCTAGCGAGACGTCCCTCCGGAACCTCACTAAGGTGCGTTATCAATCAATGAGATCTGGAAGTAGGCCTGCGTGAGTGTGTGTGTTTGTGAGTTGCAATAAAGTATTGAATATGGTTGCATTAAGCTGCATGCACACACAGGGAGTGCAACAAACCATGTACAACCCAGATTCGGCACAAACAAGGGACTAAATTATTTTCGCTCCTATGCCACCAGAATGTGGAACGCTCTACCAACAGTCATTAAGACATGTGAATCCCTTGACTCCTTCAAAACCGCTCTCAAAGGGCACCTACGGACGGCTGCAATTCAAAACTGGCCCCCGGAAAATCTGAATCCCCCCCCCCCCTTTTTCCCCTCACTGTATGTTTCTTTTCCCTTTATGATGAATTCCTGTTCTGTTCTTTAACTATATAGAAGTGTCTATTTGTACGTCTCTAAATGTGTTTTGATGAATTTAATATGGTGGACCCTCTTGTAAACAAGTGTAATGCTTTGTTGGGTCGTCCACTCACAGTTAACAGTCTTTGTATTGAGTTTGTTCCTGAAATGTACTGTAATTCTGCAAACTGTTAATAAATATTTCAATCAATCAAAACAGCTATGAGAGAATGAATGTCAAACCCTGGTTGATCCAGTTGCTTTCAGAAGGTTTTGTGGTTCATCTTTCATTCATGACCTTCCTATAGTACTGTGTGTGTACCTTTTGGATCCTTCACAAAAATAATCGGTCAACAACTGCTAAGATGCCAACTGAGTCTATAGTAACCACGCAGCCCCCTCCTCCAACTCCTCCCTATGCACTGGCCCTATATATACTAGGGATGTTAAGTTAATTGTTTAATCGCTGTTAAGAAATTAGTCGATTAGACGTAATTAATCGAAGATTATGCGGTTCTATCATTGGGTGGTTTTCTGTGAAGGTAGAGCTGTCTGGGAAATTAAGATTCTCAGATTGTTTACAAAAACTCAGCTTAACTAACCGGTTAATCGATCGATAAGCTTATCAAAACGTATAAATTAAATATTAATGCATTAATCGATAATTCACACCCCCAATATATACACTGTACACACGCACAACCCTTGACAATTTCATGCCTTCCTTACACCTCGTCTCACACACACACACACACACACACACACACACACACACACACACACACACACACACACACACACACACACACACACACACACACACACACACACACACACACACACACACACACACACACACACACACACACACACACACACACAATACTGTGTGTCCAACACTAGGGTTCATACCGGTATTCTGGGATGAAAATTTAGCAAAAATAGCTCTACAAGCTCACACTGTTGTGAAATCAGCAACATCTTAGATCAGCTCATTTTGTTGAAGAGATGTGGTTTAGAAAGAAAGAAATCACAGTATCACACCTGTGTGAAGTGAGGGGCGTTCTCAACAGGCCCGGCGAAAATTAAGGACCACAACAAACACAACAAAGTCTGTACACTCAAGAGTCAAGACAGTGCCCCCCTTAGATCTCCATATATGGAGCTGACCTGTTCTGACATTCCATATGTTGATCTGATTTCATCAAACACTGTACACTCAAGACACGCTCCATATGTGGCCAGTACAGAATTCATTCCATATGTTGATCTGACCCCCCATGCAAAAGCACCAGCACTCGTCCAGCAGTCTGCTGTCACCCAGGCGGATATGTTGATCTGACCCCCCATGCCAAAGCGCCAGCGCTCGCCCATAGTCTGCTGTCACCCTTTAGGGTGAGGTCGCTTCTCGCCCCACAGGCGTCTTAGACTGAAGTAATTAAAGCAGGTTATGTTTGCATGTTTGGAATTGTAACAGCTGAAATCAATAATATATCAGTATTTGGATATTAACCTGTGGGCCGCATGTGGCCCCTAGGCTGCCAGTTGCCCATGTGTGGTGTAAGTAACTGGTTAAAAATATAGGGCCCATATAATAATAAGTTCCCTTATTCCATATATTCAGCATAGTTTGCTGTAGGACCAGATTACACTGTGGGGTGATGGTGGCAGACTGGGTGATGACACTGTGGGGTGAAGGTGGCAGACTGGGTGATGATACTGTGGGGTGATGGTGGCAGACTGGGTGATGACACTGTGGGGTGAAGTTGGCAGACTGGGTGAATGGACACTGTGGGGTGATGGTGGCAGACTGGGTGAATGGACACTGTGGGGTGATGGGGCAGACTGGGTGAATGGACACTGTGGGGTGAAGGTGGCAGACTGGGTGATGACACTGTGGGGTGATGGTGGCAGACTGGGTGATGACACTGTGGGGTGATGGTGGCAGACTGGGTGAATGGACACTGTGGGGTGATGGTGGCAGACTGGGTGAATGGACACTGTGGGGTGATGGGACAGACTGGTGAATGGACACTGTGGGGTGAAGGTGGCAGACTGGGTGATGACACTGTGGGGTGATGGTGGCAGACTGGGTGATGACACTGTGGGGTGATGGTGGCAGACTGGGTGAATGGACACTGTGGGGTGATGGTGGCAGACTGGGTGAATGGACACTGTGGGGTGATGGTGGCAGACTGGGTGAATGGACACTGTGGGGTGATGGTGGCAGACTGGGTGAATGGACACTGTGGGGTGAAGGTGGCAGACTGGGTGATGACACTGTGGGGTGATGGTGGCAGACTGGGTGAATGGACACTGGGCTCACTGACTTCCTGGACTACATGTTGTCTCAGTAAGACAGCCCTCCCCCTATCCACAAGGAGGACCAGTGCACCAAAGCATTATGAGAATTGTAGTCCAGGAAGGAAGTGAGCCCAGTGTCGATGACATCAGAGACACTGGGCACACTGGTAAAATCTAAAATATCTAAAACCACATATTACACTCGGAGTAGAGCCGCTGCTTCTTCGCCTAGAAAGGAGCCAGCTTAGATGGTTCGGGCATCTGCTTAGGATGCTAAGGACCCGACTACGGATAAGCGGTTGAAGATGGATGGATGGACATATTACACGCATAAAACCCCCCAGGAAAGTGTCCCAAGTCTTCTAAACGTCGTTAAAATATTTTTTTTTGCTAAAAGGGTGAAGTGTCCCTTTAACGGTGACCGTGGGTGTGCATCCGTTTCAAATACCTGGTGTGATTCCTGCAGCAGCAAAATGAGCTCCATGCGCACAGAGGCCAGTCCTCCACCATGAGAGCCATGCAGGCTGCAGTAACTCAGGAACATCCTCAGAAGAGGCTGGTTACTCTGGAGCCAGTGTCTCCGGCTCCTCTGGCTCTCACAAGGCGGGCTTACAGGCTGTTGAAGGAAAAACATTATAATCAATTAGCCCCTCCTTGGTTTTTACTACCACATAGGGATGGATCTCGTTAATTTGTATTGATAACAAGCACCTCATCGATCAGGCTTATCGAGTTGTTCAAATGTTCAAATACAGTACTTTTATAACAGACGGAAGGCAATTTACCTTTTTACTTTTGGAAACTAATATTGAAGAAACTGTTGACTGTTAATGTGTGTATCGTCACTTTAAAAGCATAATGTTGTTTACGCGGGCAGCGCTGGTTGGCAACTCTTTCATGACAATATATTCTGCTAAAGCTGTGACAAAGTTGTTAGGCCTGGATAATGGTTTTGTAAAACAAAACCATTCAACCAAACCAGTCAACCAAATCAAGCTCAAATTGAAAGCTGTGTTTTTGCCGCCCAGAATCTTTGTGCTATGAAAATAGGAGCAGAGGCACAAAGAAAGAGGAGAGAGGGGAGTCATGGAGCAGTTCACCCAAAACATTACTTAGTTTCTATACTGGCAGAGTTTCCGGTGGGAGACTACTGAGCAACTTATTTTTGTCAGTACAACATAAAAATACAAAAAACAAAAAAACAACACTTTTCTAATGAATCTGGTGAAAAAGATGTGCTGCCATGGCAGCAACCAAACACCCACCAGTCCCTCCTCTGCTGCCCCAGAGACAGGAGCCATAGTGTGGTCGGACAGCTCCAGCAGACAGGGCTTATAGCTGCAGCAGCGCTGGAGAGCCACCACCTGGGGAAACAAAATGGAATGTTTTTACATTCATGTTGCTACAGGGAATATATCATCCATGGGCTAGATAATCTGTGGAATGCATAATGTAATGCATTTCATCAAGTTATTAAAGGCTTCATTTTCACAAGACACTGCAATTGTTTCATAGACAAACAAGCCATTTGTCTTACTTGCCTTGTCTTTAGGTGGTTTTAAAAACACGTTACTACAGTCTCGGCCATCGAGACTTACATGAAAAAGTATTCTCTCACCTCTCTCTCTAGCCACTGGCAGAGCTGGTAGCGCAGCTTCCCTCCCTCCAGCTCGTAGCCCGTCGACAGGGTCCTCAGCTCATTGGTCAGGATCTTCAGGCACGCGCTGAACTTCAGCTGGGCTGCCAGGATGTCCTCAGATGGCATTATGAAGTCATCGCTGTTGATGTCCTTGCCGTCCTCCTCCGTGGCGGTCTCAGACAGAGACATGGTGTCCTGGGTGTCATGATGAAACACGCTGTCCCCTGTCACACCTTTCTTGCTGATTTTATTATCATCCTCGTCCTCGTCCTCGTCTTTGTCACTGTCCCACTTCAGCTCCATAGGCTCATCCAGGACAGCCATCGATGGCTGACTCCAGTCGAAACTCAACATAGAGTCCGATTGGCTGTTGGACAGGCTGTCCCCGGCCGACTCATACCCGTTCAGAACCGGGTATGAACCGTCAAAATCGGACGCCTGGCCTTTCTGGCTTCCGTCACTGAGTTCCGGGCTCATGCCCGTATCCCCCCGGCTGACAACCAGTTTGGAATGCTTGTGGACTTTGGGCATCTTGGAAAGAACTTCCAGGGCCAGCATAGGGCAGCCTGCCTGGAGGTGGGCATACGCTGCAGTGAAGAACAGCCTTCTCTCCACCAGGGTGATTGAGTCTGCTCTGCGGCCCTCGGTAGTCAGACCAACTTTGGCTTTTTCTGATGAGCCCAAATGCCGGCGGAGGATCAGAGGGTGAGTGCGGAGGTAGGTGTAGAAGTTGAACACCTCAGGGCTGAATGGGGACGTGGTTGAGGGACCTGCCATAGAAATACATACAAGTGAGACGAGACTGGGCTATTTAAACTGAAGAGTGTGTGCAAAACAGTCCCCCTACTGCTTTGATCACAGTTAGTGCCTGCCATGTTGTGTTATTGTTATTGAATCAGATGCGGAGAAGGGACGCACAATGAATCAGTAATTATATTCGACATTTTGTAGTGCAGAGCGCTCTTATCTAGGCCAAATGCCTGGCGTTCTGTTATTGGGGGACTAGAAGGACAACTAGGGAGCCTATGACAGCTAACTGAGAAGAGATAGTTAGCTAAATGTGGTTCCTAAATATTGACTCCTTTACATCCACGGTCTTTCCATATGTTTTATTTCTCGCTGCATTTTATATTTAACCGTCTTGCCACCAGCATTAAATCGCGCATTGCCAAAGTTTTATCGCGCGTAACACTTATTTTGAAGAGCCAAATATCCGTAACAGCATGTTACAATGACAAAATGCTGTGTGTGGTGTCTTGACCGGTTGTTGTTCTCTCACTCGGGGCAGAAAAAACCCGACTGCGTGTATCACAGCGCCTGCTGTCGGCCGTTGAAAAAACATGTTTTCACCAGAAACGACATTCATTGCGCCGATTTGGAGATACAGGCATTTGTATGCGGACCATTGAATGCAAGTGAATGCGCCCGCATCTTATAGCGGGGGGGTGGCATTATATTAACACTCATTCTACAAGATATTTCCATACAAAGCATTTGTTCATCAATTCATCAAAAAGGATTTGATTAAACACATGGTACATTGTTGTAAACTAAGTCTCCAAACTAAACTCCCAGACAGAGAAATCATCTCCACAAGGAGGGTGCTCATCAGGGAGCGCTTTCTCTCTCAAGTCATGGTGAGGTTCACATTAAGTTCAGTGCTTCTTCCATTCTTGATGCAAGCTTTACAGACAAGTCCTATACACACACACACACACACACACGCGTATATCTTTCTCATGTGATCTACACTTGTGTTCACTTGCACGCATCCATAAATAATATACTAGACCAATTACTCCTATGACAGAAGACAAGGTTGTACCTGGGATCCATGACATCAGACATACAGCACTAAGTCACTGGACTCACTGCTGGTTCAACTTGTCACCCACAAAAATATCTATGAATAACAGTAGTCACACATGCAACATTTTTGTTTAATCTTAGCCGTTATAAACAAGCCTGCTTTTAATACCAAAGACCTATTAGTGCAAGAGAGGAGCACTGACGGTCTGCTATTGTCTGTACTTCCTCTCAGCAGCATGTCTCTGGAATAATATTCCAGAGACACTATTTTTATTTTGTATTTCCTATATGTCTATATTATAGACACATAGGAAATACAAAATAGGATCCTCAGTATTCATTTATTATTATATCCCGTAATTAATTTACTATGTCTTATTTGTAACTCCAAATGTAACTAAATGCACATGGAAGGGCCCATTTGGTTACATTCCTACACACTAAGTTAGCAGCACTGGGATTTGACTGTGTACTAGCTAAATCCCAGACAGACATCGTTTAGCACTATAAATGTACCGGGGTCAGATGTGCCCCCAGTGGGCCCAGAGGTGGTGCTCTTAGCAGGCTGTTCCAGCAGAGTGTCCAGAGCTCTGCTGTACTCCTCCAGGACCCAGTGGGCCACGCTGCGCAGGAACGGGTCTGGATGAGCTGCAATCTGAGCAGGAGAACATACTATCAGACTGGAGGCACCTTCAGGTAACTCCCGAGTTCATTTTCCATACAAATGACAAGCACATTTCAAGTGAATTAGGTACATTTCCATCAACTTATTGGCCTATAAAACGGTTATAATCTAACCCATATTCATCTTTTATTGAAACATTTCATTTGCCATATAATCCAGACATTAGTGGCTAACAGATTTATGCTAAGGATGTCATGGAAATTACCTTTCCTTTTCACATTTTGCAATTTCCAGACTGAAACCATCAACACACACACACACACACACGAACTGAGTACCTGTTTGTCCATGCCGAGGACGTGTCGTTGAAGGATCTTTTTGTAGGTGGAAGCCGTCTCAAACTCAGACTCATACAGCCTAGAGATCACCAGTGCCAGCTGGATGTCCTGCAACTTCTCTATACACACCTGGAAGAGAAGTCATCATCGTCAGGGTTCACATTTCAGGGTTCGGATGAGGGCAGAATGGGACAGAACAAGCCTCGAGAAAATATTCCCATTTCCTAAACATAGTCTCAAAATGAAATGAGGTCACGTCCAACTTCTGTCACAGATACACCTCATAATTATTTTCGGAGATGAATTGGGGTTAGGATTTTCCCTTTTATCCCTAATGAGGGAGAGAAGGAAATCAAACATGCAAGTGTACATCTCCGTACACACAGCAGGGAGGTAGATGAGGTGTGCAACTCATCTCAGGCTCTCAGGGTGTGAGCTGCATTTAAATTAGGCTACCTACGCTAGAGAGACCAAACAAAGTCAACCGTTGCCCTTCACCATGATGACACTCATTTGCATAATTCTCAGCGAACGTAGTCATTTCTCCTGTAGAGAAAATAATGTGATTTCCACTCCCCACTAACAGGTCTTTCACAGCCAGGTTTAACTGAGCGAAATACAATGTTAAAAAACAAAAGTTTAACCGTGTAGATTATCTTTTCATAGTTTGTCAGACAATAAGCGATACTAGCATTCCTTTACAAACTACAGCATAACTGGGAAAGCATGTGGAAGAACGCATTTTAGGGCACAAATCTATATTTAGTAGCAGGAACATGCAGTATGAAGCAAAAAGTTATGGAAGTACATTCTTTCGTAACATGAAGGGACAATGTTGCTTGTCCCTTCTGTAAAGGGCCTTGCTGCGAGTAGGTTATTGCTTAAGGGAAATATTGTATGTAGAACACGGCAACACCCAAGAGTCAACAGCCCAACATCAATAATTCTTCAGTGCATATTGTTAAAAGCTTTTGACAAAGACACCACCTCTGGAACATGTCAGGCTGTTTTAATAAATAAAAAGGGAAAATACTGTACGTGCTGATAAAAAGTGCTGGTGTTGCAGAATGACATGCATCACCATAGCCACTATGTCCCTGTTGGGGAACTGCTTACAATATGCTAGGATTCTGATCATACATCATCCTAGAGCTAGGCTGAGGAATTCCATAAACAAAGACACCAATAATGTGGGTATGATTCATGATTCATCAGACGTAGCAAAAAATAAGTGACTTTTTATCTTGATTTTGCTTCTGTTGAAAAAAAAAATAATAATAAAGAAAAAAGGGTCTCTCTCATTTTTGTTTGGCATCCCTTCTGGTCCTCATTTACCTCGACAGCATCCTTGAGGGAGCCCGCCAGAAGGAAGAAGGCTGCAGAGTGCTGGAATCGCTGTTTCCCCAGAAGAGAAAAGGCATTCTTCAACGCCGCTCTCCTCCACCGCTCCTCACTGAAGTTGTTGCTGAAGAAGCCTGTCATCTTGACATTCTTTTGAGACCTGTAGGGGGAATAAGAGAATAGATTCCAAAACAACAACAACATTGCTGTCATTAATCTCTTTATAATCTGACAGTATTGATCTTGGCTTCGAAGGGAGAGAGAGAGAGAGAGTGTGTGTGTCTCTGTCTGTGTGTGTGTGTGTGTGTGTGTGTGTGTGTGAGAGAGAGAAAGCCTGTCAGAATAGTGCCTACCTGTAAAGTCCCCAGACCACTGCTTTCTTCTTCATGGCGAGGTAAAAAATAGCTGCGTCCAGAGGATCATTGTTCTTCTGAAAAGAAGCCTTGGCAACCTGACAAACGGAGTGGAGAAAAAAACCCCAACAACAAAACAAAAAGACAAATGCTTAGAATTTCAGTACACGTCCCTGCAGTCCACAGCAGCTTTATCTACAGTGTGAATGTTGCTTTGTGGAAAGAAGCACATACTAGATTATCATCGCTGTCGGGCAGAAAACTTGCATCTCCATGTTTCATCTTTTAATGTTTTTTTTTCCCCACAAATGAATGCTCCATTTTATACTTTGTCACATGACAGTATTACACAAAAGTAGCAAAAATAGCCAATGTACAAGCTCATTGTGAGCGGGTAGATCAGCTATTTTTGCCATTTCTGACAATGTGCAGAATTTCTGCCTATAATGTTAGGTTGAAAGTCTATCTGTGGGTTAAAATGCTTTACCAATTTAAAGTATTAACAGCTTGTGACTAAATAATAACTACTTTGGATCAATTGGAACAGAGGTTCTTTTTTCCTGAACATACAAGGTTTTCACCAGACAGGAAGAATATGCACTGCTAAATTCCTGAGTGTTAATTTAACTGTTGAGAGGGTAAAAGTGGACCCTTACAGGTCAATTTATACACTCTCGAGAGTTAATTTAACACTCAGGATCTTGCAATGTGGCACCGTTAATGCAGCCTCAGCAAAAAATACAGCTTTCCTCCTTTGGTAGTTTCAAGCACAATCAATCTGATCAATCATGTACGGACGATGAGCAAGTCAACGGTCGATTAAGAGCAGACAGATTACGCTGTTGTAGATGATAATTAATGCAGCATGGTGTCTTCCAGCGACACCGCTCTCAATAAAACCACCAAAAAGACACTATGCGAACATTCCCTTAGCACATACAAAGCCAATAAATGTACGGTAATGAAACCAACAAAACAAACTGAACAAAATGTAAATTTTAAATAGTTTGTCGAGTGCTTTATTTAACTTCCCCAGATACTAAACTACTAAAGTGCCTCTTGTGTAAAATATATTTGTATCTGGGTGCTATTGTGCAGCCATGGTTTGTTTATGGTTATGTCAGAGTTGATGTGGCTGACCTGCCGGCCTGCCCTCCCATTAGCCAATTTTAAAATGGGAACTGTTTAAGTGCCAGGGACGTTATCCCGGTCTTATTGCCGTCTTTGTAATGGATGCCACGGGCGTTAAGACGTCTTGATAAAAAAAAAAAAAAAAAAAAGCCCTTCCAAATTTTGAATATTCCTCTAAAATGGGGTACAGGTGATGACATGCATAATAGAATTACAAATGATTTCTTTCTTTATAATGGGCACTCAGAGCCTAAACTGGGGACCACATTTCATGAACATTAGGATAAATTAATGTATTTCCAGAATAGGGATACTAAGCTGACACACATTGTATTTGCATGAAGGTTTGGTGTGCTGCTATTTATACATGCACATATACACAAAAAAAGCCCACTTTGCTCACGTGCGTACCTTCTCAATGCACCTGCGTAGCTTGTTGGGGCTCCGCAGCCACCAGCCCACACCCATGGAGCGTAGCTCAGGCCAAGTGGGGTCAGCCTTGTGCAGGGCAGGCAGCATATTCAACAGCTCCTCCTCCGCTTCAGAATGGAATGCCCAGGCGTAGTGACACGTCGACAGGCCTGCAGAAGGGGTAAGGGGGGGGGGGGGGGGGTAGGGGAAAGATTTTGTCTTCCGCCTTTAGAAATCGACCATACCATTACGTCGTAGACCAGCTGACATGGTTTAAATGTGTAAGAATGTTTTCCTTTTGCATTTTAACTGTTTCTCTCTGGCCAGTGAGCATAATATCAGCACCTGAGGACCTGGAAACCTGAGCGAGCGATTAATTCATTAAGACCCGAAGCCGATTCTACAAAATGTCTTCTAAATCATGACAGTTGAACCTATGTTTCTACGTCACTGGTTCTCAACCCTTTTCATGTCAAGGACCCCCAGAACTATCTGTATTTGGCCGTGGAACCCCATCTGAAAATACGTTGTTCCAAGGACCACCCAGAAGCAAAGATTTGAGTTAACACCACGAAGCCCGGGGGTATTTAGGACCATTAAATCAGAGCGCCCAGTGATTTACAGCAATGGAGCACATTTAGTGACGCGCCAGGCGCTCTCCTGAGGCGATCGACAACAACGAGAGGTATGATTAATTCCAACGCGACTAGCGACGGGACGTCTAAAACATAAACTTTGCTTAGAATTGGACGGAATGATTTAGATCAAGAGTTATTCACGTTTTACGATGTTCGGTCTCATCCACTAAACATTTTCGATGACGTCCCAACCGGAAATTACATTGAATGTTGCGCAATAGCCTGTGGAGCGATGCGATCGGTTTTGATATCAATAAATCTCCGTCCATTTATTAATCTCTTTCCTGAGCGCTGGGCGTTACTATTCGATAGGACGGAGAACTCCGTTTATGCCGCTCAGGATGTTAAAAACACTCTGAAAAGCCCTGAAAGAATATATATTCAAAGATTTAGGCCACATTTTCACGATTGTTCAAAAATAGCAGATCTACAAGTTCGTAGCGCGGCACTCGGCTGCTGGTCATCAAATTATTGGCTTAGGAATGCGACAAAAACAACACAATATCCATTAATTTAATTTAAGCCTGAATCGATATTTAAAAAAAGGCATTTAGAGGGTGAACAACTCTAAGTGATGCACATCCTTCACCGTTTGCTCACTGAAGGTTGTCGGTTACCCAACCATCAGCAAGCTAATGATGAAATCCATGAGATTTGCACAAAAAGGTATATTGATGTCAGACACCGCTACCTCCATACAAAAAAAGAATTATATATATATATATAATCTTTGACTGGTATATCTTTCACAATAACATGGAACTATGGCCCATAGCCGATTCCTGTGCATGGTACATGGAGAAAACAAACGGTAGCCAGTATCCCACTGTACCTTGGCGTAGTAGCTGTGCTCGGTGTGCGGGGGGCATAGAGGTGGAGAGGAAGGTGTGCAGTCTGACAGCCAGCAGGAACTTCAGACCACAGTCGTCCAGTGTCTCTCCACCTGGAAAGTCAATGAAGAAGAACGTCATGTCAGTTTCCTTTCCAGATCTCAGTTATACTGTAGCTATTACTGTACACATCAACACAACATAACAGTAACCAGGTGGCGTGAAATGAGAGCACTTGAATTCAAAGCTTAAAGGAAATGCTTTGCAAACTGTGAGAACATTTATTTGACTAACTGCCAAAAAAAACTACATAATAGGTAATGATGCGCACATGGTTATGTAGACAATTAATTTCTTCACTACAGTACATGAGTCAAACTGATATTACCATACAGTACATGATTCTATACCGTATGGCTTATATTTTATTGGCAATAATACAGTCTAACAAAAGTGACACTGTCGAAACAAGCTTATTTGGGACTGAAGTGAACCAAACGGGACAGTATTCCGCCAGTGGTTGGCCAGCTGCCCCAAACTGGCACACGTAGCTCAGATTGGCCTGTTAAGCAGCCTAACACAGTGTAGAAGTGTATCCATGGTTTATTTATCATCATTTTATTTCATGTTCCTCATTTTTTGCTGGGGACCCCTTTGAAGCCCCCTCCTCCCCCACCACCACCACCACCCAGACCCCACTTTGAAGCCCCCTCCTCCCCCACCACCACCACCACCCAGACCCCACTTTGAAGCCCCCTCCTCCCCCACCACCACCACCACCCAGACCCCACTTTGAGAACCAGGAGGCTTTCAGTACCTTCACTCTTGCTCTGGCTGTCCCTGATGTCAGTGCTAGTGGTGGCGATGGTGTCGGCCAGGGCCATCAGCGACATCTGCTCCAGAGAGGTCAGGCCTGGCAGACTGGAGTGCAGCAGGTGGCTGGACAGCACCTTGGCGTGATCAGGACCGAAGAATGTGGGGACGTACTGGGACAGGTCAATCACCTGCATGGTCCGGCACAATGTTGACAGACAGACACAATGGAGGACATTAACATACTGTAAGACGACTCTGATTGTAACACAACCCATTTTTTCAAGATTAGTTTGTGGAAAAAGAACATTGAATGTCAAATAGTCTAGTCCCCGTTTTATGAATATTTCCATTGGAAAATAGTCTTATATTCAGGCCAATAGGGTAATAGATAAAGAAATAATACAGGAGGGGGTGTGGCATGCAACAAAGGTGCATGTTGTGTAGGTTAAAAAAATATATTGCTGACTTTTTCTTAAATTATTATACACCCTACTCACGCGTGTGCAGGGACCAGGGAAGGGACCGGGGATATTGCGTCACAAAGAAAAACGCTTAGTTTTGTGTCAATAAAGACAGACATTCTGCACAAGGATAATATGTATAATCATTACAAGAGTTCCTATCTTCAGTCATGGTGTATTTTGTTAACTTTTAATAAGCTCCTGCTGCGAGTGGAGAGCACAACAACATCAGATAGGCTAATCAATATGCCCATGTATTAATCCGATGGTGTAAGGCACAGCAGGAACATCACAAAAAGCACCAGAAATAAAGAAGCTACAGTATACAGTAAGTATACACCTGTACAATAGTCTTCACTATGCAGCTCAACAAAGTCATAATGCCATCACAGTATCCCGACCAAAAAGCACAATCAAATCCGAATCCGTATGCATTGGATATACACACACAATATATACCCCCAATACTACAGTCTGCACTGCAGAACAAAACAAACAGTCACATTGTCCGTAACAGTGCCCCGCCCCAATGTCCGTAACAGTGTCCCGCCCCAATCAAGCTTGGTCAAAAAACAGGAGCAAAGAACACGCAAAGAGACATTACGACACCACAGAAAATCCTGATGGCACTACACTACAGTGTCAACAGTATAATCAGTACAACAACCACACCGCACCCTACACTGCGATACCAAGAAAGAAACACCGGTTATATTACGATGTGGCCACCGCGCTAGAATGTCAGTCAGTTGCCGTGCAGAATTGTATATGAATTAGTTATTTGACAGTTCACAGGGCAGAGCGACCATTGTGTGCCTCGATAGTGCAATGACTCTCGTTGAGTCTCATCCTGTGCTGATGAATCTCATATTGTCACTATCTTTTAGCCTACTCTGTCATATGACAGTGTTGGCAGAAGTCGCAAAAATAATATCTACAAGCTCGCAACACAGCACATCGCAATAATCTCACATTATTATTTTTTTAATTTTTCTTTACATTTTGGAAATCTATGAAAATGTTTGCCTATAATGAAGTGCATAAAATAAGGATCGCTAGGGTGAAAGTGGTAAAGTCTGTCTTTGGGTTTATTCCACCCGAGTGTGACGTTATTAGTTATATTGGACTTTACATGACTTGGACATGAGGGCTGTGGAAAGAGGGTTTTCTAGACACAAACCTCATTTTCTGATTCTTCTTGGTCGTAATCCAGGGGTTCCATATCGCTCATGTTGGGCGTTTGGAACAGCTCGTCATAGTGTCCACTATCCGCACTCATGGTGCTCACTTTTTCTACAAGGACACATAGGGCAGAATGATTGGAAAAGACATCCATTTCAGAAGAGAACTGAAGAGCATGACAGTGAGACAGCAGAATTATTGAATTAGAACACTAGAGTGCAGGAATTCTTTCTGCTGTAAATCTGTGTCACTCACACTGCCTGCTGGTTTTACTAGATTATTTTATATAAAACACTCTTATGAGATTACTAAAACTCTTTATAATAGTTTTTATTCCAAATTTAAAAAAATAGATTTTTTTTAAAGTGTAATTGCTCTACCACTCCAAGTGATTCATATTGACTATGCAAATAGCCTATAGAAAATAGTTTAATACCAACCAGGTTTGGAGTCCTCATCGGCTGCCAGTAGGGCGTACAGAGGTAGGGGAGGGATGGAGTCGATCTCTGTGTAGTCTGTGGAGGAACGCTCTCCCTTGCTGAACATCTTGCTGTCCCTGGCCGTGCTGCCCCCGGCGCTGATGGTTCGAGACCGCAGTCGCTTTTCCGGGTTTGTGGCATTGTCTTTGAGGTCCACAACCTCTCCAGCAATGCATTTCACCAGGTGGGAGAGGATGGCTTTGGCCCGATGGACCTGATGACAAAACAAGGAAAAATTAAAATCTATGCATACCGTAGGCAGTAGGGTTAAATATTTTCCCGGATTTGGCTCATTTTAATTCCCGGGAATTTTCAGACCTTTTCCCGGGCTCCCGCGGGAATTCCCGTCAGAAAAAAAATAAGAGAAGTAAAAAAGTGCCCACCAAAATGCATTTATATGTATAGATACTTCATATGTTCAATAGAATTGTATTATTTTTTGGTTTAAAACGTTTAAAATGTAAGCAATTCCATTACGGTACCTTCCCCAGATCCATGAGTTCCAGCAGCTGTACAGGGTGGTACTGGGGCAGCGTGGGGAACAGTTGGTGGGCCGACTCAAACAGCCCAGAATCCTCCATCTCTGCCGGCAGGTCATAGACGGTTCTCTTTCCACTCAGCTTCTGGGCCAGGCTCGTCAGTGACCTCGTAATGGCCTTTTTGGGAGGGGCCGCGGTGGCTCCGGGGCTCAGCCCCTCGTCCTGACTCTGTCTCACTGCAGAGAGGATGGAGGAGACGCTGCTGCTCATGTCAGTGTCCTGGGTCATGGCGGCGCTGGGCCGGGGCGGCGCCGGGGGCTGCCACTGGGAGTAGACGTGCATCTCGCAGTCCATGCCCACCACCAGAATGCCGTCCCGTACCCAGGAGAGGGACACCGGGATGGGCGGGCAGCCTTCGATGGAGGACACCAAGTCGACCGTTCGAAGCAGGACCAGACGGGACAAGCTCCGGTCCCTGGCACCGTCGGATGACACGCCCAGTTCTGGAGGCTTGCCAGAAAGTGGACCATACATGTAGAGTTTTGTCCTGATGCCAACGGTTAGGATGTGTGAGCCGTCCTCTTGGGAAACCCAGTCCAAATGAACCAGGTGCTTACCAGTTGAGTCCAGACAGTCATTCGGTGTAGAGAAGTCCAGGGCGGTGCAGGGTAAAATGGGACTTGTAGCCATGCTACCGCTCACGTCGCTCGTTAGGTCCAAGACAACAGTCTGCTCTAGAAGCCACTGAGAACCTCCCGTGGACTCGCACTGGAAGACAGCGATGTGGACCGGGGGTTCTCGTTGGGTTATTGTTGGGTTGGGGCTGGAACTGTGGTTCGGGTCCAGGTTCAGGCTGTGGAGCTCATTTAAAGTGGGTGTCAAGTGGTGCTTGGGGTTCACATGAGGGGTGGAAGCCAGTTCAGGGTTGGGGGTCAAAGGCGGGGTGGAGTTGAGCTCCGGGGTGGAGTTCAAGTGTGGGGTGGAGTTCAGAGGCCGGTTCTGTGTCTGTCGGTAGGCCACAGCCATCCGGCTGCAGTGACAGCAACTGACCTCTATGGGGCGCCCTGGCACGGTGACAGCACTGCTATTGGGCAGTCCCTCCTCCACAAGAAGAGGCCATTCGTCCCACTGATAAATCACGTCATCTGTATGCGAGAGTTCTGCACCTGCCACGCTGCACTTCCAGAAGCGCACCTTGCCGTCTGAACAGGAAGTGGCGAGAAGGTAGGGAGCCCGGCCAGCAGGTTGTAAAGAAGATGCGCTCGGGTGACCTGAGAGGAAGAGTTGAGCAGTAATGGTTAAATAAATACTTTAAGTACTGCAGGGATTCCTACAATTTAACCCAATGCCAATATATTTTACAGACCTTCAACCAATAATTTCTTGAATAGTGTTGTTACTGTTGTATGACTATTGTGGCTATGCACCTTGGGGGTGTGTGTGTGTGTGTGTGTGTGTGTGTGTGTGCAGGGCTTAAAGCCAAACAAAATCCCAAGACTGAAATTTATTTTTTGCAAATGACCCCCATTAAATGACCCCTATGAAATCCGTCCCCAGGACTGAGAACTTTAAGCCCTGTGTGTGTGTGTCCGTCTCTCTCATTTCCCCCACCTGCCGATGGGCTAACACTGATGATCTCCACGCCTGCAGGCAGAGCCATCTCTTGGCTGTACACACTGTGTGTCGTGAGGCTGAGGCGACATGCGCTCTGTAAGTTGGAGGTACAGGGTTTGTTCTTTTGAGGCAATGGGGAACTGAACGTCTGGGAGTAGTTCATAGAAGCTGTGGCAATATCCTTCTCCCACGGGGCTGTGGGTTCTTCTGCGAGGTAATAAAAAAAAACAAGTGTAAGAAAAAACATGGGCAAGTTCTATTACCTGCATGTTATTTAATAATTCCCCATGTTGTACAATATAATACAAGGGTCTTCTATAGAACATTATTTTTCCATACTCCTTAGCTGAGAGATAATACACTTGTGTTACATACAATCGGTGTGTTATACCCCGAGTGGAATAGTAAGAGAGTGGCGACACGCTTTGATCTCACTGCAAAGCGGGTGCCTGTGGGCTATGGTTCCAAACTATACCATTGAGATAGAATGAGCACTTCCGCATTCCATTGTTAAACTTTTTCATGTTTTTGATTTGTGATTTTCTCCCCCCCCCATTATATACATTATGTATATAATGTATATACATTAATCATAGGGTATAACCTGCACCTAAAGTTCAAAGTACCCACCCATGATGGCAGGCTGGGCAGCCAGGTGGAGGTGCCACATGTGGAGTAGAGAGCGACCTGTCGGGGTGAATTCTACCACCACCAGGAAGAAGCGGGCTGAGAAGCCCGTCTGGCTGGGCCCTGCAGGGGAAGGTACAGAGATGCAGTGTAGTAGTAGTCGTACTAGTACATACTAGTACTGCACAGTTGGAAATAGTGATGAAACAATTAAATCGTATTGTGCAGAAATGTTTGACCCATTTAGGCCTGACCTCGAAATAAAAAAGAAATCTTCTAAATCTTCTGAGTTTTCTGAAATAAATATTTTCACGATTTAAAGAAAATAGCAGACCTACAAGCTCGTAGCAGATCTGCTATTTTTCAATAGCTAAATTATAACAATGTTTAAAACACCAAAAGGGGTTCCCGCCCAAAATGGGTTAAAACAGTTAAAAATTGTTATAGACAGGATTAGCATGAAAAGCAGGATTCTGTAAAGGCATATATAAAAAGCATGATGGAACTGAACAAAAATATAAACCGGTAAACAATACAATCCCAAAGTAGAATAAGAAGCAATAAAAGTTAAATAAGAAAATCAAATAGTATAAGAAGTGATTTAAAACCAGCCAATATAAAAGTTCCTCAGATTTTCCTTTCCTTCGTTTTGTCTCGAGTCTGGAGTTTTTGAACAAGTCATGTGCTTTATCTATGGGTCTGTGGCTGCTCTGTGGCCCATAAGTAATCAAAGGTTACAAACTGTATAGACATTGGAAGGTCTGGTCCCCCAGCTACATATTTCAGATTATAGGATATTATGGCTGAGAAAAACAATCCAATGTATACAGTATGTGCTTTATCTAAGGGTCTGCGGCTGCTCTCTGGTTCATAGGGAATCAAAGGGTCCAAACTATAGGCGTTGCAACATCTGGTCCCTCAGCTACATATTTCATAGGATAGAACAGACAGAAGCCATCTAATATAGATAAAATATAGCCATCTAATAAATAGTCTAAATATAAATACCTCCTTTCACAGCACGTTCTTTTAACGTACCAGTGTCAACAGCAGCCTGGGTCTCCTGTGTGCCGTCTGCCTTCTTGCTGCCCAGGATCAGGTCTTCCTCAAAAACATGGAGCAGCTGTGTCTCCTTCCCCTGCTGTACATGGCAAGAGAGAACATTAGAGAACATTAGAGAACATTAGAGAACATTAGAGAACAAAAACATGGAGCAGCTGTGTCTCCTTCCCCTGCTGTACATGGCAAGAGAGAACATTAGAGCAGTGGTTGGGAACCAAACCGCTGGAAATAGCAGGTCAGCTTGTAGATCGGCTATTTTCACTACTTCAACATTTGTTTTCAAATGTATGGAATTTCTTCGATTTTCTTCATGAAATTACTGAGAAAACAAATCATTGTTTTTAATTCATGAAAACCTGCTTTTTTGGGAAAAAAATAAAATGGTTTGAAATAGTGTAGAAATAGTGATGGGAGTTTAATCGGCAAACACATCGGTATCGGCCGATTTTTGTTGTTTTTAGATTAATCGGTATCGGTTCGATCAATCAATCAGACCGATGAATTAATTGGTCCGATTAATCGTTCTGTCTTTACAGATAAACAAGCCCAAAGTAACTGCTGGAACAGATCTACAAGCTCACAATATTAAATATAAGGTATTAAAGTTAAATATGATTTGCCTAAGCCTGCAGTGCAGGCACCCCGTTATATCTATTTTTCAGAATGGACAAAATTGTAATTTTACAGAATCATGTCGCCATAACAGCAATTAATTATATTGGATATCGGCCAATATGTCTCATCGGCATCAATCTCTAGTTTAGAAAAATAAATAAAGGGACACAAAAAAATGTGTCCGCGACAGCGGACACACACACACACACACACACACACACACACACGTGTTTGGGAACCCAGTGATTGGGAACAACTGCATTAGAACACCTCTAAGCTGAGTTTACCGTCTCCTATTAAAACCACCCAGGTGTCATAGTTATATCCTACCTCACCTCAGTGCTCTACTGCTCTTAATCCATGTTCAGACACACAAAATGTTTACTGTATAATATAACACACACACACACACACAGGGAGGGTCACAGGGAAGTTTCAATGAAGGCCATGTCTGTAATGCATTATAAATAACGCATTATAATACATTACATATTGTGTGTTATATACGTTATGAAGCACATGAGCATTTATGGTATAATTGTCTCCACCAGGCCGAAGGCATGGGGAGAGAGTATGTTTTGCACTCCGTTTTGTGCGTCCGTCCGTCTGTTACCAGCTAATCTCCGGCACCGTTAACCCGGTCGGTGCCAAATTTTGCACACACTCCCTAAATGCCAACAATGAACCTCTGCCCCATTTTTTCCAGAACGGCCTGTTATAGTGCCACCAGGACCCACAAATCGTTATACACTATATATGTGATGTATGCCATGCTTTTTGTTACTGTTTAAAGTAAATCGCTCTGGTATAAGAGCGTCTGCTAAATTGTAAATTGTAAGCAAGTAAGTAAGCAGGAACTGGGGATGGCAATGAAGGACCGGGAAGTCTAGCGTGTTATTGTGAAATCCACAATCTCGACCGCGGTCGAAAAATGATGATGATGATAACCAGATTATAATGCAATGCAAAAAAGTATGTTCATCGTACATTATAGACATGGGCTTCAAAGACCTTTTTGTGTCCCCTTTAACCCATTTAGACCGTAGGACGGGAGCCATCCTAGCTAAATCAACCGATGGATTGCGAGGACGTCCTAGCGCATTTTCATTGATATCAAACGAAATAAATATATTCAGATGGGGGGGGGGGGGTGGCCTCTCCTTCTGCACCATACTCCTCGCTGTTCACGCATGTGCGCTGCCGTTCACTTCCCTGTTTACGGCTCAGAAAGAAAGGCTCGTATCTCCTAATCCAGGGAGCTCTCCGTGGTTTTGACCAGATGGATATACTAAGCTCTTCATTTCTGACTTCAACATGCCTCTCGTTTGTACTAACTAAAGTATACTCACAAAGTCAGTGATGGCATCCAGCTCAATGATACACCCGGGTTTTGCAGTGGACTGCTGACTGATGATGTTGAATACCTCACCCACATGTTTCTACATGGAAACAAGCAAACAAACACAGATGAGAAATATTCGGGCATATTTAAGGGACAGGATTCATAACATATAGTATAAATGTTATGCATGTCAGTTTCCTGGTAGAATGAGTGCATTTACATTGCAACGATAACGTGATCATTACCATGAGTTTGAAATTTGTTTGCTGTAGAGACATGATATAACTTGTGATAACATGCGACACAAAAAGAATATTCCGAAAAATCTTCTTGTGCTGCAATGAATACTGTCCATCAACTGATCCCCCCCCCCAACAAGCATTGATTAAACCCATGATATTTCATGTTTTATCTATGCAATTTCTCTGCAAGTAATCCAGTGTAGACTCTTAAAAGAGTGGCATTATGTTCTTCCATCTCTGGCATGTGGAACGAAACTCAATAGTTTATTTCCTCTTTCACACAGGTTAAAGTTTGCATCTCTGCATGGCTCACGTATGCCTCTTTTAGTTTTTTGTCGAGTACTGGTTGTTGACTTACTGATATATCAGGATTAGAGAGCTCGCTCAGGAGCTTCTTGGCTTCAATAACAGCCTGGAAGAGCCTGAGGGAGTGGCCATCGCTGGCTACGAAGCATGCACTGGGAGAGTTACAGTACACACCTGAAAAGAGAGACAAAACTACTACTACAAATGGTGTTGTTGCTCCTTGTTGGTCTGATTTGCAATATTTAGACATTTACAATAGAGAATGTTGTCTTTCCTACTTTCCCAGATAAATCCACTGACCTTATGTTGGCAAAATAATTACAATAGTGCAATGTTGGTCAGTGGTACATGCTTGTTGTTCCAGAGATGACAACAAGCTGCAGTTATGACATTTCCAAATCATTGATATATAAATACTACGTCACCTAGACAGTTGCTGGGGATGAGCATGGGCAGCCAGGCAACATTAGCGAAGGCGGACGCATGGAGCGAATTGATCCTCGCCAGTTCCGAGACCCCCCCAGAGAAGGACAGTGGGCCCACGGGGTCCACCCTCCACAGGATCAGCTCACTGTAGATGGCATTGGGATCCTGCGAAACGGTGCCCAGGGACAACCGGCTGGGACGCGACCCGTGCAGCCGAGGCGCAAGAGCCTGGCCTGAGAAACCCGCAGACCGCAGTGCCCCGGGCGGGGCCAGGATGCTGTCTACATCCGGTGTGCGCAGGGCGTTGTGGTGGGACGTGGTGAGCAGGAGGGGCAGCAGTGAGTGACACGCAAGGTCGTTGAGGTGGAAACGGTGGCCACAGTAGCGCGACTTGTGCGACACGCTGAGCACCGTGGAGAAGGAAGAATCCTCTGAGAAGCTCACGCCCCACTGGTTGAGCGATCCGTCGGTGTGCGCCGAGATCATGAGCACGTTGGGTGTGAAAATGCTGAGGCGGAGGCTGCTGCTGGGAGGAGGCTTTCCTTGGCCGCCGTAGCTGATGAGCGCAGACGTGGAGTGGGGCAACATGCCCCCGCCGGTCGGCCGCTGACGGCCATGTTGGATGGCCAGGTCCACGTTCTTGATGCAGGCGTACATGACCACGCTGCGACTCAGGGAGTTGGCATCCCCCGTGGGGAATGCTACGGGGATGCGGGACACGAATGACACCTGATAAGACGGGAGAGAAAGAAAAAAATTATATTAAGGGAAGCAAAGTTGGGGATCAACTGCAGCATCACTATTGCTAGACTAGTATTCAGGCAGAGGTGCAGCATGTGCCCAGCAGCCTAACGTCAATAATGAGGCTTATTTGTTCTGGTTGGCGCACACCCTCTTGGATCACTGGTTACTTGACAGGCTCATCTGTATTACTCCCCACAACGTACCCACCATTTGCCGCTGTTAGAATTGAATTGTGTTTGTACCAATTACGTTTGTCCGTTTCAGTTTGGGAGTGAATATGATGTAGATGAAACGATTAAGGGTGAAGTGATCAAGCTTCCTCTTGCTAGATTACAAAGTACAATTTACTGATATAATGTAGCAGTTAGAAGAGTGAATAAAAGTGACACTCATTAACAGTAAAACAGTTACAGCTCAAAATGCTTTTTGGGTGTCTCTATTTCAGGCAATGGATGAAATGGTCATCAGCTCCGAAAAAAGAAACCGTCACAGTCAAGACACAGTCGTACTTATCCGGTCTTTACTTACTTAATGGATGGAGCTAGTTAATTTTTTATTGATAATGAGCACCTTAACGATCCTGCTTATTGATCCAGACCACAATTGAGCTTTTTCTATTATTTTGTGGACGAGAGATTCTGAACAGAACCGCTATCTTTCTTTATTGGCCAGTTGTGAGAAGTTGAGACTGACTGAGTTTGTGACTGACCAGTGACCACCATAAAATAAAATAAAAAAGCCAAAATAAAATATATTTGCCTATTATTGTCTCCACCAGCCGAAGGCTGTGGGGAGAGTATGTTTTGCACTCCGTCCGTCCGTGTGTCCGTCCGTGTGTCCGTCCGTCCGTGTGTCCGTGAGCAGCTAATCTCGGCCACCGTTAACCCGGTCGATGCCAAATTTTGCACACACACTCCCTGGATGCCAACCATGAACCTCTGCCCCAAACTTTCCAGAACGGCCTGTTATAGCGCCACCAGGAGGCCGCTTTGTGCAAAACAAGTTTTTGCACAGTACACCTACAGATTGTGTCCAAACATCACGCAAATTGGTACACAGTCTCTCTAGAGCCATTCAACCAAACCGGTCTTTCAGATTTCTCAGACTCCATCCTGATTGGTTAAGATTGGCTTCCAAAATTCACAGGAGTGCTCAGTTTCAAACAAAATGCTGCAAATCATGAACACATCGCGTGATTTCCGTGAAATTGTGCACCCACATTCCCACTAGGCCGAGGACGAAATGCCACATGAACAATTTCAACTCAGCCTCAAGGTGGCGCTATAACTGGCCCAAAAGTGTTTTTACCTCTAACTGCACGGATCTGTGGATAACTTTGTATGCCAACTCCCTAGAGGCCAAGGAAAAACCTTTGCCTGGAATTTTTCACATCTGCTCTTTATAGCGCCACCAGGAGGCAGACATATGTAAAACACATTTTCTATTATTACTCCTTCACATTTTATCCAAATTTCACGCAAATCGGTACACATCATCTCCATAGTCATGTGATCAAGACAGGTTTGTTTGATTTCTCATATTCCATCCTGATTGGCCACGATTGCCTCCTACAGTTTTCAGGAGTAGCAAATGGCCACAACTCCTCAACGCAGCGTCCAATTGCGATGAAAATGTGCACACATATTCCCACTAGGCTGAGGAAGAATCCTGGTGGAGACCTGTGCCGATTGGCACTTTATCTAGTTATTATTATTATTATTATTCAGTGTGTTACTGTTAAATGGCTTTATATTATGAATAGTATGTAATAATTACAATAAAAGCTCAATGTCTCTTCAGCTCAGACTCAGAAAATGCACATTAACAATTAATGACCAGAGGGCATAGAGCCCACCCGTCACACCAAATCCTATCCAAATGTACCCGTCAATCGTTGCAAACCCGTCGCAGCCCTATTCCCCATCCTAATAAATGTTAATCAGCACGGGAATATGCATCTAGTCTAGTTTCCTTTATCTAATGAAACCAGCCAGGCCTAATCAACCTGCATGTCACTGACAGCGATTCTATCAGGTCCCCTGACTTCACTGACTGACTGACTGACTGACTGGCTGCATCATGACAGACCTCATCATTTGGCTGCTGATTAACCCATTTAGGCCTGACGTCGAAATTTAAAAAGAAATATTTTTTTAAATGTATTTTTTTCTGAAAAACCTCATGTTTCTATATCGGTGGTTCTCAATATTTCATGTCAAGGACCCCCAGAAATATATGTAATTATCCGCCGACCCCTATCTGAAAATGTGTCGTTTCAGGGACCACCTCCCAGAAGCAAAGATTCAAGTTAAAAACGTTCGCTCTGAAAGAATATATATTCAACGCTTTGCACCACATGTTCATGATTTTTCAAAAATAGCAGACCTACAAGCTTGTAGATCTGCTATTTTTCAATAGCTAAATTATAACACAATGCTTTAAAACACCAAAAGGGGTTCCCGCCCAAAATGGGTTAAAACGCATCAAGGGACTTTCGAATTTCATATGAAGTCACACTAATTAGAACATAATTATCTCGCCGTCTTGATGGGAAGCTATAAGAACGGGGGTGCCAGACAATCACAGCTGTCAAAGTGATTCAGGAGGCTCATCGAGATGGCGGCTAATGCTTTTTGCCAAAGAAGCACACTAAAGTACAATGCAACGGGCTAAATATATTTGAACTTGAAGGGTCATAAAAATACAGCAAGTTGGGAATGGGAATATTTATGGGCAATCAGTGTCAACCGTCACAGATTACATAAATATCAGTTTTCTGCCGCTAATGGGAGTGTCAAAATTTTGTCTTGGAATATATAACGGGTTGGCCTAAAGTGAGGACATGGCAGCCTGCTCCAGTTACGTGGGAGGAACACTGAAATACTGATAGGCTGAAGTGAAGCCTGATGGGTGGACTCATGCCCCTTTGTTCCTCTATTTTAAAAGAAAAAACTTCTGATCTGTGTTACCAATCTACAAGATTGGCAACACATGACTGAACCCAGATCACACATGCAAGTACGAACTTTTCTTTACAGACTTACACCAAGCTACAGGCACTCTTCATCTGTCCTTTTGAAACCCTATACTTTGTTGATCGGGGTCCACTGGGAGTCTACTTGACCGCTCCTTTTTTCCTCCTTTCTACTCTTTTGCAGGAAATAGCCCATCTGCAAGCACACAATGCAACGTATTGTGAGCTTGCAGATTTCACTTATTATTGCCGAATGTTTGTGTTACGAGTTATGACATGACACAGGGGGGTCCCGGGGGGGGTCCCGTAACATCCAGACCCCCTGGAAGGCACCCAGGGGGCAGGCCCGGTTCCGGCGAGCCACCCTGCGTCCGAAATGGTTGAGAAATGACAGTTATCGTGTGGGGGTCCCTCTACTGCACTGTACTGTACTGTCCCTGTACTGTCACAACCGAATATACAGTTAATGCGCGTGCGTGTGTGTGTGTGTGTGTGTGTGTGTGTGTGTGTGACTGTGTGCGCGTGCGTGTGTGTGTGTGTTAGGCTGCACAAAAGTGTCACGCTATTTTCGTGCTAGAACAGAACCAGCCAGGGACCCAGGGACACACATAGATTTCTATAGACAAATTCAGAAACAGGTGTCATATTCGCAGCTTACGTATTTCCTGTAGGCGGACTCGACATAGCTGCAGAGTTTGTTTAAACCCTCACCAGGCGCACCTCTTCTACTACAGTGAACGGTAGAGTGACTGATGTTAGTCTGCCTCAAACGTTACTTTTACCTGCTTTTTACTAACACTAACATTACAAAGATGCCCAGAACATCGAGATGAACCAGTTTAGTTTATGGCTGCTCCAACAGTAGTGGCAACATTCCAAAATACATAACGTCAGTCTTACCAAATACCCAATCTTTATGTTTTATGAACACATGGCTGCTGTACTTTATAACTCATACTAAGCATTTAAAGTATGAGGTATAAAGTACAGCAGCCTTGTGTTCAAACATCAGCCATAAACTAAACTGGTTCATCTCGATGTTCTGGGCATCTTTGCAATGTTAGTAAAAAGCAGGTAAAAGAGTAAGTTACATTAGAGGCAGACTAACATCAGTCACTCTACCGTTCACTGTAGTAGAAGATGATAGATAATTTGTATATATTTTATGGGTGAAGGGTCCCTTTGACCTTTTGACCTTTTAATCTTTTTTAATTGCCCTGGGACTGACATTTGATGTCCGGCTGTCCCACTGACGTTAAAATAGTATGTTTCTGGCCCCGCCGGAGACTAGATAGTACCCCTTTTCCCTAGCCAGCGTTGGTAGATAAGAATTGTTTTGTTTTCGTTGGCCATAACACCCAGCCTCTGTGTTTTTGCCCTTGAAAGTTAGTATTCGCTCTGACAGACTGGTAAACTGCCCTGTCTCCCCCGGTTCCACTAAACTGATATTGCAGGTTCGGACTATCTCTGCCCCGTGAGATAGTTCCTGTGTGCAATATTCGTGACGTCTTGCATTATCTGTCCATTTGTTAACAAATATGTTTTTTAACCTTGTTGTTCAACACATTGTTCGGTGTATTGATTACGGTATGCTATATCAACCCTGTTCAATTTGAACATGGGCAGAGATCGTTGTGAAACGCTGTCCGGATGACATGTCTTCTTCTCTCCCGAAACAATGGTGAATATATCTGATCGAACCTCCCTCTAAGTTCTGCGTGTCTGAGTTCTCTTCTTGTGTCTGTCAAATTCATTCTAAGGTATATTGGTTAACTCTGTTATACTCTGACTTTTACTCATTATAGCCTAAAAGGTTTTTATAACCATTTCTGTAAAGTTACAAGCCCTCTGCTTCTATTCTGGTAAAGAGTATTTATGGTACTTAGATTACTTTCTAAAGTATTTATTCAGTTCCGGTGCTCCGGAGTTCTTTCTAGCTCTAGCTCTCAAGCTATCGATCCTAAGCTATTGTTTATTATTATTTAATACAGTCCTTATACAGTCCTTATACAGTCCTTGCATTATAGTCTTTTGGTGGAAAAATATATTTTGGTGGAAAAATATCCATCAGAAGAGGTGCGCCTGGTGAGGGTTTAAAACCCGCAGCTATGTCGAGTCCGCCTACAGGAAATACGTAAGCTGCAACCATGAGACCCGTTTCTGAAATTCGTTGCACCACTCAAACTGGGGAAAAGTTGGATGATGAAAAAGAGAGAATACAGCATCCATCAGTACCACGATCCTACCTGTGCTTGTCTGAACATGCCCGGCTGGTATTCATCCAGCCAGTCAACATGCCAGACCAACAGGGAGCCATCCATGGGGTGGATGCTAAACAACATGTCCGCCGCTTTGTTCCAGTCTTCTAGCAGAACCTCCACCTGGTGCTCCACAGCCGCCAAATGCAGCTGCATGGGTCCCTGGGGATCCTCGGACACTGGCTTGGTAGCAGGATTCTCCTCGTTGAATGTATCCTCATCTTCGTGTTCTAAATAAAAATGAAGCATAATTGTGGTACTCAAAATGCAACAAATTGTTTTCATTTATCCCTCTTTAACCCATTTAGACCCGACCTAATTTTTTTTTAAAGTTCTTCTATATCCTCCAGTTTTCTGAATTAAATATTTTCACGATTAAAAAAAAATAGCAGACCTACAAGCTCGTAGTGCGCCACTCGGTGGCGCGCGCTATGAGCTTGTAGATCTGCTATTTTTCAATAGCTAAATTATAACATAATGTTTAAAATACCAAAAGGGGTTCCCGCCCAAAATGGGTCAAAGTAACGATGAGACAAAAAACATCCACGTATACTGGGGTGTTTTTACCATCTATAATCATCTCGTCTTTGGCGTACCTTCCTGGGTGCTTTCGTTCTGTTCCAGACTGCCCCGAAGCTGCTGGAGGAAGACCTCCATGGCTAGCGTGAGGTGGAGCTCCTTGTTGTTGAGCCAGTGGACAGTGAATAGGCCTCCTGGTTCTCCGTCATCCAGCCCGCACAAAGAGGAGATGGAAGGAAGCAACGGGATGTCTGGAGTGAAAAGAAATGAAGAACAAAGAATTGTGCTGCTGGTATGCGTTTGTGTGGGCCACTCCTGTTAAATTTGGAAGCCAATTAAGACGGAATATGAAACATTCTTGAAGACATGACTATAGAGATAATGCTAACTGATTTGTGTAAGGTTTTCCACAAATGTGTAGGAGTAATATAAAGAATGTGTTTTGCAAAAGTCGGCCTCCTGGTGGCACAATAACAAGCCATGTGGAAAGATCTGAGGCAGAGGTTCTTCCTTGGCGTTGCGAGGATGTGAATGCAAAGTTTCACATTGATTGGATTGACACAGATAAACGGACAGGCGAACACAGGCAAAAAAGCACTGGGCTGGAATTCATGAAAGGAAGGATTTTCATTGCAAGATCCACAATGACTTTTTGGGGGACATAGAGCTGGGTGTGCCTCCGTTTCTAACCTGTAGCAGGGTTGATGCTGGCAGCAATGTGGAAGTGGCAGAGGGCGTTGGCGTGAGGCATGCTGCTGTTGCCAGTCTTGTGACTGTAGTGCCGGCTCTGCTGATGAGGCAGGCTGCCCATCACGGATGGCTGGACCACGCTTCGGAGAAAGGACGAATGCCACGACTCCTGCAGATTCAACTGGACAGAAAACAAAAAGATTGATTAAAACCAATGTACTCATCAACAATGAGAAGTATTCCGATATTTGCATTCCGTACCAAATCAGATGGATTTGTGGCCAACATGCCAAATGATGGCAGATTTTTTTCTTTTTTCACAATTGGCAGGCATGTGCACATACACACAGACTCTGAATCCGTTTTATATCTGCGTAAACAAATCGGCAATGTACTTAAGTTATAACAGCACTGAAATGCTGTCCAACAGCACCATGACTGTACAACCCTGAATCATTATTAGTTAAATTATTCTGCAGAAAATCTTTCACTCTAGTCTACACACATGACAGGCGACAGGCCGTTTTCTCCGTGTTGCCCATCAAGCCAGTCTTGAGGAAAAACAGTATTATGGTTCATCCTGCGCAGGCTGTGATGTTTTAATGAATAATTCCACACATGTACTCTCACAGACTGTCCTAGGGGCACAGTGGAGGAATTTGCATACCAATTTTTCTTTCCTCCCTGTAATCTATCATGTCCCCAAACTCTATAATTGGCAGCAAGTCCCATAACCACGTAAATGGCCATATTCAAAATTATAGCAAACCAGATTTAAGCATTGTGTATGGATGGAGCATAATAAGCCTTCAGCAACAAACCTAAGTCAGCTGTTGCTCAACGTACTAAAACATACTCCGAGTTGTGTAGCCAACAAATGCATCATAAATAAATAATTTAATTTAATTTAATTTAACTGTCAAAGGAACAGGAACAATGTCAGAGTAATAATAAATGTGAGGTGTGTGCGACACAGATCACAGAAATGGGGCTAATTTTCCCCACTGATGCTCCTCTTAAGTGCAATCTGAAAACAAAGCCCTCTGCCAGATGCTCAAAGTGTGGTCTGGAGACCTCAAGGGGTCCTTGAGGAAGTTCCAGGCAGTCCACAACAAAATATGGAACATTTTTACCACTTTAATCCCATTTTATACTACAAGCTCACAAAGCGTCCCATTACTGCCCATTTTGAGCTTGTAGATCGGCTATTTTCTAAACATTTTGAAAATATTTTCAGATGGGTCTGCAGAATGCATGTCAATTTGGTGGTCCTTGAAAATGTTTGAGAACCACTGCTTTAGAGTTCAACTGGCCTGAAAGTTACAATCCAACCCAACCAGTTGAGTTGAAGCCAAGCAGTTGAAGCCAAGCCAATAACTGCCGAGTCACAGTCACTTCAAACTGCCATTTGTAAAAAATATAAATAAATCGTTCATGAATAGCCAATAATATTTAATGAAGACGTAATGCACTTGTTCCTCGGGCAAACCTGGAAGCAAACTCCGCTTGCCCGAACGATTTATTTACTTGCCACGGCCCACGGGCAGTCGGGCAACCGTTTGTGTCAACCCCTGACTATTATCCACTACTTATGAACATGACAATATGCTCATTTCAGCTAATTTACATTGATGTCTAGTGGTGATAAGTTGACTAATGTGAGATAAATAATAAAATACATTCATGAATACTATTTGCTGTTCACTTCAGAAGGACCTCCACAGTACTATTGATTTGTATAATCTTTGGAGTCTGGTGTTCCACCATATTTAGACATTTAGTTTAGGTATTCTTGACTTCATTCACTCAACTTTATTTCGGTGTGTGAGGTCCTGTGATTTCTGTGTGCTGCCATCACACACACAGGTGTGACTGCAGGCAAGGCCATGGAGTCATGCAAAACCACCTGGGTAAAACGCGTATATATCTATTCTACGTCCGAGCATAGACATGGTAACGCCCGCCTGCCTCTGACTGGCCTACAGACACTGCCCGTCTTGCCTGACCTCCGAGATGCAAGGGTACTCCGTGGTGAGAAGTACAAGAGAATGGCAACACGCGACAGTAACTTGTAACTTTAATTGTTGTAGTAGAGGCAAACTAATATTGTTTGTGCAGTTTGCTTTGATTGAATAATTGATTGAACACGTATGTACTATGATTTGATTTGGCTGTGTTCTAAATTAAAGTGTTAGTGTTGATTATAGTGTATTAATCTAATTATAGTAAACTAATAATATAATAAAAAAGATAAAGATCAATGTATTAATCTAATTATAGTAAAATAATACTATTATACAAAAAAATATAAAGATCAAGGGAAAAGAGACCTTTTTACAGTACAATAAATAAACAGGCCAACGGCATAAACAATATTAGTTTGCCTCTTCTACAAAAATGAAAGTTACTATCGCGCGTGTCAAGCTGTCATTATTGCGTATTATATCGTACTTGTATTCCCCACCACGGAGTAACCTCGCGGCAGACTATCCAGCATGTATCTTCCACCTCGGAGGGAACTGGTAAGGCCGGCAGTGTCGGTAGGCCAATCAGAGGAAGGCGGGGCGTTACCATGTCTATGCTCGGACGAAGAAAAGATATACGCGGGTAAAACACAGGTAGGAAAGTGAATTCCCAATGCCTTATATGGGGATTGGTGGGGCGGTTCCCTATGCTAATTAGGATGCTAATTAGGATAGGTGGGGCGTCTACCTATGATAATTTGAATGAACTGGCACACCCCTTCAAGTTACGAGGATTTGGATTCATCATCATAAGAACATGCATACGAACAATTCTGCCTACTTAAGAACGTTTCATGAATCTGAATCTCTTAAGAAATGTAAGAGGAAAAGTTAGGAACTTATTGGCGCATGAGGCCCACTGTCTCCCCCTGCGTAATACGCTAAACCCACTATTTGTTTTATGTGTTTAATTCACCATTTTGTAATAATTAAAAATAAATAGCCGATTGGTCATGGACCTGGTGACGAGGTGGACGCGTTATGATGACGTAACCGGAAATCAACCAACCGCCTGCGTGCAAGGGCTTCTGGGAAACTGAGTCCAATGCAAAGTGAACGAGGGGGTAGGGACAATCTTAGCTCACTTTGCTCTTTGTCTATGACCCGGATCACGGAAGTGGCTTTTTTGTCGGCTCAATAACAAATCATTGGACTGTTTTCAAACACATTTTCATGGATCAAAGATGCAAATACTTTGGCGTATGCTCCAAAAGGTAATTAAACAATCCCGGCAGCCTTGGTATATATGTCATATATTAATATAAAGCCCTCAAAGTGTTCAGCACTACTAACTAAGCCTTGAAAACTATCTTCATGTCTGATAGCCAATTAATTTTCCCTTTCAACTCTGCTAAGCCTCCTCTCTCCTCTGCTTTTTCTATCTCCTTCCTCCCCCGTTCTTGCACTCTTACTCTCTATCTCTGCAATAATAGCCAATGTGCTGCATTAGCAGTGCTGTGCAGAAGACTGTCCACTGCAAGGCCGTGCAGGATGAGCAACAAGCTACAGTGTGATTATTCTTGCATGGCATTACTCAACGGAGATGATATATATGACTGCTGTGCTACAGTATCGTAAAAACATAATCCTTTTAATGCGTTGCTGTCGTGACCTTGGCTAGCTTAGATTATATGTCAACCTTAAGGCCGTTTCCTGTGTTGTGCTTTCAAATTAAATTGCGAGACTTCAGTCAGTGTCATAGCTTAAGTACTGTTACAATATGGGCACCGAAATAGTGCGTTAATAAAAAAGGCAAGAAAACAAATGTGTCAAGGACAAGTGGAAATATGCTCTTGAGCTTTTTTGTGTATGGAATTGTTCCTTTGTGCATAATGACCTCAGCCACTGACCCTTAATTGGAGAATGATTCTGCGTCTTCTATAATGCATTAAGTGTACTTGAAGTTGTTGTTTTAGTAGCCAAATCAGATTATTTTCAATCCAACCTGTGCCATTCAACCGCACACTGACAAAACATTTCGAGACTCACCTCTGAAGGTCGTTCCCCCTGCGTCTTCCCATTAGAGGCATTCTTCCTGCTGGTGCCAGCGGACCGGACCGGATCATTGGGAGGAATGTTGCTATGGTTGTTATGGAGACCTGACAGGAGGCTGTCGCCCGGCAACAGCGTCTCTGCCCAGAGGCGACACACACTGTCCTTGCAGCAGGTTAGCAGAACATTACACACTGTGCCCCTGTTAGGAGGAGAGGAGAAGGTTACAGGAAGGTAGTGATGTTATTAGTAATCACAGCATCAGTGATGAGTGTTGATAGGGCAGAAAAAACATTACAGGCGTACGCATAAACAACAAATGTTGAGGCTTTTAGGATGCAAAAATATAGTCATTTACATATTTTAAAAAGTGAAAGAAGGAGTGGACATGGTGCTGATGACATCCACTGTTTTTTCACTGTTCTGGAAGAGCACCCAGGGTGCCTCAAGTTAAAACAAAAAAATAAAATAAAAGCAGTACAAGCACTCAACATCATCGCTGCATTTTTCCCATTTTAGTTAAGAGGGCTGGGCTAGGAGATCTCTTGAGTGATCAGTTCAGTGCGAGGCTTGAAATTGAGTGACAGGTGAGTATCTGGTTGCCTGGTAAGATCAAGACAAAGGCGCTGCAAGCTGTTCTGCTTTGTAGACTGCACAGGAAAAGGCGACACGCCCTGTGTTTTTCAGCCTGCAAACAGTGTCTGGTGTGATCGGCACCTAAGAGCCTGAACATTGTTTGTTCTGTGTAACGTTATGTTGACCTCTCAGTCACGGTATATCTATCTAATGAAACGACACTATACAGTGCTATGTCCAGGGCTGCACACAACTTTTTTTGGTCTAGTACTCAGAGGAGCACCTGGAGGAGTTACTTGGTGCTCCTAAAATGCGGCGACCCATCTCACCGGATGGATAAAAGAGGGATGCATGAATAACTTATAGCAAAACGATATTTATTGGATAAGTGGGGACTGGGGAGTCAATGGAGAGTATTGCAACTCTAGATTCATCCCATTATTAAAAAAAATCTAGAGTTGCAAATTGCAGCTACTGTATAGGTCCATGTGTATTCCAGCCCTATATGCATATTCTATACAAATTTCTTAATACTTCCTAAGGATAATATGAGCATATATTTAGATACTTTTTATTTTATTTTATTTAAATAGGCGATCTATATACTGGTAGTACACAGCAGAGATAATAAACACAAACATACAGCTTCTGCATACTGGTAGTACACAGCAGAGATAATTTGAAAACTGACAGCTAAATCAAACTAGTATGCTTCCTGACATCTAATTTGAAGCTTTCAATTTAATGTCGGCAGGTAATATTCTGCTGTAGTCTAAATATTGCTTATTGCAACAACAAAAATCACCTCTGATTTTAATGCTTTGTAATGAAACAGGTTTTTCACATAACATCCTCACATGCAGTAGTGTTCCTGTGCCATAAACAATAAATGGAATCTAAAGCATTGGAATCTAATTTGTTCCTGAAATGGCTGTCTGCATGCATTGCAATCACAGGATTTTGCTTAATTTTGTTAGGGATGTATTGCAGCACTATTCCCAACTAGATGTCTTCTTGCAGCCTAAAGCCCAACACACACCGTCTGTGAAGCGGGTGCGCAGCAACGCGGCACAGAAGTTGCAGCGCTGCAACGCCTGGAAAATAGAACAGTGGCGTATCGGAGCGTCAGGCGAGGCGTGAACGCGCGCCAGCGTGCGTCGGACGCCGCCGCTGTGGGATAGGTTCATTGAAAATAACGGAGGCGGCTGCTTTGACGCGCGGCGTTCGCAGACGGTGTGTTGGGCTTTAATCTGCAAAATAGGTGTATCATGCGAGTCCGTGAAGGATTGTAGGTCAGGAACGGTCATTAACAATGGAACTGATCAGCGCTGATAGCAAGCCGCTCTTTTGAGAGTACAGTACACTGCCCTGTGTTCATTTAACTCAGACTTGTGTCCGCTGATAGCACCATTTAGTATGCATCAATTGCAATTCCAAATTCTAATTATTGTACGGTTTAAAAGTTCTGAAATGAGAACGGATACGAGTGATCTGGATTCCAAAGGTCCCCCTCCTTTATCTATATTTAATGTTTTCTATTTATCTATTGTCTTTATACATTTCTAATTAGTTTAATATGCAAAGACTCAAGGTGTGTCTGTTTGGTCAATTAACTTTCCAGGCACTTTAGTAAAAAAGAATTGCCGTGAGCTTCGTCAGGTGCTACGCTCACGGCGAAACGCGTTGTGCTAATAAATAAGTTGATGCAGTAAGTTGTCCGTCTCTGTTCCCTGGAGTGTGCAGTCCCTTCCTTGGAAGGTTTTTCTCTTTTTTGATGTCTATGCCTGCTAACTAGACTTGCACCTCCTACGGGTCTTTTTGGATGTGCAGGAGTCCCTTTTATGTATATATATATATATATTTATATATATTCAGTACGATAGCTCATTGTGATGTATTCATATTTTACTATTTACTTATTTATTTCTGCTCAAATTATTTTTATGGTACCATAAATAGTCTTTTTGATACTGTGTAAGATGATAACAGTAGACACATGTGTTCAATTACATGCGATTGTATCTCATACAAATAGCACACTTCCTGTTGTTTTGTCACAACAAGGCCGAAACGGGTATGTTGTCCACTCTCGTCAGAGGTAATACATTCATGTGAAAAGGACATAAGTGCTGGCATTTTCTTGATTTCATTCTGTATCTTCGAGCCTTGCACCGTGAAGGATTTTGTTCTAGTGCTGCGGGTTGTCTGCTTCGGCAGTACTTATTCGCTTATAGTCAATTAGACAGGCATGCTGAAAGGCTGCATTGGATATTCGGACAATCCAGGCTGAAAGCTTCTGCACTGTAAACAGATAACCATGTATGAAATGCAATTAAAACATATAGAAATTCCCATTTAGTGAGAAATATCTGGCATGGCAATTTATTGATCTGGCTACAATTACTGTTGCCATGATCACTGGAAAGTGACAGCTCTTACAAATGCACTTCATAACCAGCTCTCTGAAGATGCCAATATTTTCCCCCTGAACTGAATGTGACCTTTAACGGTGGTGTTTGTGAATTGAACTTTATTCGCAATGAGGCCCATTTGCATACAAAAGTTCAGATTTTTTTTGCACAAAATGTATGCATATTACCTCATTTGAATGTGCAAATAGCAAAGGAGCCTCAATGCTATTTGCACGCGTTTCTGTTTAGCAGGCACAAAAGCCACAGAATCCCTTGAGAGTGTAAACATGGACCCAAATGTGTAAATATATATACTGTACACCCTCAGTTACATCAACACTGAGGTTTCTCTTGTGTATAACCCAGCTTTGAAATTACTACTCAGCTCATTAAAAAAAACAATCACACCCGTGTGAAGTGAGGGGCGCTAATATATCAAAGTCTAACTCATGTTGATAAGGTGAGGTAATGGTGATGTAAAACAAACTGTGCAAACACAAACATTAAAAGCCATTAACAATAAAGAGACAATATGATGTAAATGACACATTATGACGTAAAAAAAAAAAACAACATTAAACCTGTGTATAGGAGCCCCTCAAAAATACTTAATTTCCGGCCAGCCCTCTTTTTGAAACCGCCTCCTCGCCACTTGCCCTACACACTTGCCCTCGATATGCAGTGTTATGCACCATATTAAGTGCCGTCCGAAACCATGCAGCCTTGAGTGGAAGTGGCTTATAAAGCCCTCAAGAGCGAGTCTATGCTGATCTAGACTCGATTGCCTTGTGCAGCCCTGCTCTCTGTCCGCATGGAAACCGCGACCTACAAATGTAAGTACCAAAACAAATAAACAATCTTCATCTGATGCAGAATAGACAACGCTCCAACTGATGTTCACAAGGGCTCTTTATTTACCCCACCGTGAAAAACTATAAATTAAACCACACAAACAAAACACCTTTTAACACAATGATTTATAAACACCATGGATGTATATGAAATGTCCTTTGACAATCACGCTGTAATTCCTTTATGTCCATATTAATGCAATCCACATGTCACAAAACACGATGCAATGCAATATAACTGTACAACCAAAATAACAGAACACAATGGCAGGAGGGCGAGTGCATTTCCAAACTGTTTTTTATACACAGCACCCTAATCAAGCGAACTTGATTCAGCTGGAGGGGCACTTCCTGACGAGGGAACCTCCCGAGAGCACTTCAAGTCAAGGGACTGGTTTAAAAAAGGGCCAAAGGCTGTTAATCCAGCCTGACAGCATGTCACGGGTTCGAGTCACGATCCTAACGACCTTTGCTGAGTGTCACCTCCCATCCCTCGCCCCATTTCTTGTCACACTACTGTCTACCTCTAGACAGCTCTACTTCTCACCTTGCCACTACAGTACCGGCAATGTTGCCAGACCTTGAATAATGACGTAGCCACCCGGTAACCACCCACTATGGTGGTTACCGGCACTGCACTGAAGACCACGAGAGTCAGGAAACTCATAGGAAATATAACTAACCTATTGCATGTTGGTCCTACGAATACAAGAACACTCCAAAACACACTCGCTCCGGGTCAAATGCGGCGACCTCGGAACGGTCGCCACCAGGTATTTTCCCAGCGTAACCTCAGTAAAACCATGCCTAAAACTATCCTTATTCCTGAATTTGGCAATGACAAAAGAACATACAGGGGGAAAAAAACCTAGAGTATTATTATTTGAGTGCAGGTCAGGGGACATATGACATTGTGAGCCATCACCGTCTTATCTCTATGTTAAATATCATAACTGGTGCATTGGTTAGAATAGGTGAATTGCCACATCCCTGTGTTAAGAGTTAAACATATCAGATTCTAATTCATACATGAAAGTAACAAACCAGAAGGCTCAAAATATGTGCCATACCGTGGCATGTACTTGCTAGTCTTCCTCCAGGAGAAGCCGGTGACAGAGCGAGGATGGGCCAAAAAGACAAAGGAGAAGGACAGATCCCATTGGTTGTTAATGCTGTAGCTGCTGCCGCTGGGCTCCGGAGGTGTGAACAGTCTGGAGATACCAGACTGCCACTTACTGGTGCTGTACCACACCTTGACGAGGCAGTCGTCCTAAGGGGAAACCAGTGGACAGACAAACAGAGGACATAAAGAACACATACAAATAGAGGATTTGTGAGGTGAATAATGAATATTCCCTGGAGATATATACAGAGAAAGGTGTGGCAGTGACGTGCTAATTCAACAGCACGAGTTGATGAATATAAGATCAGAGATGCCGTTGATCCCTGGGGAGAAATTCGGGTTCCAATCCATAGCAGCAATAGCAGTAATGTTGAGTTTCGACAATCACCAGAATTCCCTATCCGCATTCCTTTCTGCGAATCCAGCATGCATGCATTGCCTATAGCGAGAAGCCAATTCATTCAACAGCAGGCGTAGTGCAAAAAGATGGATTTAGCTGTGTACTGTAGTGTTAAATCACACCTGTGTGAAGTGAGGGGCGCTAATATATTAAATTCTAACTTGTGTTGCTATGATTAGGTGATGTAATGGTGATGTAAAACGGTGTCAAAACAAACATTAAATTCTCTTCATTTTTAATGGCATTTAATGTTTGCATTAGGAACAAGGTGACGTAAATTTTCCCTTCATTGTCAATGGTGTTTTTAGAAAACATTGAACTAAAAACAAACATTAAACCTGTATATAGGAGGGGCTAGGGCCCCTCAAAAATGCATGTAGTTGTACAATTAAAAAGATATATATTATGAATGCTAGAATCAATGCAGAAAAACTATTACGGAGCCATTACCGGTAGTCAAATTAATATTATACAGTATATCATATTAACTATCTGGACTTGAAATTGAATTCTACAACAGGTCTTAAACAAGGGGTTGGTGGATCTCTACATTGGTATGATCACAGTAATACTGTTTTTATGAGCCTTGTTGTCAGGCTGAGAATAAATGTCTTGAATGGCTCTCTGGGTGCAAAGCCAACAGACCTGTCCAGCAGTAGCAAAGAAATCCCCGTCAGGAGAGAACTTCATCAGATTGATGGGAGAGGCAGTGCTACAGTCAGAAGGAAAATGGAACACGAACACAATCGTTTAGAAAAATAGCAATGCAGTGAATGTACGGTACTCGAACGGTATATACAAAAGCAATGTGGATATTGTCACATGAGAATACATTAGAATGGTTTCAACATTTGATTCAGTAGATGGATATTAGGTATCTGCAATTTTTGAAAAGGCAATGAATGGCTTGTGAAACCAGTCACAAGCACACATACTGTCCAGCATAGACATTAGGGCTCGGCAATTAACCTAAAATATATAGAAAGTTTAAACCGATATTTAGAACCAATAACAGACTTAAAATTGCTCCTGTAGGTTAACCGAATAATCGAAAAGCCCAAACAATAGCCAATTTACAATTTGGGATCAGCTATATTGAAGTCCCGTCGGCCAGCGATTTGCGGACATTTTTCAAGCGTGTGGTCTTACTTGCAGTGCCAGATACACCTCCAGGCAGACTGAGAGGAGTCACCAATGGTCATCTCAGTCTGCTGCTCAGCCTCCTCGCACACCTCCTCTGCCCCGCCACCGTTACACCACAACTGGAGGCTACTAGAGCCTGTTAAGAGATGGCTGCCTGGAAGAACCAATCACATAACCACAGTCACGTGAGATTGGCCATTTGGTCATATTTGTCATATATAAGTGGTACAAAACAAATATAATGACAAGTCCAAAGTAGGGACACCAGGTTGAAAGTTGTTTAAATATAGGGGCATAGAATGTTTCTGTATTGGTAAATGAGCGCACCATTTCTATATAGTTGTATATGAAGCAGTAATAATGTGTAGTTGTCACAAACTCCCAAGGCACACATAAAGCTTAGAGGTTTTTTCAGCATGTGTGCAGACTCTTCTTTTTGATATTTCTGTTTGTCTTGCACCTGGACCGTTGCAGTATAGTATGACTGTGTTGTAGCTTTGTGTTGTACTACACAAGGTGTGCTCCTCGTTCAAATGTACCTGTGGGGTGCCAGGCCAGGTTCCGCACTGTAGACTGCAAAGCAAACTGCCCAGTCTTCTGCCACTGGTAGTTCAGCTTCTGTTCACAATAAACAAAAAGAGAAGTCTCAATGACAACATAAAATAAACATCCTTCATCATAAATAAGATGGTACGAGAGCTAACTAATTTATTTCATATCAGGAGGTATGACGATTGTCTGTGTGAACCTCCTGCTCTCATGTGAATCACATGACATCATGCATGATCCTCAAGCTGTGTCTGAGATGTCTATCATCTTTCCATTCCACGTGACCTGACTTCTCTTGCAGGACCAATGTCATAAACATGAGACTTCTGAAAAGACCTATCGATATAAGATCATTCCATTGGGGTGTTAAAAGGGGTATTTCACTTGAAAACCCATTGCTTTTGTTGTTTGGTTAAATATTTAGATACTCTATTATATGAATTTTATCAGACATGCCCCCCTCCAATTACAATTTATAAACGCATTTAAACAAGACTTTTACCATGTTAAACTATTTGAAAACATATGTCACTGTTTGTTTTTTTCGGATTCTTTTTTTGTTACTCGTATAGGAAATTATGAATACATTCTTTAAACTTGAGCCTTTACTGTGGTGGTCAAGGTTGAGCTGCAACTGAAAGGTCAATGAAAAGTGCTGAATGAAGAAAAAGGGTCTCGTTTTCTGGGCTAATGTGAAGACATGCATGACTGATTGTGGACTTAACAGTTGGCTACTCACTGTCGACGGCCCCTCCTTCACATCTTGGCGATGAACGGGCTCAAAAACACACACAATGCTTCCATAGGAAGCTGCAATCTGTCAGCAGAACAAAACATACATTATAGCTGGGGTTTGAAGTTAAACATTACAATTTGTAAAGCATGTCTCTGTGATTACTTCTACATATTTAAGACAAAACAGAAAAAACTTCTCAAAACAGTATGTCTTGTTTCAGAAAGGTCATACTCAGGACTGGCTACTGAACTTGAATTACTTGAAAAGGAGCCAATAATATCATGTGATTGTCATTTGTTTAATCCTTTGTTGAGTCAGCATTGCTGTGATTGCAGCTTGTACTCCTCCCATTAACACATTGGCTCCGTGCTGCAAGGCCAGTGCCAGTAGCCACTGTCACTATGGTAAACAGACTGGATGACTAAAATGCCTGGATAGAAATAATGATTCTAAAAAAGGCCTGGGACCTGGCTGGATAATACAAGTTGTGTGTAATGAGGTAAATAATATGCCAACTGTCAAGGATGCTGAATGCCAGGAACGAATGACAGACACTTTGACTTACACATGCATGTGTACCGTACATGTGCACCACAGATAAGAAAAATATATCACACCCGTGTGAAGTGAGGAGAACCCACTGTATTTATATCGGCCACATGACATCTTATGGACTGCCATTCAGTATTGTAAACAAACATTAAAGTCCATAGACTTAGCTATAGCAAATGATTTACGTCATAAGTGCTCACCTCTAAACAAACATTGAAATATCATCAAAGTCCATAGACTTGGCTGGCAAAACTTTACGTCATAAGTGCTCTAAAACATTGTAAGATCCTCACAGTCCATAGACTTGGATGCCATATGATGTAATCTTCAAAAGCCATGCATTGGACGAGCTAGCGCCCCTCAAAAAAGGCACGCACAGGACTTAGTGCAGACAGACTATGACTCAGAGTCAGAGCATTGTGACATACATTAGGAAAATACATTGTTTCTTCTACACAGGATGACTTGACTACAGGCTTCAGAAGATTTTTATAGTTTTCCATTTTGGAGAAGTAGAGGGTGATACATTGGCAGCTGAAAGCATTCGCTCTCTTTTCCCCGCCTTGGCACATTTGTCTCTTTCCACTTTATCTGTATTACAGCTTGACGTGTGGGTTTCATGGTCGATTCTATCAGACCTGTTGACAGCAGTGCAGCGATCCAGGCCGTAAAATAACTAATCATGTAGACTCTGACCCATATTTAGCTTAGATAGCTTATAATGCAGCCTGATTTGAAAAGGACACTGGGCATTGATTGCAGCGAAATGCAGTGGTAAATGTTTGGTCCGGAGCTGTTGTTTGACGTGCCTACCCCATAGGTAGCGTCAACACATATTTTTGAATGGGCGTGGATAGCGATTCAGGGGCTGAAGCCAGGCTAACATCTGACAACTTCGATAAGACAAATAACAGGACTGGGGCAGCCATGAGTTTAACTTTGAAGTGAACAAGCATCAACATTACATGATTTAACCAATATATATTTTAATTATCAATTAATTGGCAACACAAAATGTACCTGGGAAGTGATTGTCCTTACCTGTGCTCCCTGTAGGGGGCAGTCCACGCAGCCCACCTGAATGTTGCCATGCTTGGCCCCCGGGATGATCTGCAGACGCTCAAAGTCGCTGTCCAAAATCACAACATCACAGCCCGATGCGTAGGCCTGTCACATGACAGGAGAAAAGACAAGCAGTTGGAGCAGTGTCTACCAAACACAGGTCTGTGGCATTTTAGATCCCCGTTTTTAGAAGTGGCGATCTGCTGATCTGGGAACATACAACGCTCCGCATCACGAGGGCCGTTGCGAGCTTGTGTCTTGTAGATCAGCTATATTCATTATTTTCGACAGGGCTTAAAGGGATATTTGACTTAAAAAAAAAGAAACATTTTATCGTCTACTCAGGCTTTTGTGAGTACCCCAGACCGTTTTTAAGTTGCTCGATTCAGTATTCTAATTTTATTTGTAACCATGATAGATAAAAAACACCTGCTCTTGGTTCTGGTGATGTTGATGGGGGGTGTGTGTGTGTGTGTGTGTGTGTGTGTGTGTGTGAAAAATAAATGAAAAAAACACAGCCCCTCAAGTATTAGGAGGGCAGTACGAGTTGTGTTTTTGATGAATCCATCTTAAAATAGAGTTTGAAGTTACAATGGGTTTGTATAGGAAGTGGGCGTGTCAGCTAAAATTAAATACTGAATCAAGCAACTTAAAAACTGTCCTGGGTGCTCCCAAAAGCCTGAGTAGATGATAAAAGGACCCAAATTCTGTTTTACATATACCTTTTTTTTGTACATTTGGGTATATGGGGAATAGACCCTTTTGGGTCTCGAGCTGGACACGTTTGGGAAGCCCTGGGTTGGAGGACAGGGATGACATGGACATGTGAGAGCGGTCAGTTGGACAAGCCTTGGACTAATGAGTGACCCCGGGTCCAGTGTCACGACATCCTCACACACATACCATCATATGATAGCTGTGGAGTGCTAGTACGGCAAGATAAGATATGCATTCCATTCTGAATTTCTGTAGTTCTGTGTGAAGGGTAGGTGGGTGGGCGGGGAGGGGTGACCCATCATCAATGGGCTGTAATTCACTGTGACTATCCAGAGATCTAGCCTTTGCCTCCTTCACTAGAGGATGGAGGGACAGAAATAGTTGTGCTATTGATTCAGTCAGTGAGAATGACGGCCCATTGGGAACAGTGTCAGATTCTGTCCACCACAATGTGCAAAGTCAGTCCGTCGCTCACAGTTACTTCACATCAAGGTTTAGTTCAAGGTTTGTTGTTATTTTGAGTACATGTACATAAGAGTCAAAAAAAGATTTTGTAATAAAACATTGTAGCAGCATTAATAACAAGTAACAAACATATCTCTGCTGTCGGGAGGAAACCACCTAACTAAAAAAAAATTATCAGGAAATGAAAAATATGCATTTTTCACGAAATTAAGAAAACCGTATTTTAAAAAGTATGCTCAAAGTTGGTGTTGTGACTTTATTGTCAATTACTTTCATGAGAGGGAGAGAGGTGGTGGAGTTAGCTGCTTTAGCAGACAGTTTGAAGGTCCAATTTAAGAGGTTTTGTCCACTTTACTACTTTTTATTGGTTCAATATTTTTCGAAACACAGACCTAGAGGGTGTTCAATAGCACTGATTTATGCACAAAAAAAATCAAAAACCTCAAATTGAGTTATGAGGTTTCCTCCCGACAGCAATGATATATAACAAACATATGTAACAAGAAAATTAACAACAACAAAAAAACATACTGTATATTCCACAGTTGCTCTAAATCTAAGGGATTATTCAAATCACTTACGTCGTGGAAAATAATCATATATTGTTCATGCATAAGATAAGCCCATAAACCCAAGTTTATTCTGAAGAATATCAAGCATATTTCCCTCAAGGCTTCAGCCTTGCATGTCCTCTCACTCAGCCCATCTCACCCCAAAAGATGTATCTTACAGTCACTTTATAAATACAGTATATAATAAGAGACATGCAAGCAGGACAGCAGAACCATGACAAAGACAACAATAGTGTTATTACAGTCAGACCGCCTGCCCTGAATTTGTCACCAACAAACCTGCTGACACTTTGGTTCAGAACAAAATATTCACTTGAGGCATTGGTCAAAAGGGTTGATTGAATCAAGACAAATATCGCTGAGCTCTGTGCTAAGGACACTACTTTCAACCTGCAACTTGTCTGAACAAGAACAATTTGCAGTTACATGCCGATTCCACGTTGTTAACATACAGTAAATGAAGAATAGTCACATCCACACTAGAATGCTTCGTTGTGAGACCCCACAGTCCACTGGGAGGGAAGAGGACAGGGTACCATTCACCTCAACTACCTTCTCTCCAGGTAAGAACTCGGTTAGAACTTCAAAACCAAAGCCTTATTCACCAAGATAGAATGGTTAAAAGTGACAAACGCTTTCTGTATGTCCATTGTCCAACCTAACGTATTTTCCCACGTCTACCTCACATTTGATATAATCCGGCAAGTACAGTATTGGCTAACACTTCTGTCCTGGACACTTCTGTCCACACAGCAACATCCTCAGCATTAATTTTATGCTGAATGTAGAAAATGTACCCGTAAATTAAAGCTACAGTCTGTAACTTTCCTGTCCTACCTGGGATTCGTACCCAGAATTCACACCCGGGTCCCAAAAGCAAGGGCGCTTTGTTTTTTCCACCACTACTCTAATAGAGCCTGCTTGCTCAGGGGGAGAAATTTAGGTCAAACCAGACCACAGAATATAAGAGAAGACACTGGGTTACACTGGGTTATTTTAACATGTTGTTATCTGCCTTGATTGACAACACAAGTTTACAAAGCAAATGATAAATTCCCAGGTGCTGGACAGAACACATTTACACTCCCAAAGTGGATTTATTCAATTACCACTAGGGTGACATTTTGAGCATTTCCACTCTTACAAAGAGGAAGAGAGACACTCGAAATGTCACTAATAAATTTAATATACTCTGGGAGCATGATCCAGTGTGTTTGTAGACTATACTTACTTCAATTGATTAACACACTGCAACAGCATCATACACTCCAATATCAGCAAAGTTTTTATTTGGGGTCAGACTAGCAGACAATGAGCAACACATGATGCACCTACCGTATAAAGACAGTGAGGAAGTATTTCCAGATCATGGAATAACTTACCGTGAATGGCACATTGTTGACACTCCCCACAGAGAAGCTGTCCCCTGGGTTGACGGCCCCGGTGAGGACCTGATGGAGATTCATGGCTCTTGTTGTTTGCCTGTTATTCTCCTTCCCTCCTGCCTCACAGTACCCTCCTCCTACTCCAGGTGAGTTTGCTTGGAAACCAGTGTAACATTGATGCGGTCATTGTGACATGTAGGCTGTGATTTCACTACAGTAGCCCTGCAGGCTTTCTGAAGGGAAGATGCAGAGAGACAAGCAGAAAGATATGTAAGATCAATTAAGATGGAGAGAAACAGACATGAAGACACAAGACAGCTTGGGATTGACTTTATAGCATTTCATATATAAATTAAAAATGTATTTAACACTCAACACTAGTAGTAAGCTCATGAAAAGGAAACCGCAGAGCAGACAACTGACCCATAATAACCTCTATGCAACATTTATGCTGCCCAACATATTACACCTGCAGTACTAGCCCCATTATGTTCCCTCTCCCTACGCTCATTCTGTAGCTCCGAGATGAGGTCACACACTGGGCCCCTCCCACCGCGTTTCAGAAACGGCACAAGTTTCCGCTATGTAAATTTCTTACCCTAACGCCACGATTAATCCAAACGTGAAGGGGACGTGAAGGGGTTACACTAATTCAACCATAACGCCGCCCAAGAAAATCCAACTAGAGATTTGAACCGAGCCTTTACGTCCCGTATTTTGTCAGTCGCTTCCATGTTTATCAAGGAAGTTGAAAAGCTTTAGCGCCTCCCCTGGTCGAAATTTCCAACTGACTTCAGTTCACTCGACATGCACGCGCACACTTCCTTGATAAACATGGAAGCGACTGACAAAATACGGGACGTAAAGGCTCGGTTCAAATCTCTAGTTGGATTTTCTTGGGCGTTGTTATGGTTGAATTAGTGTAAACCCTTCACGTCCCCTTCACGTTTGGATTAATCGTGGCGTCAGGGTAAGAAACTTACATAGCGGAAACTTGCGCCGTTTCTGAAACGCGGTGGGAGGGGCCCAGTGTGTGACCTCATCTCGGAGCTACAGAATGAGCGTAGGGAGAGGGAACATATGGGGCTACTGCAGTACATGAACGTTTCCAGCCTGAGTGGATTTACTCTGAACCAACCTGGAACGCAGCCAAAATATTAGTAGTACTGACTGTATAATGATGATAGTGATCATTTGTTAGCCTCAGGGTGGACTTACATGCCAACTACAGCACTGAGGATAGATACAACCACCAGTATACAACCAGTAAAAAGACAGTGTACATTTCAAGGCTATGTAAATTAGGAACAAGCAACAATAGGAATTTTCCAATTTCAGGGTGTGAGCAGAATCTCTTGGGTCCTTAAGCTGGGTTTACAATAGCCCATTATTATAGAAATGGGAACAGGTTCTGTCAGTCAGTGATGCAAATGGGTCAGCGCAGCAGAATGCTATTAACTCAACTCCAATGCTGCTGGTTTAGTCGGCTAATCCACTTTAATGTTACTGCTGCTATGCTTTATTCTGAAATCGCTTAACCGTGCAGTCCCAGCACAGGTAGGGGGCGATTATGTCATCTGTCACAGTAAACTAAATCAATCTGTAACTTATGACACATCTGATTCTGAATGCATCATTGTGGAGCAAGGCAAGCTACCAGAATATGCTAGCTGTCAGTTAGCACTGCTTGAGCAGTGTGTCTGTCAGCAATGATACTGACAAATTACACACATTCACTTATCATATCAGCAACGCAGAAATCAGGCCCGTTAAATGTCACAGTTTGGCCTACATTCAGTTACACATTGCAGTATCCGTCCGATTGTAAACTGGACAATATTGATGCTCTGTTCCGTGTCGTTCCGTGTGGCAACTCACGTGATACCGCAACACGGTGCCACAATGTCAATGTCAATTACAACAACTGGATCACGTAATGTCAGCACGTCAGATGAATTGTCTCAGTACATGACTTTAAACATACTGATACTATACTGTCAATCTGAACGAAAGGCATATTGAGTGCTTTCAGGTCAATACATCGTTAAGCTAACTTCTACTGTCAAGTGTGAAGTTGAATTTAGCCCACGGTGATGTGGCCACTGGCCACAACCATAACAAATGTAACACATGCTACTATATGATGACCAGTATACGCAGGTATAAACTTACCTCGTACTCTTGTTAAATATGTCCCGTTACTCTTTTTGTAGCGTTGCCTGGCGAATATAGCTCTTTAGTTACTTGCAATCTTTCCAGCTAACTAGCGATAGCACACATAGCTTGAAGCTTCAGTTATTATAGCTCGTTAGCTTAGAAGAACAAACAAAACAGCTAGAAAAAGCTAAGAGCATTAATTGTGTCAAATTGTCAATGTCGCCACGCTGATATACAGCGGCTACAGTTCTGAATGCAAATCACAACAGGGAGTACCAAAGTTAGCAAATACAAGAGCCCATATCCTGCTCTACGGTATCTGTTCCTTACGTTGGAGATGTGTCACGATGACGACTGTTTAGGTGCAGTGCATTGTGGTACTTGTAGTAACAACATGAAAGCAGGTGAGGTGAACTGTTGGGTGATTGGCTGCATAACAGGCTCTGATGAGCTAGGATGATCTCTGCTACTTTATATGCAATTTTAAGTTGCTTCATTATTAATATTTGCATTACATTACTACTATATAGACAAACAAACCATGTAGATACTGTATTATAGTAATAATTAATAACCAGTAAGACGCCTGAGGGCGAGAAGAAGGGCAACGTTGCGTGTACTGGCCATATATGGAGCGTGTCTTGAGTGTACAGGGTGTGATCCATCAACATATGGAATGTCAAAACCGGTCAGCTCCATATATGGAGATCTAAGGGTGGCAGCAGGGGCAGTGTCTTGAATGTACAGGGTTTGATGAGGGCCCAGGTAGGGCCGGGCCTTAATTTCCGGGCCTGTTGAGAACTCTAATTTTCACCGGCTGCCAGGCATGGCTGCCCAAATAACTTTGGGGCAGGCTTGTCTAGAGTTTAAATGGACAGGTATCCAGGTATCAGTCAAAAGGAAGACATTGAAGAGGAAGGATGGGAAACGATCAACTATGTGTCTGACATACTGTATATCCATATATTAATATTGGTGACATCAGGAATCTCCATATATAGGCTTATTATGACATATATCCATATATGGAGATCTAGGGGTTTGAGGTCAAATATAGAGTTGCTGGTCAATATTGATGACAGGGATCTCCATATGGGCTTAATTGCGACAGCAGGTCGCATTTACTATGGCCAATATTGATGACATCAGGGTGGGATCTCCATATACGGGCTTAACTGCGACAGCAGGTCGCATTTACTATGACATCAGGGATATCCATCCTTGAAGTTCTCTCCTCTTTCCCCAGACGAGGTTCTACAACTAGTAACATCCTCTAGACCTACCACTTGTCCTCTTGACCCTGTCCCGTCTCCAATCTTCCAGACCATCGCACCTGATCTGCTCCCCTTCATCACCTCCATCATCAACACCTTAATAACCTCAGGCTGCGTCCCATCTGCCAGAGTAACCAGAGTAACACCACTCCTCAAGAATCCAACCCTTGACCCCTCAGATGTCAAGAACTACAGACCGGTATCACTCCTTTCATTTATTTCTAAAACCATTGAACGTGTTGTCTCCAACCAGCTCTCTCTCCATCTCTCACAGAACAATTTGCTGGATCCCAACCAGTCCGGATTCAAGAAGGCCCACTCCACAGAAACTGCCCTGCTGGCAGTCACAGAAGCACTACATGCTGCCCAAGCTGCTTCCCACTCTGCAGTACTGATTCTCCTAGACCTATCGGCAGCATTTGACACAGTGAACCACCAGCTGCTCCTAGACACCCTAGCGGATCTAGGCATCGGTGGAACGGCACTAAAGTGGTTCTCCTCCTACCTCACCGACCGGACCTACCAGGTTTCCTGGAAAGGTCTGTTATCATCCCCCCGAACCCTCCAAACTGGGGTCCCACAGGGATCTGTACTTGGTCCCCTCCTTTTCTCACTGTACACTAAATCCCTTGGCACTATCATCTCTGCTCACAATATATCCTATCACTGCTACGCCGATGACACACAACTGTTTCTATCCTTCCCCCCCTCTGCCACGCAGATGGAAGAGTGCATCACTGCATGCCTGGCTGACATCTCACAGTGGATGTCCTCCAATCTCCTCAAGCTGAACCCAGACAAGACTGAGCTTCTCTTCTTCCCAGCTAAGTCCTGCCCTATGCGGGAGCTAACTATCTCCGTAGACAACGCCCTGGTAACGTCTGTCCCAACAGCCAGGAATCTCGGTGTTGTCCTGGACAGTCAGCTCTCGTTCAAAGCTCACATCACAGGTGTCACTCGATCCAGTAGGTTCACACTCTATAACATACGACGAATTAGACCGTTCCTCACCCAGGAATCAGCCCAGCTCCTAATCCAGACAACAGTCTTGTCAAAACTCGACTATTGTAACTCCCTCCTTACTGGCCTACCAGCATGTGCACTTAAGCCTCTCCAGCTGATCCAAAATGCCGCAGCTCGCTTGGTCTTCAACCAGCCAAAATTCTCACATGTCTCCCCCCTGCTCCGCTCCCTCCACTGGCTCCTGGTCGCTGCCCGCACAGAATACAAAACTCTGATGCTGGCATTCAAAGCAACCAAAGGTATGGCTCCCCCTTATCTTGCAAGTATGATTGAACCCTCACTAAAAACGCCGGGACAACGCTCCACACGTCCCAAACTCTTCTCCCTTCTGGCTCCAAAACTGTGGAATGCACTTCCCATTGCAGTCAGAACTGCAGCATCACTCCCAATCTTCCGCCGTAGTCGGAAAACCCACCATCATGGCCCATCATGGCCCATAGCACTTATCCTACCCCCTTAGATAGCATTTCTGTAGACTTAGATAGCATTTGATACAGACTTATAGCATGTTATGTAGACAGCACTATAATTGCATTGTATATAGTCATAGCACGCCATAGTACATATGTATAGCATAGTAGTATAGATATATAGTTTATATGTATAGTCTCATAATATAGATATTCCACTGTTACTTTCTTAGCTTACGCAATACGCATGTTTCATGATAAATGCTTTTTTGTGATGTATTCCCATGCTTTTTGTTCTTGCTTAATGTAAGTCGCTCTGGATTAAGAGCGTCTGCTAAATGCCTAAATTGTAAATTGTAAATTAATGATGTCACGTGATGTCACGATGACCTGGGCACCGTATATGGTGGCTGATGTCACGTGATGTCACAATGACCTGGGGTGACCAACCAACCAACACACACACTGACGGGAAATGATAGATTCCATAGTTAACTGTGACCTGCAGTCGCAATAATACATTTTATTTGTTTTAATCCTCAAATTGCTAACTGATTGAAACACTCCAGATAGCTGTCCTAAACTCTCAGACAAAAGTAGAGATTTAGCTTTAATAAAATAAATGTTTAACCAAATGATACAAAGTATAATATTTGCACTTTGGTTGCACTAATGGTTGTAGTTGCACTTGTTTACTGTGTTTTTAGAGTTATTATCTGCTGTAGAATTAATTGACATGTTTGGGACAATATTATTATTCCCTGAAGAAGACCTCCTAGGTTGGATTCTTGTCAATAAATATACAGCATCGTGGCTACGAGTGTGCAGCCTTTTTCTCATTTTTACTCGTTTACTGCCTTAGGCCAGCACCTCACCAATAGCCTACTGGTGTGCGCCCTTTCCTCTTTTGTCTACCTGGGACAGTCACTTGACCTTGACCTTGACAACTGCAGTACAATTTTTGTAAGTGTTACCGGATAATATTCTAGATACAGCAGGCAAACTCTAGTTTATGGGAAATAGGGGGGTATTGGTTTGTTTGTTTGATTAATTGAAAATTGTATTAACAGTTTGCAGAATCACAGAAATATGGGTACATTTCAAACGAATTCACAACGTCAAACTGTTACGGTGGACTTTGATAGAGGTCAGTTAAGGCGAGACACCCCAGGTGAATAGGGAAAGAAAGTTAAATAATAGCTATCACAATGAAACTTCTCCAGTTGATTACTTATATAAAAAATAAGATTTTTTGTATTACAAATTTTCTGAAATTATATGTTTAAATATGCAAATTAGGCATTATATGCGCTAATTTGCATACATTTCGGGACGATAAATCTGAAGATCGGATAAAACCAGGTTCAAAATTATCATTTCATTTTGTTGACACATTAGAGACAAAGAAAATTACACATGGGATTTTTGATATCTCTAATTATCACTCCACAAATCAGAAAATAGTGTCAACAGGCATAAAAAACCCATTTTCGGCATGTTTTTAGGTATAAAATGTGATGTAAATCAGGCTGTGAATGATATATCAACAAATCCATGTGTAAATGTCTGCGGAATATAGTTATGAATGAGACTGGAACGTTTGGTGTATGTGAGTTCAACTGAAGTGGAGATTCTTTGTCCCAGGTATGAGGAAAACTTATTTTGAGAAAACGGCCTTTAAAGATTTGTATTGTAAAATTCCAAAACGTTTTATTTGAAGCCACTATTTGGAGACAAATATCTCATCCAAACCTTGGCAACAACATATAATGGCATATATCATTGGAAAGGTCTGGACCTCCAGCTGACTGTGGTCTGATCCAAATATGGTCACTTCCTTTGAATACTGGACTACTCGCCCCGGTGCTTGCCCGTTTTTCCTCCCGGAATTTTCCCCAGTGAGGGGGATAATTTTGTAATATGTTATTGGCTGTTTGTATTCTTTTTGGAAAAATATAAAAAGATACTCCTGTGGAAAGGCTATATTATTTGACTTATATTGAACCTATAAACAATTTAGTATTATTTGGTATATGTAAGGTTTTGCCCCCTCAAATGGTCCCCCATATCCTACAACAACTTCTGTGAACAGACTTCACTGTAGTAGCTTTTCATAAATTATATTTGTACTTAGGCTGTTCTGCTGTCATGAAAGTTTATAGTTAGAGAAATTCAAAGTCCAGCCGTCTGCTGTCCAGCCTCTCCCACCCCTCACTGGGGAAAATTCTGGGAGGAAAACAGAAAAGGGGCGAGTAGTCTTGTTACCCTTCCTTTGTACCAACAACCAATCATGAAAATAGAGATGGTGGATTTTCACCCAGAAAAACGAGCTGTCATTGGCTAAAATAAACTATCAAAATAAAGATCTAAATCTGTATTTTTAATGTGTATTTTTTAATGTAATGTGTAAGAAAAATCATGATTTCAGTAGAGCATTTGACTGCAGATCAAGAGGTCCCCACCCCAGTTCAACTCTGGGTCCCAGGGTGCCGTCATTCCGTCACACACAGCTGGGTTATTCAGCATAACCCAGCTGTTCTCCTCATTTAGCATTCGTTGTATGACGGCATCCTCATACTCACGGAAAATGAATGGATGAAATGGCCACAAGATGTCCCTATAGGTCCAGTTTGCATTGAGCCGGGCCAGGCCATAGGAAACCGCGGGTAAACCATCTGTGTGTGTGTGTGTGTGTGTGTGTGTGTGTGTGTGTGTGTGTGTGTGTGTGTGTGTGTGTGTGTGTGTGTGTGTGTGTGTGTGTGTGTGTGTGTGTGTGTGTGTGTGCGTGCGTGCGTGTGCGTGTGTGTGTGTCACTATCTTTCTGAATAATTGTGCTGCCTATGTGAGTGCGCAAACAAGCTTTTCGGTAACACTTGCAGATAAGGTTCTGAAATAATGATTAACTAATGTATTAGTTAATCATTAGTTAATCATTATTTCATGAATCTTATCTGCAAGTGTTACCAGCTTTTCTTATTACAGTAATCATAGCCTTGAGATAATACACGGTCAATCAAATATTTTTACATTGTTATATTTTGTGTCAAATTAAGTTATTTCATTAGTAAAGTATATGTAACCAACTAACCATATGGAATAATAAACCTTTCAGGGTCATATCATATGTTCTGTACAATATGGTGAGGTGATGTTGCATCACCCTGTCAGAGGTGTATTGTGCAATAGATTTTAATATATAAGTATATAAACTATATAACAATTTTGAATTTAGTTTAGAGAACCACATTCATTTTAAGACACCTGATCGGTATATGTTAAAACAATATAACTATAACACATCTGCAGTAGTTCAAGGTGGTTCAAGGTGGTCTCCTCTTGTGTTGAGAAATGTTGAGCCGTGCAGTAGGACACCTGTTGGATGACAATGTCAGTAAAGTTATTTGAAGCAGACAACGCACCATATTGGACACTGTCTTTATGTCTATATATTTCTGAGATTGTTGCGGTGCAACTGTTGCACTGCTCACTTCACAGGGGTGTGATTTTTATTATTATTACTGTATTAGTTTTTTTCTTATGAAACCTTATTTTGTGAATATTTAGTTGTTCAGGTCCATGCCTTCTCTAAAGTTCTCTCTGGTGGGCGCAAGCTGCATTCAATAACCAATTACTGACAAACTGTACATGGGATCAATGTGTACTGTTTTCCTCCTAAAAGTAGACATTCAGGGCTTTCATTCGGTGTATAGTATGTAGTATTTATTTGTGTTCATTTTTATATCTGACTGTCAATGTCTGTGACTTTAAACCTTCATAACTCTGCTTTCATGAGGATGATGCGCGCCTCGCCTAATCTATCTCTGTTTTCATTGTCTCGATCGCAGTACCAGTCTTGATACGTAAGGCTATAAAAACCGTTCGGTTCAGAACTATAGTGTTACGGTGTTAAAATGAAAGCCTGGGTATCGAGGCTACGGTGAGGGAGACGCGCAATGTGTGTTGTTTGCAAGCTATACATGTCTGGGCATGCCTCTATCTCGACACCCTCTTCGAAGAACTTTTCATCTCTCCCCTGTAGGAGTCACTGCAATTATAATGAATAAAAAAGTGTTACAATCACACGACCGAGCTATAGTGATCGCTGGTGAAGACGGCTATATGGTGATCCGTGATCGTGCTCCCCAACGGAAGACATGTAACCCAGCCAGCGGCTACTGTTTTCATGGCGGTCCCTCGATAATGCGATTCGTTTGTTAGTTCATAATATGAAGAAGGACACATGCATCTGTCCATCTGTGTTGCAGACGTTATGCAATGCCGATCCGGTGCAGATTATTCTTATTCACTGTGGGCAGTGTGGGGTTTTAGGGCGGTTGGCATATACGGGCTGCGGGCAAGTCGATGCTTACTTCTTAGGCAGTTCAATTCATAATTTTCCGAGAACGAGAGAGAGACAGACCCCCCCCCCCCCCCCCCCCCCATCTCGCAAGGTCCACCTCCTCGGGAGAAACCATGTAGAAACAGGAGGGGAGGGGGGAATCGAGTGTTGTGGTGTTGGGTGAAATGTGACTCTTCTATTCACACACACTAGATCATGGGCGCGTCCATTTTAGATGCCCCCACTCTACATGTAAAGGAAGCGGCCCGCCCATAGACCGCCGCCTCTTTTCAGGAGGGGGGGGGGGGGTTTCCCCTCTTTTTTCCGGATCACCTAACCGGATCTTTGAAGATGTGATCGGGGCTACTTTATATATTCCTACTTTATTATATAGTCCGGGCGCATAGAAAGATAAACTAAAGTATTAAAAAAAAAAGTTATATTTGCGTCATCCGCAAACGACGGCTGACAAATGACGTATAGATACTTACTTAGCAAATTATGTGTTAAAGAGCTGAGAGAGAAAATGGGGCAGACAGTCTCCCCATGAATAATTAAAACGCCTGACATGTCATTGACATTAAGGAAGGTTGGGGACATTCTTATCCATGGCATTTGAGTGGTGGTACTTATGGTGAACTTCCCTCATGAAGAAGTAGGTCACACAACGTTATTAAAGATGCAGTTCACATAGCATGCTTCACAATATAACTACTGTTAAATATTACATATATTCTCTCTCTCTCTCGCACGCGCACGCACGCACGCACGCATGCACGCACGCATGCACGCACGCACGCACGCACACACGCACACACACACACACACACACACACACACACACACACACACACACACACACACACACACACACACACACACACACACACACTATTCCTTAACCCATTCTGGAATTTCTGGGCGGGATTTTTTGTGTGTGTACTGTATAGTATGTGTCACAGAAAACATCATTGAATAGTGTTAGGACCACGTCTGGAGGAAGCAGGAGGACAATTTCAAAAAGTTCAGGTAACAAAATCAAACAAACTTCAAATCTTGAAAATCTTCGCTACACCAAGAAATACCTTCTTGGAATACTTACAGTACAGTAACATCGCTCGTCTCAGCCCCTCCCTGACACCCTCAGGTGCTGAACCCCTCATTCATGCCTTCATTTCATCCCGACTGGACTATAATAGCATCCTCTATCTATGGCATCACCGCAACAACCCTCAATGAACTGGGGACCTCTTGATCTGCTGTCAAATGATCTACCACTGAGCTATACCCCCACACAACATGGTCCTATATAATACAGTAAAATGGAGATTTGTGTTAAATATCACACACTTGTATGTACGTGTAAGAGTTATAATGGTGTCTCTTCGTGACAGCTATAACCACGCTTGTACTAATTGTATGTTTCATGTAAAGTCTTTGATTAGAGTAGGATTGAATTCAGATAATTCCCAGGATTTACACTCTGTATTTAAGGGGGCACCCAGAGTTGAACTGGGGACCTCTTGATCTGCAGTCAAATGCTCTACCACTGAGCTATACCCAATCACATCATGGACTTATATATACAGTATAATGGAGATTTGTGTTAAATATCACACAATTGTATGTATGTGTAAGAGTTATAATGGTGTCTCTTCATGACAGCTACAGTATAAGCCCACTTGTACTAAACATACTGAAATTAGATTGGAGGGTGGCACGTACTGTAGAGGAGTTCTAACATTTTGTTTTGTTTTTTGTGGATCATCAGTCTATCTGTCCGCTTTATACAGCTGCACCTTGTCAGTGTGGAGAGCGCTCTCCGTGGTGCTGAAACCTTTTTTCCTGTTGTATTCCACTATTCCAGGAATTTCCAGAATTGTAACGTGTGAGAGATGGGATCTGTCACGGGGCATCCCGTGCCCTTAGACAATATCAAGGACCTTGCAAATAGACCACACAGTTAAGTCAACTTGATCAATTGACAAACAGCATGGACTGGAAGTAACGGTTTTATATATATTGTACACATGACATTTTTTGTAATGAACACAATGGTTGAAAGAGTTTTAAATGTTTATTTGTATTTATTGACACTGAAGTCGCATTGGTATGTCTGTCACCTGTCTCCCCTCTGCAGTGCTGGCACGTAGAGAAGGAGGGGTCAGGGGTGTTTGTTCCTGTCTGTATTATATTTGGTCTTGTTTATGTTAGGTTCTCTAAATTAATTGGACCTTTGAAATAGTTGAGTGTTTGTATATCTTGTATTCCTTTAATGTACTGTATATAGTAATGTGGAAGAATTACTCATATAGTTGTGTGGCGAGTTAACTAATGACAACTTACTTAATTAGAGGATGGTTTGCCTTACCTGTTTAAGAGCAGGATTGCTGCAGGTGGAGGCAGTTCAGTCTCACTTGAGGCTAGGTAAGAGACAACAGGGGAGAACTGCCAGCCAGGGAAAAGCCTGTACCAGTTCCTGCTTGTCTCTTGATTGTATATAGTTTTTCACGTGTTTGTTTTGTTTTATTGGAATGTTGTTTTGGCCAGTATTATTTATTTGTGACTCGCACTGCACTTTCAAGGTAAATAAAAAGCCTAAGAAGTACTAAGAAGGATGTAGTTTCACATGCGGCTATGCACACACCACGCATAGACTTGTTGGGGCTACAGTGCAATGGCATTTGGCCTGGGTCCTTATTGGTAGTTTAATATCCACAGTTTATCTGTAGCGGTCCGCAATTAACCTATTGTTCAAGCTTCACACTCCAATACAAATGAAACAATTTGAATAAAGGTTGTACACATCAGTGAAATTAACCTCTGGGAAAATCCCTAATTGAGAGTGTACGCCGAGCAAGCGCACCACAGATCATATAGGCTGCATGGCTAACGGGGCTTGGGCACTACCCTACCATCTCTCTATATCATTTGATAATGGCATATTACAAACATGACTTGGACATGGACATGATTTGTCCTTGTATTTCCAATTTCCCTGTGGATATTTTCATTGATTGCAATGGCAAGAGTTTGTTTCACATGGTGTGACTATATATCACAGTCACAAGTTGACATGTTGCACTGCCTGCTAGACAACAGCAGGTGGTGCTGTTTTATGCTCTGCACAGTGTACTCAGTTATTTGCTCGAGATTTACAAATGAAAAGATTAATACGCTATTCTGCATTTGTCAGTCTCCACAGAAGAGTTTGTGTTTCATGGTGTGACTATACCGACACCATTGACTTGTTTCCACACATAGGATCAAATATAGCTATACCACCAAACAGCTTGAGCCTGTACAGTACAAACTATCTTTTACATAAACTCAATTTGAGTGTTAAGATTCAATGCAGGCTATATAAACAAGGTTTTCACAACATGTTCGACAGGGGGCACCCAGAGTTGAACTGGGGACCTCTTGATCTGCAGTGAAATGCTCTACCCCTGAGCTATACCCTCACACAACTTGAGACTGTACAGTACAAACTATCTTTTACATGAACTCAATTTGAGTGTAAAGATTCAATGCAGGCTATAGAGATAAACATGGATTTCACAACATGTTGGACAGGGGGCACCCAGAGTTGAACTGGGGACCTCTTGATCTGCAGTCAAATGCTCTACCGCTGAGCTATACCCCCACACAACTTGAGCCTGTACAGTACAAACTATATCTTTTACATGAACTCAATTTTAGTGTTAAGTTTTAAAACAGACTATACACTGACACGAAACAAGACAGGAACGCCCAAAAACGTCACAGCCGGTTTTTTAACAAGACAGGAACGCCCAAAAACATCACATCCGGTGTTTTACCCCGGGCAGAATTTTCTATGGCTGCCAATGCAACTTTTTCCAATCCTTAATCACATACGGCAAACACCTATGCCGATAATATCTAACTTGCGGAGGTAACGTGCCTTGTCCGCGGGCAACAGATCTTTCAACGTATGGCATTGCAAATACGTTAGATAATCGCTACTCTGCGCAATATTGTTTTGAAAATGCCGCAAATTGCATTGCAGTGAACGAGAGCAAATCACAAATCACAAATCTTACCCCGGGGGGTGGGCGGAGCCGCGGAGTCGCAGCTGACGCCCCTCCCTCCGCTCTGATGACGCGTTGTTATGTCAATGTATAGAGACAAGTAAGACGTGCAAACGCGGGAAGCAACCGCAGCTCGTAAATGGCAATAACAACAATTAGAATAAATTACATACTTTTTTTAAGGTTTTCATTTAAAGTTCTCTTTTTTGTGTTTTTTTAAGATTTTATTTTTAAGTTAAGTTTTTTGAAGTTAAGTGTTTAAAAAAAATTAAGTTAAGTTTTTTCTTTTTCATTTTAAGTTAAGTTTTTTTTTAAGTTAAGTTGTGTGTGTGTGTGTGTGCGTGCGTGTGTGTTTTGTGTGATACAGCTGCGCCCTCTGGTGGCGGGCGGGTGGTGTAACAGCGGGACAGACACACACAGACATGATCTGCAGGGTCTCATAGTTAGTGCTCAGTGCATTCGCAATAAACATGTATTTCACAACATGTTGGACAGGGGGCACCCAGAGTTGAACTGGGGACATCTTGATCTGCGGTCAAATGCTCTACCGCTGAGCTATACCCCCACACAACTTGAGCCTGTACAGTACAAACTATCTTTTACATGAACTAAATTTGAGTGTAAAGATTCAATCCAGGCTATAGAGATAAACATGGATTTCACAACATGTTGGACAGGGGGCACCCAGAGTTGAACTGGGAACCTCTTGATCTGCAGTCAAATGCTCTACCGCTGAGCTATACCCCCACACAACTTGAGCCTGTACAGTACAAACTATCTTTTACATACACTCAATTTGAGTATTAAGATTCAATGGAGGCTATAGAGATAAACATGGATTTCACAACGTGTTGGATAGGGGGCACCCAGAGTTGAACTGGGGACCTCTTGAGCTGCAGTCAAATGATCTACCGCTGAGCTATACCCCCACACAAGTTGAGCCTGTAGAGTACAAACTATCTTTTATGTGAACTCAATTTTAGTGTTAAGTTTTAAAACTGGCTGTAGAGATAAACATGGATTTCACAACATGTTGGACAGGGGGCACCCAGAGTTGAACTGGGGACGTCTTGATCTGCAGTCAAGTGCTCTACCGCTGAGCTATACCCCCACAGAACTTGAGCCTGTACAGTACAAACTATCTTTTACATAAACTCAATTTGAGTGTAAAGATTCAATGCAGGCTATAGAGATAAACATGGATTTCACATGTTGGACAGGGGGCACCCAGAGTTGAACTGGGGACCTCTTGATCTGCAGTCAAATGCTCTACCACTGAGCTATACCCCCACACAATTTGAACCTGTACAGTACAAACTATCTTTTACATTAACTCAATTTGAGTGTAAAGATTCAATGCAGGCTATAGAGATAAACATGGATTTCACAACATGTTGGACAGGGGGCACCCAGAGTTGAACTGGGGACCTCTTGATCTGCAGTTAATTGCTCTACCGCTGAGCTATACCCCCACACAACTTGAGCCTGTAAAGTACAAACTATCTTTTACATGAACTCAATTTTAGTATTACGTTTTAAAACTGGCGAGATAAACATGGATTTCACAACATGTTGGACAGGGGGCACACAGAGTTGAACTGGGGACCTCTTGATCTGCAGTCAAATGCTCTACCGCTGAGCTATACCCCCACACAACTTGAGACTGTACAGTACAAACTATCTTTTACATTAACTCAATTTGAGTGTAAAGATTAAATGCAGGCTATAGAGATAAACATGGATTTCACAACATGTTGGACAGGGGGCACGCAGAGTTGAACTGGGGACCTCTTGATCTGCAGTCAAATGCTCTACCGATGAGCTATACCCCCACACAACTAGAGCCTGTAGAGTACAAACTATCTTTTACAAGAACTCAATTTTAGTGTTAAATTTTAAAATTGGCTATAGAGATAAACATGGGTTTCACAACATGTTGGACAGGGGGCACCGAGAGTTGAACTGGGGACCTCTTGATCTGCAGTCAAATGCTCTACCGCTGAGCTATACCCCCACACAACTTGAGTCTGTAAAGTACAAACTATCTTTTACATGAAATCAATTTTAGTGTTAAGTTTTAAAACTGGCTATAGAGATAAACATGGATTTCACAACATGTTGGACAGGGGGCACCCAGAGTTGAACTGGGGACCTCTTGATCTGCAGTCAAATGTCTACCGCTGAGCTATACCCCAACACAACTTGAGCCTGTAGAGTACAAACTATCTTTTACATGAACTCAATTTTAGTGTTAAGTTTTAAAACTGGCTATAGAGATAAACATGGATTTCACAACATGTTGGACAGGGGGCACCCAGAGTTGAACTGGGGACCTCTTGATCTGCAGTCAAATGCTCTACCGCTGAGCTATACCCCCACACAACTTGAGCCTTTAGAGCACAAACTATCTTTTACATGAACTCAATTTTAGTGTTAAGTTTTAAAAGTGGCTATAGAGATAAACATGGATTTCACAACATGTTGGACAGGGGGCACCCAGAGTTGAACTTGGGACCTCTTGATCTGCAGTCAAATGCTCTACCGCTGAGCTATACCCCCACACAACTTGAGCCTGTACAGTACAAACAATATTTTACGTGAACTTAATTTTAGTGTTAAGTTTTAAAACTGGCTATAGAGATAAACATGGATTTCACAACATGTTGGACAGGGGGCACCCAGAGTTGAACTGGGGACCTCTTGATCTGCAGTCAAATGCTCTACCGCTGAGCTATACCCCCACACAACTTGAGCCTGTACAGTACAAACTATCTTTTACATGAACTTAATTTTAGTGTTAAGTTTTAAAACTGGCTATAGAGATAAACATGGATTTCACAACATGTTGGACAGGGGGCACCCAGAGTTGAACTGGGGACCTCTTGATCTGCAGTCAAATGCTCTACCGCTGAGCTATACCCCAACACAACTTGAGCCTGTAGAGTACAAACTATCTTTTACATTAACTCAAATTTAGTGTTAAGTTTTAAAACTGGCTATAGAGATAAACATGGATTTCACAACATGTTGGACAGGGGGCACCCAGAGTTGAACTGGGGACCTCTTGATCTGCAGTCAAATGCTCTACCGCTGAGCTATACCCCCACACAACTTGAGCCTTTAGAGCACAAACTATCTTTTACATGAACTCAATTTTAGTGTTAAGTTTTAAAAGTGGCTATAGAGATAAACATGGATTTCACAACATGTTGGACAGGGGGCACCCAGAGTTGAACTAGGGACCTCTGGATCTGCAGTCAAATGCTCTACCGCTGAGCTATACCCCCACACAACTTGAGCCTGTACAGTACAAACTATCTTTTACATGAACTTAATTATAGTGTTAAGTTTTAAAACTGGCTATAGAGATAAACATGGATTTCACAACATGTTGGACAGGGGGCACCCAGAGTTGAACTGGGGACCTCTTGATCTGCAGTCAAATGCTCTACCGCTGAGCTATACCCCCACACAACTTGAGCCTGTAGAGTACAAACTATCTTTTACATGAACTCAATTTTAGTGTTAAGTTTTAAAATTGGCTATAGAGATAAACATGGATTTCACAACATGTTGGACAGGGGGCACCCAGAGTTGAACTGGGGACCTCTTGATCTGCAGTCAAATGCTCTACCGCTGAGCTATACCCCCACACAACTTGAGCCTGTAGAGTACAAACTATCTTTTACATGAACTCAATTTTAGTGTTAAGATTTAAAACAGACTATAGAGATAAACATGGATTTCACAACATGTTGGACAGGGGGCACCCAGAGTTGAACTGGGGACCTCTTGATCTGCAGTCAAATGCTCTACCGCTGAGCTATACCCCCACACAACTTGAGCCTGTAGAGTACAAACTATCTTTTACATGAACTCAATTTTAGTGTTAAGTTTTAAAATTGGCTATAGAGATAAACATGGATTTCACAACATGTTGGACAGGGGGCACCCAGAGTTGAACTGGGGACCTCTTGATCTGCAGTCAAATGCTCTACCGCTGAGCTATACCCCCACACAACTTGAGCCTGTAGAGTACAAACTATCTTTTACATTAACTCAATTTTAGTGTTAAGTTTTAAAATTGGCTATAGAGATAAACATGGATTTCACAACATGTTGGACAGGGGGCACCCAGAGTTGAACTGGGGACCTCTTGATCTGCAGTCAAATGCTCTACCGCTGAGCTATACCCCCACACAAGTTGAGCCTGTACACTACAAACTATATATTTTACATGAACTCAATTTTAGTGTTAATATTTAAAACAGACTGTAGAGATAAACATGGATTTCACAACATGTTGGACAGGGGGCACCCAGAGTTGAACTGGGGACCTCTTGATCTGCAGTCAAATGCTCTACCGCTGAGCTATACCCCCAGACAACTTGAGCATGTACAGTACAAACTATCTTTTACATGAACTCAATTTTAGTGTTAAGTTTTAAAACTGGCTATAGAGATAAACATGGATTTCACAACATGTTGGACAGGGGGCACCCAGAGTTGAACTGGGGACCTCTTGATCTGCAGTCAAATGCTCTACCGCTGAGCTATACCACCACACAACTTGAGCCTGTACACTACAAACTATATATTTTACATGAACTCAATTTTAGTGTTAAGTTTTAAAACTGGCTATAGAGGTAAACATGGATTTCACAACATGTTGGACAGGGGGCACCCAGAGTTGAACTGGAGACCTCTTGATCTGCAGTCAAATGCTCTACCGCTGAGCTATACCCCCACACAACTTGAGCCTTTAGAGCACAAACTATCTTTTACATGAACTCAATTTTAGTGTTAAGTTTTAAAACTGGCTATAGAGATAAACATGGATTTCACAACATGTTGGACAGGGGGCACCCAGAGTTGAACTGGGGACCTCTTGATCTGCAGTCAAATGCTCTACCGCTGAGCTATACCCCCACACAACTTGAGCCTGTAGAGTACAAACTATCTTTTACATGAACTCAATTTTAGTGTTAAGATTTAAAACAGACTATAGAGATAAACATGGATTTCACAACATGTTGGACAGGGGGCACCCAGAGTTGAACTGGGGACGTCTTGATCTGCAGTCAAATGCTCTACCGCTGAGCTATACCCCCACACAACTTGAGCCTGTAGAGTACAAACTATCTTTTACATTAACTCAATTTTAGTGTTAAGTTTTAAAATTGGCTGTAGAGATAAACATGGATTTCACAACATGTTGGACAGGGGGCACCCAGAGTTGAACTGGGGACCTCTTGATCTGCAGTCAAATGCTCTACCGCTGAGCTATACCCCCACACAACTTGAGCCTGTAGAGTACAAACTATCTTTTACATTAACTCAATTTTAGTGTTAAGTTTTAAAATTGGCTATAGAGATAAACATGGATTTCACAACATGTTGGACAGGGGGCACCCAGAGTTGAACTGGGGACCTCTTGATCTGCAGTCAAATGCTCTACCGCTGAGCTATACCCCACACAAGTTGAGCCTGTACACTACAAACTATATATTTTACATGAACTCAATTTTAGTGTTAATATTTAAAACAGACTGTAGAGATAAACATGGATTTCACAACATGTTGGACAGGGGGCACCCAGAGTTGAACTGGGGACCTCTTGATCTGCAGTCAAATGCTCTACCGCTGAGCTATACCCCCACACAACTTGAGCATGTACAGTACAAACTATCTTTTACATGAACTCAATTTTAGTGTTAAGTTTTAAAACTGGCTATAGAGATAAACATGGATTTCACAACATGTTGGACAGGGGGCACCCAGAGTTGAACTGGGGACCTCTTGATCTGCAGTCAAATGCTCTACCGCTGAGCTATACCACCACACAACTTGAGCCTGTACACTACAAACTATCTTTTACATTAACTCAATTTTAGTGTTAAGTTTTAAATTGGCTATAGAGATAAACATGGATTTCACAACATGTTGGACAGGGGGCCCCCAGAGTTGAACTGGGGACCTATTGATCTGCAGTCAAATGCTCTACCGCTGAGCTATACCCCCACACAACTTGAGCCTGTAGAGTACAAACTATCTTTTACATTAACTCAATTTTAGTGTTAAGTTTTAAAATTGGCTATAGAGATAAACATGGATTTCACAACATGTTGGACAGGGGGCACCCAGAGTTGAACTGGGGACCTCTTGATCTGCAGTCAAATGCTCTACCGCTGAGCTATACCCCCACACAAGTTGAGCCTGTACACTACAAACTATATATTTTACATGAACTCAATTTTAGTGTTAATATTTAAAACAGACTGTAGAGATAAACATGGATTTCACAACATGTTGGACAGGGGGCACCCAGAGTTGAACTGGGGACCTCTTGATCTGCAGTCAAATGCTCTACCGCTGAGCTATACCCCCAGACAACTTGAGCATGTACAGTACAAACTATCTTTTACATGAACTCAATTTTAGTGTTAAGTTTTAAAACTGGCTATAGAGATAAACATGGATTTCACAACATGTTGGACAGGGGGCACCCAGAGTTGAACTGGGGACCTCTTGATCTGCAGTCAAATGCTCTACCGCTGAGCTATACCACCACACAACTTGAGCCTGTACACTACAAACTATATATTTTACATGAACTCAATTTTAGTGTTAAGTTTTAAAACTGGCTATAGAGGTAAACATGGATTTCACAACATGTTGGACAGGGGGCACCCAGAGTTGAACTGGAGACCTCTTGATCTGCAGTCAAATGCTCTACCGCTGAGCTATACCCCCACACAACTTGAGCCTTTAGAGCACAAACTATCTTTTACATGAACTCAATTTTAGTGTTAAGTTTTAAAACTGGCTATAGAGATAAACATGGATTTCACAACATGTTGGACAGGGGGCACCCAGAGTTGAACTGGGGACCTCTTGATCTGCAGTCAAATGCTCTACCGCTGAGCTATACCCCCACACAACTTGAGCCTTTAGAGCACAAACTATCTTTTACATGAACTCAATTTTAGTGTTAAGTTTTAAAACTGGCTATAGAGATAAACATGGATTTCACAACATGTTGGACAGGGGGCACCCAGAGTTGAACTGGGGACCTCTTGATCTGCAGTCAAATGCTCTACCGCTGAGCTATACCCCCACACAACTTGAGCCTGTAGAGTACAAACTATCTTTTACATTAACTCAATTTTAGTGTTAAGTTTTAAAATTGGCTATAGAGATAAACATGGATTTCACAACATGTTGGACAGGGGGCACCCAGAGTTGAACTGGGGACCTCTTGATCTGCAGTCAAATGCTCTACCGCTGAGCTATACCCCCACACAAGTTGAGCCTGTACACTACAAACTATATATTTTACATGAACTCAATTTTAGTGTTAATATTTAAAACAGACTGTAGAGATAAACATGGATTTCACAACATGTTGGACAGGGGGCACCCAGAGTTGAACTGGGGACCTCTTGATCTGCAGTCAAATGCTCTACCGCTGAGCTATACCCCCAGACAACTTGAGCATGTACAGTACAAACTATCTTTTACATGAACTCAATTTTAGTGTTAAGTTTTAAAACTGGCTATAGAGATAAACATGGATTTCACAACATGTTGGACAGGGGGCACCCAGAGTTGAACTGGGGACCTCTTGATCTGCAGTCAAATGCTCTACCGCTGAGCTATACCACCACACAACTTGAGCCTGTACACTACAAACTATATATTTTACATGAACTCAATTTTAGTGTTAAGTTTTAAAACTGGCTATAGAGGTAAACATGGATTTCACAACATGTTGGACAGGGGGCACCCAGAGTTGAACTGGAGACCTCTTGATCTGCAGTCAAATGCTCTACCGCTGAGCTATACCCCCACACAACTTGAGCCTTTAGAGCACAAACTATCTTTTACATGAACTCAATTTTAGTGTTAAGTTTTAAAACTGGCTATAGAGATAAACATGGATTTCACAACATGTTGGACAGGGGGCACCCAGAGTTGAACTGGGGACCTCTTGATCTGCAGTCAAATGCTCTACCGCTGAGCTATACCCCCACACAACTTGAGCCTGTAGAGTACAAACTATCTTTTACATGAACTCAATTTTAGTGTTAAGATTTAAAACAGACTATAGAGATAAACATGGATTTCACAACATGTTGGACAGGGGGCACCCAGAGTTGAACTGGGGACGTCTTGATCTGCAGTCAAATGCTCTACCGCTGAGCTATACCCCCACACAACTTGAGCCTGTAGAGTACAAACTATCTTTTACATTAACTCAATTTTAGTGTTAAGTTTTAAAATTGGCTGTAGAGATAAACATGGATTTCACAACATGTTGGACAGGGGGCACCCAGAGTTGAACTGGGGACCTCTTGATCTGCAGTCAAATGCTCTACCGCTGAGCTATACCCCCACACAACTTGAGCCTGTAGAGTACAAACTATCTTTTACATTAACTCAATTTTAGTGTTAAGTTTTAAAATTGGCTATAGAGATAAACATGGATTTCACAACATGTTGGACAGGGGGCACCCAGAGTTGAACTGGGGACCTCTTGATCTGCAGTCAAATGCTCTACCGCTGAGCTATACCCCACACAAGTTGAGCCTGTACACTACAAACTATATATTTTACATGAACTCAATTTTAGTGTTAATATTTAAAACAGACTGTAGAGATAAACATGGATTTCACAACATGTTGGACAGGGGGCACCCAGAGTTGAACTGGGGACCTCTTGATCTGCAGTCAAATGCTCTACCGCTGAGCTATACCCCCACACAACTTGAGCATGTACAGTACAAACTATCTTTTACATGAACTCAATTTTAGTGTTAAGTTTTAAAACTGGCTATAGAGATAAACATGGATTTCACAACATGTTGGACAGGGGGCACCCAGAGTTGAACTGGGGACCTCTTGATCTGCAGTCAAATGCTCTACCGCTGAGCTATACCACCACACAACTTGAGCCTGTACACTACAAACTATCTTTTACATTAACTCAATTTTAGTGTTAAGTTTTAAATTGGCTATAGAGATAAACATGGATTTCACAACATGTTGGACAGGGGGCCCCCAGAGTTGAACTGGGGACCTATTGATCTGCAGTCAAATGCTCTACCGCTGAGCTATACCCCCACACAACTTGAGCCTGTAGAGTACAAACTATCTTTTACATTAACTCAATTTTAGTGTTAAGTTTTAAAATTGGCTATAGAGATAAACATGGATTTCACAACATGTTGGACAGGGGGCACCCAGAGTTGAACTGGGGACCTCTTGATCTGCAGTCAAATGCTCTACCGCTGAGCTATACCCCCACACAAGTTGAGCCTGTACACTACAAACTATATATTTTACATGAACTCAATTTTAGTGTTAATATTTAAAACAGACTGTAGAGATAAACATGGATTTCACAACATGTTGGACAGGGGGCACCCAGAGTTGAACTGGGGACCTCTTGATCTGCAGTCAAATGCTCTACCGCTGAGCTATACCCCCAGACAACTTGAGCATGTACAGTACAAACTATCTTTTACATGAACTCAATTTTAGTGTTAAGTTTTAAAACTGGCTATAGAGATAAACATGGATTTCACAACATGTTGGACAGGGGGCACCCAGAGTTGAACTGGGGACCTCTTGATCTGCAGTCAAATGCTCTACCGCTGAGCTATACCACCACACAACTTGAGCCTGTACACTACAAACTATATATTTTACATGAACTCAATTTTAGTGTTAAGTTTTAAAACTGGCTATAGAGGTAAACATGGATTTCACAACATGTTGGACAGGGGGCACCCAGAGTTGAACTGGAGACCTCTTGATCTGCAGTCAAATGCTCTACCGCTGAGCTATACCCCCACACAACTTGAGCCTTTAGAGCACAAACTATCTTTTACATGAACTCAATTTTAGTGTTAAGTTTTAAAACTGGCTATAGAGATAAACATGGATTTCACAACATGTTGGACAGGGGGCACCCAGAGTTGAACTGGGGACCTCTTGATCTGCAGTCAAATGCTCTACCGCTGAGCTATACCCCCACACAACTTGAGCCTGTAGAGTACAAACTATCTTTTACATGAACTCAATTTTAGTGTTAAGATTTAAAACAGACTATAGAGATAAACATGGATTTCACAACATGTTGGACAGGGGGCACCCAGAGTTGAACTGGGGACGTCTTGATCTGCAGTCAAATGCTCTACCGCTGAGCTATACCCCCACACAACTTGAGCCTGTAGAGTACAAACTATCTTTTACATTAACTCAATTTTAGTGTTAAGTTTTAAAATTGGCTGTAGAGATAAACATGGATTTCACAACATGTTGGACAGGGGGCACCCAGAGTTGAACTGGGGACCTCTTGATCTGCAGTCAAATGCTCTACCGCTGAGCTATACCCCCACACAACTTGAGCCTGTAGAGTACAAACTATCTTTTACATTAACTCAATTTTAGTGTTAAGTTTTAAAATTGGCTATAGAGATAAACATGGATTTCACAACATGTTGGACAGGGGGCACCCAGAGTTGAACTGGGGACCTCTTGATCTGCAGTCAAATGCTCTACCGCTGAGCTATACCCCACACAAGTTGAGCCTGTACACTACAAACTATATATTTTACATGAACTCAATTTTAGTGTTAATATTTAAAACAGACTGTAGAGATAAACATGGATTTCACAACATGTTGGACAGGGGGCACCCAGAGTTGAACTGGGGACCTCTTGATCTGCAGTCAAATGCTCTACCGCTGAGCTATACCCCCACACAACTTGAGCATGTACAGTACAAACTATCTTTTACATGAACTCAATTTTAGTGTTAAGTTTTAAAACTGGCTATAGAGATAAACATGGATTTCACAACATGTTGGACAGGGGGCACCCAGAGTTGAACTGGGGACCTCTTGATCTGCAGTCAAATGCTCTACCGCTGAGCTATACCACCACACAACTTGAGCCTGTACACTACAAACTATCTTTTACATTAACTCAATTTTAGTGTTAAGTTTTAAATTGGCTATAGAGATAAACATGGATTTCACAACATGTTGGACAGGGGGCCCCCAGAGTTGAACTGGGGACCTATTGATCTGCAGTCAAATGCTCTACCGCTGAGCTATACCCCCACACAACTTGAGCCTGTAGAGTACAAACTATCTTTTACATTAACTCAATTTTAGTGTTAAGTTTTAAAATTGGCTATAGAGATAAACATGGATTTCACAACATGTTGGACAGGGGGCACCCAGAGTTGAACTGGGGACCTCTTGATCTGCAGTCAAATGCTCTACCGCTGAGCTATACCCCCACACAAGTTGAGCCTGTACACTACAAACTATATATTTTACATGAACTCAATTTTAGTGTTAATATTTAAAACAGACTGTAGAGATAAACATGGATTTCACAACATGTTGGACAGGGGGCACCCAGAGTTGAACTGGGGACCTCTTGATCAGCAGTCAAATGCTCTACCGCTGAGCTATACCCCCACACAACTTGAGCATGTACAGTACAAACTATCTTTTACATGAACTCAATTTTAGTGTTAAGTTTTAAAACTGGCTATAGAGATAAACATGGATTTCACAACATGTTGGACAGGGGGCACCCAGAGTTGAACTGGGGACCTCTTGATCTGCAGTCAAATGCTCTACCGCTGAGCTATACCACCACACAACTTGAGCCTGTACACTACAAACTATATATTTTACATGAACTCAATTTTAGTGTTAATATTTAAAACAGACTGTAGAGATAAACATGGATTTCACAACATGTTGGACAGGGGGCACCCAGAGTTGAACTGGGGACCTCTTGATCTGCTGTCAAATGCTCTACCCGTGAGCTATACCTCCACACAACTTGAGACTGTACAGTACAAACTATCTTTTACATGAACTCAATTTTAGTGTTAAGTTTTAAAACTGGCTATAGAGATAAACATGGATTTCACAACATGTTGGACAGGGGGCACCCAGAGTTGAACTGGAGACCTCTTGATCTGCAGTCAAATGCTCTACCGCTGAGCTATACCCCCACACAACTTGAGCCTTTAGAGCACAAACTATCTTTTACATGAACTCAATTTTAGTGTTAAGTTTTAAAACTGGCTATAGAGATAAACATGGATTTCACAACATGTTGGACAGGGGGCACCCAGAGTTGAACTGGGGACCTCTTGATCTGCAGTCAAATGCTCTACCACTGAGCTATACCCCCAAACAACTTGAGCCTGTACAGTACAAACTATCTTTTACATGAACTTAATTTTAGTGTTAAGTTTTAAAACTGGCTATTCAGTATTTAAGTCCGACGTCATTTTGTAGTGCTACGTTACGTCCGGGTCCAAGTGGCACCAGCTCCCGTACGCATCCCATTGTAAATAGAATATCTAAACGCGTGAATCTTTTTAAATTGACGTTATTTTTCAGAAAGGAAGCCATAGAGGGTTAAAATGGGTCTTAATGCTTCCAACTCGAGTAGAATTATTAATGTTTTGTACAAGTGTCCATGACAACAAAAATATATGATGTGGAGACAATAAAGACTATTATTATCATTATTATTGAAGGTGGCAACAGTCCATTTGCTCGGTAAAATATTTCGGGGGATATTTACAATGTGTGCAGGCTTGAGTATGTTGAATCTATATTTGCATTAATGAGGATTTAGTTGACACAATCAAATAAAATGGCGATAGTATTCCATGTGGGGCAGACGGCCTGTCACAGCCAGATTTTGGAGAGAAGCGCAGCTTTGTTGTTGCGAGGAAAGCGGTAAAATGAGACTTTCGTGGTTGTTTTCGTCTCAGATTTAGTCTGACGGAGCGTCACAGTATAACTCCATGGGGACACAAAAGCGACACAAAAGTAGGACCCGGAAGTATCTCAGGAGGGGGCGCTCACGTCACAGCTAAAATACTGAATAGAGATAAACATGGATTTCACAACATGTTGGACAGGGGGCACCCAGAGTTGAACTGGAGACCTCTTGATCTGCAGTCAAATGCTCTACCGCTGAGCTATACCCCCACACAACTTGAGCCTTTAGAGCACAAACTATCTTTTACATGAACTCAATTTTAGTGTTAAGTTTTAAAACTGGCTATAGAGATAAACATGGATTTCACAACATGTTGGACAGGGGGCACCCAGAGTTGAACTGGGGACCTCTTGATCTGCAGTCAAATGCTCTACCACTGAGCTATACCCCCAAACAACTTGAGCCTGTACAGTACAAACTATCTTTTACACGAACTTAATTTTAGTGTTAAGTTTTAAAACTGGCTATTCAGTATTTAAGTCCGACGTCATTTTGTAGTGCTACGTTACGTCCGGGTCCAAGTGGCACCAGCTCCCGTCCGCATCCCATTGTAAATAGAATATCTAAACGCGTGAATCTTTTTAAATTGACGTTATTTTTCAGAAAGGAAGCCATAGAGGGTTAAAATGGGTCTTAATGCTTCCAACTCGAGTAGAATTATTAATGTTTTGTACAAGTGTCCATGACAACAAAAATATATGATGTGGAGACAATAAAGACTATTATTATCATTATTATTGAAGGTGGCAACAGTCCATTTGCTCGGTAAAATATTTCGGGGGATATTTACAATGTGTGCAGGCTTGAGTATGTTGAATCTATATTTGCATTAATGAGGATTTAGTTGACACAATCAAATAAAATGGCGATAGTATTCCATGTGGGGCAGACGGCCTGTCACAGCCAGATTTTGGAGAGAAGCGCAGCTTTGTTGTTGCGAGGAAAGCGGTAAAATGAGACTTTCGTGGTTGTTTTCGTCTCAGATTTAGTCTGACGGAGCGTCACAGTATAACTCCATGGGGACACAAAAGCGACACAAAAGTAGGACCCGGAAGTATCTCAGGAGGGGGCGCTCACGTCACAGCTAAAATACTGAATAGAGATAAACATGGATTTCACAACATGTTGGACAGGGGGCACCCAGAGTTGAACTGGGGACCTCTTGATCTGCAGTCAAATGCTCTACCGCTGAGCTATACCCCCACACAACTTGAGCCTGTAGAGTACAAACTATCTTTTACATGAACTCAATTTTAGTGTTAAGTTTTGAAATTGGCTATAGAGATAAACATGGATTTCACAACATGTTGGACAGGGGGCACCCAGAGTTGAACTGGGGACCTCTTGATCTGCAGTCAAATGCTCTACCGCTGAGCTATACCCCCACACAACTTGAGCCTGTACAGTACAAACTATATATTTTACATGAACTTTTAGTGTTAAGATTTAAAACAGACTATAGAGATAAACATGGATTTCACAACATGTTGGACAGGGGGCACCCAGAGTTGAACTGGGGACCTCTTGATCTGCAGTCAAATATCTACCGCTGAGCTATACCCCAACACAACTTGAGCATGTAGAGTACAAACTATCTTTTACATGAACTCAATTTTAGTGTTAAGTTTTAAAACTGACTATAGAGATAAACATGGATTTCACAACATGTTGGACAGGGGGCACCCAGAGTTGAACTGGGGACCTCTTGATCTGCAGTCAAATGCTCTACCGCTGAGCTATACCCCCACACAACTTGAGTCTGTAGAGTACAAACTATCTTTTACATGAACTCAATTTTAGTGTTAAGATTTAAAACAGACTATAGAGATAAACATGGATTTCACAACATGTTGGACAGGGGGCACCCAGAGTTGAACTGGGGACCTCTTGATCTGCAGTCAAATGCTCTACCGCTGAGCTATACCCCCACACAACTTGAGCCTGTAGAGTACAAACTATCTTTTACATTAACTCAATTTTAGTGTTAAGTTTTAAAATTGGCTATAGAGATAAACATGGATTTCACAACATGTTGGACAGGGGGCACCCAGAGTTGAACTGGGGACCTCTTGATCTGAAGTCAAATGCTCTACCGCTGAGCTATACCCCCACACAACTTGAGCCTTTAGAGCACAAACTATCTTTTACATGAACTCAATTTTAGTGTTAAGTTTTAAAACTGGCTATAGAGATAAACATGGATTTCACAACATGTTGGACAGGGGGCACCCAGAGTTGAACTGGGGACCTCTTGATCTGCAGTCAAATGCTCTACCACTGAGCTATACCCCCAAACAACTTGAGCCTGTACAGTACAAACTATCTTTTACATGAACTTAATTTTAGTGTTAAGTTTTAAAACTGGCTATTCAGTATTTAAGTCCGACGTCATTTTGTAGTGCTACGTTACGTCCGGGTCCAAGTGGCACCAGCTCCCGTCCGCATCCCATTGTAAATAGAATATCTAAACGCGTGAATCTTTTTAAATTGACGTTATTTTTCAGAAAGGAAGCCATAGAGGGTTAAAATGGGTCTTAATGCTTCCAACTCGAGTAGAATTATTAATGTTTTGTACAAGTGTCCATGACAACAAAAATATATGATGTGGAGACAATAAAGACTATTATTATCATTATTATTGAAGGTGGCAACAGTCCATTTGCTCGGTAAAATATTTCGGGGGATATTTACAATGTGTGCAGGCTTGAGTATGTTGAATCTATATTTGCATTAATGAGGATTTAGTTGACACAATCAAATAAAATGGCGATAGTATTCCATGTGGGGCAGACGGCCTGTCACAGCCAGATTTTGGAGAGAAGCGCAGCTTTGTTGTTGCGAGGAAAGCGGTAAAATGAGACTTTCGTGGTTGTTTTCGTCTCAGATTTAGTCTGACGGAGCGTCACAGTATAACTCCATGGGGACACAAAAGCGACACAAAAGTAGGACCCGGAAGTATCTCAGGAGGGGGCGCTCACGTCACAGCTAAAATACTGAATAGAGATAAACATGGATTTCACAACATGTTGGACAGGGGGCACCCAGAGTTGAACTGGGGACCTCTTGATCTGCAGTCAAATGCTCTACCGCTGAGCTATACCCCCACACAACTTGAGCCTGTAGAGTACAAACTATCTTTTACATGAACTCAATTTTAGTGTTAAGTTTTGAAATTGGCTATAGAGATAAACATGGATTTCACAACATGTTGGACAGGGGGCACCCAGAGTTGAACTGGGGACCTCTTGATCTGCAGTCAAATGCTCTACCGCTGAGCTATACCCCCACACAACTTGAGCCTGTACACTACAAACTATATATTTTACATGAACTCAATTTTAGTGTTAATATTTAAAACAGACTGTAGAGATAAACATGGATTTCACAACATGTTGGACAGGGGGCACCCAGAGTAGTACTGGGGACCTCTTGATCTGCAGTCAAATGCTCTACTGCTGAGCTATACCCCCACACAACTTGAGCCTGTACAGTACAAACTATATATTTTACATGAACTTTTAGTGTTAAGATTTAAAACAGACTATAGAGATAAACATGGATTTCACAACATGTTGGACAGGGGGCACCCAGAGTTGAACTGGGGACCTCTTGATCTGCAGTCAAATATCTACCGCTGAGCTATACCCCAACACAACTTGAGCCTGTAGAGTACAAACTATCTTTTACATTAACTCAATTTTAGTGTTAAGTTTTAAAATTGGCTATAGAGATAAACATGGATTTCACAACATGTTGGACAGGGGGCACCCAGAGTTGAACTGGGGACCTCTTGATCTGAAGTCAAATGCTCTACCGCTGAGCTATACCCCCACACAACTTGAGCCTGTACACTACAAACTATATATTTTACATGAACTCAATTTTAGTGTTAATATTTAAAACAGACTGTAGAGATAAACATGGATTTCACAACATGTTGGACAGGGGGCACCCAGAGTTGAACTGGGGACCTCTTGATCTGCAGTCAAATGCTCTACCGCTGAGCTATACCCCCACACAACTTGAGCCTGTACAGTACAAACAATCTTTTACATGAACTCAATTTTAGTGTTAAGATTTAAAACAGACTATAGAGATAAACATGGATTTCACAACATGTTGGACAGGGGGCACCCAGAGTTGAACTGGGGACCTCTTGATCTGCAGTCAAATGCTCTACCGCTGAGCTATACCCCCACACAACTTGAGCCTTTAGAGCACAAACTATCTTTTACATGAACTCAATTTTAGTGTTAAGTTTTAAAACTGGCTATAGAGATAAACATGGATTTCACAACATGTTGGACAGGGGGCACCCAGAGTTGAACTGGGGACCTCTTGATCTGCAGTCAAATGCTCTACCGGTGAGCTATACCCCCACACAACTTGAGCCTGTACAGTACAAACAATATTTTACGTGAACTTAATTTTAGTGTTAAGTTTTAAAACTGGCTATAGAGATAAACATGGATTTCACAACATGTTGGACAGGGGGCACCCAGAGTTGAACTGGGGACCTCTTGATCTGCAGTCAAATGCTCTACCGCTGAGCTATACCCCCACACAACTTGAGCCTGTACAGTACAAACTATCTTTTACATGAAATAAATTTTAGTGTTACGTTTTAAAACTGGCTATAGAGATAAACATGGGTTTCACAACATGTTGGACAGGGGGCACACAGAGTTGAACTGGGGACCTCTTGATCTGCAGTCAAATGCTCTACCGCTGAGCTATACCCCCACACAACTTGAGCCTTTAGAGCACAAACTATCTTTTACATGAACTCAATTTTAGTGTTAAGTTTTAAAAGTGGCTATAGAGATAAACATGGATTTCACAACATGTTGGACAGGGGGCACCCAGAGTTGAACTGGGGACCTCTTGATCTGCAGTCAAATGCTCTACCGCTGAGCTATACCCCCACACAACTTGAGCCTGTACAGTACAAACTATCTTTTACATGAACTTAATTTTAGTGTTAAGTTTTAAAACTGGCTATAGAGATAAACATGGGTTTCACAACATGTTGGACAGGGGGCACCCAGAGTTGAACTGGGGACCTCTTGATCTGCAGTCAAATGCTCTACCGCTGAGCTATACCCCCACACAACTTGAGCCTATAGAGCACAAACTATCTTTTACATGAACTCAATTTTAGTGTTAAGTTTTAAAAGTGGCTATAGAGATAAACATGGATTTCACAACATGTTGGACAGGGGGCACCCAGAGTTGAACTAGGGACCTCTTGATCTGCAGTCAAATGCTCTACCGCTGAGCTATACCCCCACACAACTTGAGCCTGTAGAGTACAAACTATCTTTTACATGAACTCAATTTTAGTGTTAAGTTTTAAAATTGGCTATAAAGATAAACATGGATTTCACAACATGTTGGACAGGGGGCACCCAGAGTTGAACTGGGGACCTCTTGATCTGCAGTCAAATGCTCTACCGCTGAGCTATACCCCCACACAACTTGAGCCTGTAGAGTACAAACTATCTTTTACATGAACTCAATTTTAGTGTTAAGATTTAAAACAGACTATAGAGATAAACATGGATTTCACAACATGTTGGACAGGGGGCACACAGAGTTGAACTGGGGACCTCTTGATCTGCAGTCAAATGCTCTACCGCTGAGCTATACCCCCACACAAGTTGAGCCTGTACACTACAAACTATATATTTTACATGAACTCAATTTTAGTGTTAATATTTAAAACAGACTGTAGAGATAAACATGGATTTCACAACATGTTGGACAGGGGGCACCCAGAGTTGAACTGGGGACCTCTTGATCTGCAGTCAAATGCTCTACCGCTGAGCTATACCCCCACACAACTTGAGCCTGTACAGTACAAACTATATCTTTTACATGAACCTTTAGTGTTAAGATTTAAAACAGACTATAGAGATAAACATGGATTTCACAACATGTTGGAAAGGGGGCACCCAGAGTTGAACTGGGGACCTCTTGATCTGCAGTCAAATGTCTACCGCTGAGCTATACCCCAACACAACTTGAGCCTGTAGAGTACAAACTATCTTCTACATGAACTCAATTTTAGTGTTAAGTTTTAAAACTGGCTATAGAGATAAACATGGATTTCACAACATGTTGGACAGGGGGCACCCAGAGTTGAACTGGGGACCTCTTGAGCTGCAGTCAAATGCTCTACCGCTGAGCTATAGCCCCACACAACTTGAGCCTGTACAGTACAAACTATCTTTTACATGAACTCAATTTTAGTGTTAAGATTTAAAACAGACTTTAGAGATAAACATGGATTTCACAACATGTTGGACAGGGGGCACCCAAGGTTGAACTGGGGACCTCTTGATCTGCAGTCAAATGCTCTACCGCTGAGCTATACCCCCACACAACTTGAGCATGTACAGTACAAACTATCTTTTACATGAACTCAATTTTAGTGTTAAGTTTTAAAACTGGCTATAGATATAAACATGGATTTCACAACATGTTGGACAGGGGGCACCCAGAGTTGAACTGGGGACCTCTTGATCTGCAGTCAAATGCTCTACCGCTGAGCTATACCACCACACAACTTGAGCCTGTACACTACAAACTATATATTTTACATTAACTCAATTTTAGTGTTAATATTTAAAACAGACTGTAGAGATAAACATGGATTTCACAACATGTTGGACAGGGGGCACCCAGAGTTGAACTGGGGACCTCTTGATCTGCAGTCAAATATCTACCGCTGAGCTATACCCCAACACAACTTGAGCATGTAGAGTACAAACTATCTTTTAAATGAACTCAATTTTAGTGTTAAGTTTTAAAACTGGCTATAGAGATAAACATGGATTTCACAACATGTTGGACAGGGGGCACCCAGAGTTGAACTGGGGACCTCTTGATCTGCAGTCAAATGCTCTACCGCTGAGCTATACCCCCACACAACTTGAGCCTGTACACTACAAACTATATATTTTACATGAACTCAATTTTAGTGTTAATATTTAAAACAGACTGTAGAGATAAACATGGATTTCACAACATGTTGGACAGGGTGCACCGAGAGTTGAACTGGGGACCTCTTGATCTGCAGTCAAATGCTCTACCGCTGAGCTATACCCCCACACAACTTGAGCCTGTAGAGTACAAACTATCTTTTACATGAACTCAATTTTAGTGTTAAGTTTTAAAATTGGCTATAGAGATAAACATGGATTTCACAACATGTTGGACAGGGGGCACCCAGAGTTGAACTGGGGACCTCTTGATCTGCAGTCAAATGCTCTACCGCTGAGCTATACCCCCACACAACTTGAGCCTTTAGAGCACAAACTATCTTTTACATGAACTAAATTTTAGTGTTAAGTTTTCAAACTGGCTATAGAGATAAACATGGATTTCACAACATGTTGGACAGGGGGCACCCAGAGTTGAACTGGGGACCTCTTGATCTGCAGTCAAATGCTCTACCGCTGAGCTATACCCCCACACAACTTGAGCCTGTACAGTACAAACGTTCTTTTACATGAACTCAATTTTAGTGTTAAGTTTTAAAACTGGCTATAGAGATAAACATGGATTTCACAACATGTTGGAAAGGGGGCACCCAGAGTTGAACTGGGGACCTCTTGATCTGCAGTCAAATGCTCTACCGCTGAGCTATACCCCCACACAACTTGAGCCTTTAGAGCACAAACTATCTTTTACATGAACTAAATTTTAGTGTTAAGTTTTCAAACTGGCTATAGAGATAAACATGGATTTCACAACATGTTGGACAGGGGGCACCCAGAGTTGAACTGGGGACCTCTTGATCTGCAGTCAAATGCTCTACCGCTGAGCTATACCCCCACACAACTTGAGCCTGTACAGTACAAACTATCTTTTACATGAACTTAATTTTAGTGTTAAGTTTTAAAACTAGCTATAGAGATAAACATGGATTTCACAACATGTTGGACAGGGGGCACCCAGAGTTGAACTGGGGACCTCTTGATATGCAGTCAAATGCTCTACCGCTGAGCTATACCCCCACACAACTTGAGCCTGTAGAGTACAAACTATCTTTTACATGAACTCAATTTTAGTGTTAAGTTTTAAAACTGGCTATAGAGATAAACATGGATTTCACAACATGTTGGACAGGGGGCACCCAGAGTTGAACTGGGGACCTCTTGATCTGCAGTCAAATGCTCTACCGCTGAGCTATACCCCCACACAACTTGAGCCTGTTGAGTACAAACTATCTTTTACATGAACTCGATTTTAGTGTTAAGTTTTAAAATTGGCTATAGAGATAAACATGGATTTCTCAACATGTTGGACAGGGGGCACCGAGAGTTGAACTGGGGACCTCTTGATCTGCAGTCAAATGCTCTACCGCTGAGCTATACCCCCACACAACTTGAGTCTGTAGAGTACAAACTATCTTTTACATGAACTAAATTTTAGTGTTAAGATTTAAAACAGACTATAGAGATAAACATGGATTTCACAACATGTTGGACAGGGGGCACCCAGAGTTGAACTGGGGACCTCTTGATCTGCAGTCAAATGCTCTACCGCTGAGCTATACCCCCACACAACTTGAGCCTGTAGAGTACAAACTATCTTTTACATGAACTCAATTTTAGTGTTAAGTTTTAAAATTGGCTATAGAGATAAACATGGATTTCACAACATGTTGGACAGGGGGCACCCAGAGTTGAACTGGGGACCTCTTGATCTGCAGTCAAATGCTCTACCGCTGAGCTATACCTCCACACAACTTGAGACTGTACAGTACAAACTATCTTTTACATGAACTCAATTTTAGTGTTAAGTTTTAAAACTGGCTATAGAGATAAACATGGATTTCACAACATGTTGGACAGGGGGCACCCAGAGTTGAACTGGGGACCTCTTGATCTGCAGTCAAATGCTCTACCGCTGAGCTATACCCCCACACAACTTGAGCCTGTACAGTACAAACTATCTTTTACATGAACTTAATTTTAGTGTTAAGTTTTAAAACTGGCTATAGAGATAAACATGGATTTCACAACATGTTGGACAGGGGGCACCCAGAGTTGAACTGGGGACCTCTTGATCTGCAGTCAAATGCTCTACCGCTGAGCTATACCCCCACACAACTTGAGCCTGTAGAGTACAAACTATCTTTTACATGAACTCGATTTTAGTGTTAAGTTTTAAAATTGGCTATAGAGATAAACATGGATTTCACAACATGTTGGACAGGGGGCACCCAGAGTTGAACTGGGGACCTCTTGATCTGCAGTCAAATGCTCTACCGCTGAGCTATACCCCCACACAACTTGAGCCTGTAGAGTACAAACAATCTTTTACATGAACTCAATTTTAGTGTTAAGATTTAAAACAGACTATAGAGATAAACATGGATTTCACAACATGTTGGACAGGGGGCACCCAGAGTTGAACTGGGGACCTCTTGATCTGCAGTCAAATGCTCTACCGCTGAGCTATACCCCCACACAACTTGAGCCTGTAGAGTACAAACTATCTTTTACATTAACTCAATTTTAGTGTTAAGTTTTAAAATTGGCTATAGAGATAAACATGGATTTCACAACATGTTGGACAGGGGGCACCCAGAGTTGAACTGGGGACCTCTTGATCTGCAGTCAAATGCTCTACCGCTGAGCTATACCCCCACACAACTTGAGCCTGTACAGTACAAACTATCTTTTACATGAACTTAATTTTAGTGTTAAGTTTTAAAACTGGCTATAGAGATAAACATGGATTTCACAACATGTTGGACAGGGGGCACCCAGAGTTGAACTGGGGACCTCTTGATCTGCAGTCAAATGCTCTACCGCTGAGCTATACCCCCACACAACTTGAGCCTGTACAGTACAAACTATCTTTTACATGAACTTAATTTTAGTGTTAAGTTTTAAAACTGGCTATAGAGATAAACATGGATTTCACAACATGTTGGACAGGGGGCACCCAGAGTTGAACTGGGGACCTCTTGATCTGCAGTCAAATGCTCTACCGCTGAGCTATACCCCCACACAACTTGAGCCTGTAGAGTACAAACTATCTTTTACATGAACTCAATTTTAGTGTTAAGTTTTAAAATTGGCTATAGAGATAAACATGGATTTCACAACATGTTGGACAGGGGGCACCCAGAGTTGAACTGGGGACCTCTTGATCTGCAGTCAAATGCTCTACCGCTGAGCTATACCTCCACACAACTTGAGACTGTACAGTACAAACTATCTTTTACATGAACTCAATTTTAGTGTTAAGTTTTAAAACTGGCTATAGAGATAAACATGGATTTCACAACATGTTGGACAGGGGGCACCCAGAGTTGAAGTGGGGACCTCTTGATCTGCAGTCAAATGCTCTACCGCTGAGCTATACCCCCACACAACTTGAGCCTGTACAGTACAAACTATCTTTTACATGAACTTAATTTTAGTGTTAAGTTTTAAAACTGGCTATAGAGATAAACATGGATTTCACAACATGTTGGACAGGGGGCATCCAGAGTTGAACTGGGGACCTCTTGATCTGCAGTCAAATGCTCTACCGCTGAGCTATACCCCCACACAACTTGAGCCTGTAGAGTACAAACTATCTTTTACATGAACTCGATTTTAGTGTTAAGTTTTAAAATTGGCTATAGAGATAAACATGGATTTCACAACATGTTGGACAGGGGGCACCCAGAGTTGAACTGGGGACCTCTTGATCTGCAGTCAAATGCTCTACCGCTGAGCTATACCCCCACACAACTTGAGCCTGTAGAGTACAAACAATCTTTTACATGAACTCAATTTTAGTGTTAAGTTTTAAAACTGGCTATAGAGATAAACATGGATTTCACAACATGTTGGACAGGGGGCACCCAGAGTTGAACTGGGGACCTCTTGATCTGCAGTCAAATGCTCTACCGCTGAGCTATACCCCCACACAACTTGAGCCTGTACACTACAAACTATATATTTTACATTAACTCAATTTTAGTGTTAATATTTAAAACAGACTGTAGAGATAAACATGGATTTCACAACATGTTGGACAGGGTGCACCGAGAGTTGAACTGGGGACCTCTTGATCTGCAGTCAAATGCTCTACCGCTGAGCTATACCCCCACACAACTTGAGCCTGTAGAGTACAAACTATCTTTTACATGAACTCAATTTTAGTGTTAAGTTTTAAAATTGGCTATAGAGATAAACATGGATTTCACAACATGTTGGACAGGGGGCACCCAGAGTTGAACTGGGGACCTCTTGATCTGCAGTCAAATGCTCTACCGCTGAGCTATACCTCCACACAACTTGAGACTGTACAGTACAAACTATCTTTTACATGAACTCAATTTTAGTGTTAAGTTTTAAAACTGGCTATAGAGATAAACATGGATTTCACAACATGTTGGACAGGGGGCACCCAGAGTTGAAGTGGGGACCTCTTGATCTGCAGTCAAATGCTCTACCGCTGAGCTATACCCCCACACAACTTGAGCCTGTAGAGTACAAACTATCTTTTACATGAACTCGATTTTAGTGTTAAGTTTTAAAATTGGCTATAGAGATAAACATGGATTTCTCAACATGTTGGACAGGGGGCACCGAGAGTTGAACTGGGGACCTCTTGATCTGCAGTCAAATGCTCTACCGCTGAGCTATACCCCCACACAACTTGAGCCTGTAGAGTACAAACTATCTTTTACATAAACTCAATTTTAGTGTTAAGATTTAAAACAGACTATAGAGATAAACATGGATTTCACAACATGTTGGACAGGGGGCACCCAGAGTTGAACTGGGGACCTCTTGATCTGCAGTCAAATGCTCTACCGCTGAGCTATACCCCCACACAACTTGAACCTGTAGAGTACAAACTATCTTTTACATGAACTCAATTTTAGTGTTAAGTTTTAAAATTGGCTATAGAGATAAACATGGATTTCACAACATGTTGGACAGGGGGCACCCAGAGTTGAACTGGGGACCTCTTGATCTGCAGTCAAATGCTCTACCGCTGAGCTATACCTCCACACAACTTGAGACTGTACAGTACAAACTATCTTTTACATGAACTCAATTTTAGTGTTAAGTTTTAAAACTGGCTATAGAGATAAACATGGATTTCACAACATGTTGGACAGGGGGCACCCAGAGTTGAACTGGGGACCTCTTGATCTGCAGTCAAATGCTCTACCGCTGAGCTATACCCCCACACAACTTGAGCCTGTACAGAACAAACTATCTTTTACATGAACTTAATTTTAGTGTTAAGTTTTAAAACTGGCTATAGAGATAAACATGGATTTCACAACATGTTGGACAGGGGGCACCCAGAGTTGAACTGGGGACCTCTTGATCTGCAGTCAAATGCTCTACCGCTGAGCTATACCCCCACACAACTTGAGCCTGTAGAGTACAAACAATCTTTTACATGAACTCAATTTTAGTGTTAAGTTTTAAAACTGGCTATAGAGATAAACATGGATTTCACAACATGTTGGACAGGGGGCACCCAGAGTTGAACTGGGGACCTCTTGATCTGCAGTCAAATGCTCTACCGCTGAGCTATACCCCCACACAACTTGAGCCTGTACAGTACAAACTATCTTTTACATGAACTTAATTTTAGTGTTAAGTTTTAAAACTGGCTATAGAGATAAACATGGATTTCACAACATGTTGGACAGGGGGCACCCAGAGTTGAACTGGGGACCTCTTGATCTGCAGTCAAATGCTCTACCGCTGAGCTATACCCCCACACAACTTGAGCCTGTAGAGTACAAACTATCTTTTACATGAACTCGATTTTAGTGTTAAGTTTTAAAATTGGCTATAGAGATAAACATGGATTTCTCAACATGTTGGACAGGGGGCACCGAGAGTTGAACTGGGGACCTCTTGATCTGCAGTCAAATGCTCTACCGCTGAGCTATACCCCCACACAACTTGAGCCTGTAGAGTACAAACTATCTTTTACATGAACTCAATTTTAGTGTTAAGATTTAAAACAGACTATAGAGATAAACATGGATTTCACAACATGTTGGACAGGGGGCACCTAGAGTTGAACTGGGGACCTCTTGATCTGCAGTCAAATGCTCTACCGCTGAGCTATACCCCCACACAACTTGAACCTGTAGAGTACAAACTATCTTTTACATGAACTCAATTTTAGTGTTAAGTTTTAAAATTGGCTATAGAGATAAACATGGATTTCACAACATGTTGGACAGGGGGCACCCAGAGTTGAACTGGGGACCTCTTGATCTGCAGTCAAATGCTCTACCGCTGAGCTATACCTCCACACAACTTGAGACTGTACAGTACAAACTATCTTTTACATGAACTCAATTTTAGTGTTAAGTTTTAAAACTGGCTATAGAGATAAACATGGATTTCACAACATGTTGGACAGGGGGCACCCAGAGTTGAACTGGGGACCTCTTGATCTGCAGTCAAATGCTCTACCGCTGAGCTATACCCCCACACAACTTGAGCCTGCACAGAACAAACTATCTTTTACATGAACTTAATTTTAGTGTTAAGTTTTAAAACTGGCTATAGAGATAAACATGGATTTCACAACATGTTGGACAGGGGGCACCCAGAGTTGAACTGGGGACCTCTTGATCTGCAGTCAAATGCTCTACCGCTGAGCTATACCCCCACACAACTTGAGCCTGTAGAGTACAAACAATCTTTTACATGAACTCAATTTTAGTGTTAAGTTTTAAAACTGGCTATAGAGATAAACATGGATTTCACAACATGTTGGACAGGGGGCACCCAGAGTTGAACTGGGGACCTCTTGATCTGCAGTCAAATGCTCTACCGCTGAGCTATACCCCCACACAACTTGAGCCTGTACAGTACAAACTATCTTTTACATGAACTTAATTTTAGTGTTAAGTTTTAAAACTGGCTATAGAGATAAACATGGATTTCACAACATGTTGGACAGGGGGCACCCAGAGTTGAACTGGGGACCTCTTGATCTGCAGTCAAATGCTCTACCGCTGAGCTATACCCCCACACAACTTGAGCCTGTAGAGTACAAACTATCTTTTACATGAACTCGATTTTAGTGTTAAGTTTTAAAATTGGCTATAGAGATAAACATGGATTTCTCAACATGTTGGACAGGGGGCACCGAGAGTTGAACTGGGGACCTCTTGATCTGCAGTCAAATGCTCTACCGCTGAGCTATACCCCCACACAACTTGAGCCTGTACAGTACAAACTATCTTTTACATGAACTCAATTTTAGTGTTAAGATTTAAAACAGACTATAGAGATAAACATGGATTTCACAACATGTTGGACAGGGGGCACCCAGAGTTGAACTGGGGACCTCTTGATCTGCAGTCAAATGCTCTACCGCTGAGCTATACCCCCACACAACTTGAACCTGTAGAGTACAAACTATCTTTTACATGAACTCAATTTTAGTGTTAAGTTTTAAAATTGGCTATAGAGATAAACATGGATTTCACAACATGTTGGACAGGGGGCACCCAGAGTTGAACTGGGGACCTCTTGATCTGCAGTCAAATGCTCTACCGCTGAGCTATACCTCCACACAACTTGAGACTGTACAGTACAAACTATCTTTTACATGAACTCAATTTTAGTGTTAAGTTTTAAAACTGGCTATAGAGATAAACATGGATTTCACAACATGTTGGACAGGGGGCACCCAGAGTTGAACTGGGGACCTCTTGATCTGCAGTCAAATGCTCTACCGCTGAGCTATACCCCCACACAACTTGAGCCTGTACAGAACAAACTATCTTTTACATGAACTTAATTTTAGTGTTAAGTTTTAAAACTGGCTATAGAGATAAACATGGATTTCACAACATGTTGGACAGGGGGCACCCAGAGTTGAACTGGGGACCTCTTGATCTGCAGTCAAATGCTCTACCGCTGAGCTATACCCCCACACAACTTGAGCCTGTAGAGTACAAACTATCTTTTACATGAACTCGATTTTAGTGTTACGTTTTAAAATTGGCTATAGAGATAAACATGGATTTCACAACATGTTGGACAGGGGGCACCCAGAGTTGAACTGGGGACCTCTTGATCTGCAGTCAAATGCTCTACCGCTGAGCTATACCCCCACACAACTTGAGCCTGTAGAGTACAAACAATCTTTTACATGAACTCAATTTTAGTGTTAAGTTTTAAAACTGGCTATAGAGATAAACATGGATTTCACAACATGTTGGACAGGGGGCACCCAGAGTTGAACTGGGGACCTCTTGATCTGCAGTCAAATGCTCTACCGCTGAGCTATACCCCCACACAACTTGAGCCTGTACAGTACAAACTATCTTTTACATGAACTTAATTTTAGTGTTAAGTTTTAAAACTGGCTATAGAGATAAACATGGATTTCACAACATGTTGGACAGGGGGCACCCAGAGTTGAACTGGGGACCTCTTGATCTGCAGTCAAATGCTCTACCGCTGAGCTATACCCCCACACAACTTGAGCCTGTACAGAACAAACTATCTTTTACATGAACTTAATTTTAGTGTTAAGTTTTAAAACTGGCTATAGAGATAAACATGGATTTCACAACATGTTGGACAGGGGGCACCCAGAGTTGAACTGGGGACCTCTTGATCTGCAGTCAAATGCTCTACCGCTGAGCTATACCCCCACACAACTTGAGCCTGTAGAGTACAAACTATCTTTTACATGAACTCGATTTTAGTGTTAAGTTTTAAAATTGGCTATAGAGATAAACATGGATTTCACAACATGTTGGACAGGGGGCACCCAGAGTTGAACTGGGGACCTCTTGATCTGCAGTCAAATGCTCTACCGCTGAGCTATACCCCCACACAACTTGAGCCTGTAGAGTACAAACAATCTTTTACATGAACTCAATTTTAGTGTTAAGTTTTAAAACTGGCTATAGAGATAAACATGGATTTCACAACATGTTGGACAGGGGGCACCCAGAGTTGAACTGGGGACCTCTTGATCTGCAGTCAAATGCTCTACCGCTGAGCTATACCCCCACACAACTTGAGCCTGTACAGTACAAACTATCTTTTACATGAACTTAATTTTAGTGTTAAGTTTTAAAACTGGCTATAGAGATAAACATGGATTTCACAACATGTTGGACAGGGGGCACCCAGAGTTGAACTGGGGACCTCTTGATCTGCAGTCAAATGCTCTACCGCTGAGCTATACCCCCACACAACTTGAGCCTGTAGAGTACAAACAATCTTTTACATGAACTCAATTTTAGTGTTAAGTTTTAAAACTGGCTATAGAGATAAACATGGATTTCACAACATGTTGGACAGGGGGCACCCAGAGTTGAACTGGGGACCTCTTGATCTGCAGTCAAATGCTCTACCGCTGAGCTATACCCCCACACAACTTGAGCCTGTACAGTACAAACTATCTTTTACATGAACTTAATTTTAGTGTTAAGTTTTAAAACTGGCTATAGAGATAAACATGGATTTCACAACATGTTGGACAGGGGGCACCCAGAGTTGAACTGGGGACCTCTTGATCTGCAGTCAAATGCTCTACCGCTGAGCTATACCCCCACACAACTTGAGCCTGTAGAGTACAAACTATCTTTTACATGAACTCGATTTTAGTGTTAAGTTTTAAAATTGGCTATAGAGATAAACATGGATTTCTCAACATGTTGGACAGGGGGCACCGAGAGTTGAACTGGGGACCTCTTGATCTGCAGTCAAATGCTCTACCGCTGAGCTATACCCCCACACAACTTGAGCCTGTAGAGTACAAACTATCTTTTACATGAACTCAATTTTAGTGTTAAGATTTAAAACAGACTATAGAGATAAACATGGATTTCACAACATGTTGGGCAGGGGGCACCCAGAGTTGAACTGGGGACCTCTTGATCTGCAGTCAAATGCTCTACCGCTGAGCTATACCCCCACACAACTTGGACCTGTAGAGTACAAACTATCTTTTACATGAACTCAATTTTAGTGTTAAGTTTTAAAATTGGCTATAGAGATAAACATGGATTTCACAACATGTTGGACAGGGGGCACCCAGAGTTGAACTGGGGACCTCTTGATCTGCAGTCAAATGCTCTACCGCTGAGCTATACCTCCACACAACTTGAGACTGTACAGTACAAACTATCTTTTACATGAACTCAATTTTAGTGTTAAGTTTTAAAACTGGCTATAGAGATAAACATGGATTTCACAACATGTTGGACAGGGGGCACCCAGAGTTGAACTGGGGACCTCTTGATCTGCAGTCAAATGCTCTACCGCTGAGCTATACCCCCACACAACTTGAGCCTGTACAGTACAAACTATCTTTTACATGAACTTAATTTTAGTGTTAAGTTTTAAAACTGGCTATAGAGATAAACATGGATTTCACAACATGTTGGACAGGGGGCACCCAGAGTTGAACTGGGGACCTCTTGATCTGCAGTCAAATGCTCTACCGCTGAGCTATACCCCCACACAACTTGAGCCTGTAGAGTACAAACAATCTTTTACATGAACTCAATTTTAGTGTTAAGTTTTAAAACTGGCTATAGAGATAAACATGGATTTCACAACATGTTGGACAGGGGGCACCCAGAGTTGAACTGGGGACCTCTTGATCTGCAGTCAAATGCTCTACCGCTGAGCTATACCCCCACACAACTTGAGCCTGTACAGTACAAACTATCTTTTACATGAACTTAATTTTAGTGTTAAGTTTTAAAACTGGCTATAGAGATAAACATGGATTTCACAACATGTTGGACAGGGGGCACCCAGAGTTGAACTGGGGACCTCTTGATCTGCAGTCAAATGCTCTACCGCTGAGCTATACCCCCACACAACTTGAGCCTGTAGAGTACAAACTATCTTTTACATGAACTCGATTTTAGTGTTAAGTTTTAAAATTGGCTATAGAGATAAACATGGATTTCTCAACATGTTGGACAGGGGGCACCGAGAGTTGAACTGGGGACCTCTTGATCTGCAGTCAAATGCTCTACCGCTGAGCTATACCCCCACACAACTTGAGCCTGTAGAGTACAAACTATCTTTTACATGAACTCAATTTTAGTGTTAAGATTTAAAACAGACTATAGAGATAAACATGGATTTCACAACATGTTGGACAGGGGGCACCCAGAGTTGAACTGGGGACCTCTTGATCTGCAGTCAAATGCTCTACCGCTGAGCTATACCCCCACACAACTTGGACCTGTAGAGTACAAACTATCTTTTACATGAACTCAATTTTAGTGTTAAGTTTTAAAATTGGCTATAGAGATAAACATGGATTTCACAACATGTTGGACAGGGGGCACCCAGAGTTGAACTGGGGACCTCTTGATCTGCAGTCAAATGCTCTACCGCTGAGCTATACCTCCACACAACTTGAGACTGTACAGTACAAACTATCTTTTACATGAACTCAATTTTAGTGTTAAGTTTTAAAACTGGCTATAGAGATAAACATGGATTTCACAACATGTTGGACAGGGGGCACCCAGAGTTGAACTGGGGACCTCTTGATCTGCAGTCAAATGCTCTACCGCTGAGCTATACCCCCACACAACTTGAGCCTGTACAGAACAAACTATCTTTTACATGAACTTAATTTTAGTGTTAAGTTTTAAAACTGGCTATAGAGATAAACATGGATTTCACAACATGTTGGACAGGGGGCACCCAGAGTTGAACTGGGGACCTCTTGATCTGCAGTCAAATGCTCTACCGCTGAGCTATACCCCCACACAACTTGAGCCTGTAGAGTACAAACTATCTTTTACATGAACTCGATTTTAGTGTTAAGTTTTAAAATTGGCTATAGAGATAAACATGGATTTCTCAACATGTTGGACAGGGGGCACCGAGAGTTGAACTGGGGACCTCTTGATCTGCAGTCAAATGCTCTACCGCTGAGCTATACCCCCACACAACTTGAGCCTGTAGAGTACAAACTATCTTTTACATGAACTCAATTTTAGTGTTAAGATTTAAAACAGACTATAGAGATAAACATGGATTTCACAACAAGTTGGACAGGGGGCACCCAGAGTTGAACTGGGGACCCCTTGATCTGCAGTCAAATGCTCTACCGCTGAGCTATACCCCCACACACAAAATGAGGCTTTACAGCACAATACAGTGCACACAATATACACAGACCACAAGAGGGCAGCATTGACACATGAAAAAAAGTATTCAGACTACAATTCTACACCACTGACTTACTCCTGCAACACTGCCAGTGCCAGCTCAAGATAATCTATTCAAGAGTTTACTCAATGGCCACTGATTGATGACTGGAAAAAAAAGATAAATTCAAAGTCATATAACCACTGATTGGGGGGACTGGGGGGAAAAGATAAATTTAAATTCATATAAATACAAACATAAAATGTTGATTTACATTACAAGTTTGGACCTCTATCCCAAATAGATTGTTTCATAGCTCCAATAGCCTGGCAGGTTGACTTCTTAGCCCCCACCCCCTCACCCCCCTCCCCTGGCAAAATTAGCCATTGGGCCAGTGGGGCCCATGGGGGCCCTTGGCTCTCAGGGACCCTTCGGGGAAATTGGACCTCGCAGTACTTGATTGATTGATTGATTTATTAACAGTTTGCAGAATTACAGTACATTTCAAGTACAACTCAATACAATAACTGTTAGCTGTGAGTGGACGACACCATAAAGCATTACACTTGTTTACAATAGGGCCCACCATTTTTTTTTTTTTTTAAGATATTTTTTTGCGGCTTATGCCTTTATTGATTTTTTAAGGGATAGAAAGTAGGCTGACAGGAAACGGGAGAGAGATGGGGGGATGACATGCGGTAAAGGCCGTGTCGGGTCCGGGAGTCGAACCCGCGGCACACCGCGACTGGATCACCAGTCCGGTGCCCAGACCGTTACGCTACGGCCTGGGCCGGGCCCACCATTTTCAATTCACTGGGCTTGAGGCCCTGAAAAATGCTCCTGGGACGCTCCTGGGACGATAAAAACACAATAAATGTGCACGAATTGCCAGCCCAGGGGCCCTCTTGGGGGTTAATCCGTCCCTGCCTCCCCCAAATTTGTCTGCGGCTTGAGGAGTAGTAATAATGTTGCTGTCTTGTGTGAGCTATAATTACTGGGTCTGGAGGTAAAGGCAATGCCAAAATGGTCTTGAAGTTCCAGTGTGGCCGCTCTTTGATGTTTTGGGGGGTTGTTCTCTCTTTTCCACAAGCAAGAACACCCTCAAAGAAGTGACCTCCTTCTGACAGACATGCAGGGATGAATACCAAACCATAATGACACATAATGACGAAACAACTTTTTTGACGAGAAAATACCAATTGCTATTTGGCTTCAGTGATCGCACAATGATGTTGAATGATCTCACCTCAGAATAATTATGTCTTTAAACACTCATCGAACTGTACTGTCCTGCTATAAAAGTGTGAAACTGCACTTAAGTGGGATAACAGGATTTGTTTGTATTCAGTGAAGCCAAACCAGCTGCACTGCACTTGTATGATAATATTGCTTTGTTCTTGCGATCTCTGGCAGACTTCATGTTTGTAATCCATCTCCGCTCTCTGTCCTCTGCTGTGATTTTAACACTGTCCTTGCTTTCTGTAGGCTGCACTGTCCTGAGTGAAAGCGTCCTTGGCTGTGGACATTGTTGAGTCACCTGGAGAAGTGTGTGTGTTTGTGTATGTATGTATGTATGTATGTATGTATGTATGTATGTATGTATGTATGTATGTATGTATGTATGTATGTATGTATGTATGTATGTATGTATGTATGTATGTATGTATGTATGTATGTATGTATGTACAGTATGTATGTATGTACAGTATGTATGTATGTGCGTGCGTGCTTGCGGCGTGCGTGCGTGCACACACACATGCGTCATCGTCGTCTGATGCGTCAATGCGTCTGTGCCATCCATCTCTGCGTGTTTGTGTTCACCGTGCAGTCTCATCCTGCAGAGGTGACTGACTGTAGAACTGTGGGAACAGCAATTACAGTATGAGGAAGAGGGGTTAGCAGGCAGGCGGCAGGATATCCCATCACATTATGGCCGCCGCTGCTGCTGCGCCCAGCCCCACTTCCTCAAAGCCTTCCCAGCAGCCACGTCAAGGAAGAGGTCAACAGGGGTCAAGTTGGCCCCTCCCTCTGTCATTATCCTTCCATCACCTGTCGTCCGTGCTGACAACAGAACTTTCCCTTCTCTCTCCGTTCACCCTTCACTCCACAGTCTTCTTGTGACCTCCTCCCTCGCTTTCTCCCCTTCTGTCTCTCTGTATCTCTGTTTTATTTTTTTGGTCAAATCTGTCGCCCCATTCTCTGTCTCTCCTGCTAGCTCGCTTTCATTTGTGCCGCTTTTTGCTCATTTGCCTGAACCATACACACGTCCCCCACTCTTATCTGGAAACTTAGACACAGAGAAGAACTCAGGCGCCCCTGTTTCTTTTTCAGGCCTTTCGTTAAGTCTGCACTACAGCTGATCTTCAGATTGCAATTGAGATACCATACATATAGGCGGCTTTCATGGATGCAGGGAGATGAATTAAACCAACTACAACACACTAAAAACATTTAGTGTGTTGTATTAGTGTGAGTATTAGATTCGTACTCTATCTGTGATGTACGTGTCAAAGACCCTGCTGAAATCTGGGGCAAGTGGCAATGCAAAATAGATGTAATGTGATCATCCATATTTCATGATACGCACCAGTGTACTGATAGAATAATGTATTGTATATGTATTGGGTTAAGTTAGGAATAAAGGTGTACATTTGAAATCTTTATAACAAAAAATATAAAAAATATATTGTTTGAAAACCTTGGTTGAATAGTCTTACTGTAAGTTCCCCAATTAAAAAATGAAAGGGAAACTCTCTCATCAGTAACTTAATTGCCAGGTTTCACAGAGCTGTATCACATTTTTAGTTTTGGGGTGAGTCGCACCAATGCGGAATAATGCGCCGTTGGAATAATGTCGCTGACCCAGGTGCTAGGGCTCCTCTAGCACCCCCATGGTGCCAGGCCTGGTTCCACCTCTGGACACAGAAATGTTTGGTGATGATATAAGCATGATGGGCAAGTGCAATGTGTATGAGTGCAATAGAGACCACGTGTAATATGCTTAAGAAATTGGTATGATAATGTTGAGTGACGATTGGAAGAGCAGTTGAGACGAATAATAACCATAAAAGTCCATACTATAATTATCCTTTATGTATAAATCATGTATAAGGGGTCAGGGCAGATAGGCCTTTTCGGAGAGGAGTCAGAATAAATTATGGACTTATATGGTTATTCGTCTCAATTGCTGTTCAAGTTGTGCTATTTTGTCCCAGTATAATTGGGCTGGACCACATCAGGATGGCAAAGGGGGTTGTGATATGTTTTAGAGTTGCTTATGGTTTGTTAGCAGTGAGGAAAGAGTACATTTGTATACTTTTAATATACTTGTTGGGGTTACAGGTATTTAAATATTTATTGTGTGTTTATTTATGTATATGTATTATATGTTTATTTATGTATTTATTGTATGCTCTATCCATATTTAGAATACACCCCTTCAGTGGTATAGTGGTCCATAATGGCTCATCGCTCATTAGCTCAGCTGAGCATAAAACGCTGCCACTTGCCAGTTGATTGATTGAGAGTCTGTGTTGAGGGTGAAGATATACAGGTTCTGTCCCTTCCCTACATTCTATGGTGAATAAATACACCTTCTGGTTGCAACCTACAAGGCCTCTGTACAAATTCCAGCTGCTAAATATATAATCACCTGATCATCTTATCATTATATGGGCATATCGGGTTTGTTTATGGTTATGTCTGAGTCAGGGTGACATGCATGGTCTTCGTCTCCTGGCCAGCCCTCCCAGTAGCCAATTTTAATATAAGGATAGTTTTGTTGTTCCATTTCCCTCTCCTTAACACAATCAGTGCCGGGATTTCTTTCAAAATAACAGCTCGGGGTGCCGCGCAGATATGGCAGCTTTTACTCTGTAAGCCATTTGTCCGTTCCGGACAAAAACCGGGAGAAATGTTTTTGCTTGCTTACCTCGTTATCATTACGAAAAAGTCGCTGAATAATCCCTCACTTCATATCTTGAACGAGAGGCATGTTGAAGTCAGAAATGATGAGCTTAGTATATCCATCTGGTCAAAACCACGGAGAGCTCCTTAGATTAGGAGATACGAGGCATTCTTTCTGAGCCGTATACAGGGAAGTGAACGACAACGCGCATGAGCGAATACTTCGAGCAAGGAGTATGATGCAGAAGGAGAATCAGAATATTTTTCTCTTGTGTGATATCAATGAAAATGCGCTAGCAATCCGTCGACTAGTTATGATGTTTCCACACGTCCTATACGGTCTAAATGGGTTAAAAACATTGATGTAAACAATGCTCTGATTCACCTACAACCATAAATCACATCTATAAGTACCTGTATAAGAAGAGCCAGGCACATTTCCCTATAATGTGTCTTAGTGAGAAACGATCAGTGAAATGCTGACCCCAGCATTAAGCAACTATGGAGACAGATTGTCGAGTTAGAGCTGCAGAATACACCTGTAATATGGCCGGTTGGTCCATTATCCTCCATGATATCTGGATATTATCCCTGTCTGATTTATGCTGCTGCAGTCGACCCTCACCCACGGTGACCTACATTCTCTCTCATCTTACCCATCAATCATTTAACAGTTCAAAGCCAAGGTCTGTCTGCAAAGGAACGTGAAGGGCTTGATCATAAGGGCACCAATTCTCCAATGACACCGTTTCCCTGCTTGTAGTTCATTCAATTGTTTTCAACGTAAAGCTGTGGCTAAAACAGCATGCTATAACCTAAGTGAGAAACAATAAAGAGGAAGCTATGAATAATTTGTCTTTGACGTGCCTCGTACCTCGGAGTCAATCCAAAACATTATCTGAGAATATTGTCCAGATACAAATAAATACCAAAATTCAAGGTCAAAATCTAGGTGCTTGAAGGTCAAACTCTAAGTCCAAGCGGGGCTTTTCACACCTTACGTACCTCTCTCCTTATCATCCAAACAGCCGTAGGTATACAGGTACCGCAGACTCCAAAGAAAGAATGAATGGCTAAAGAGACAACACAGATAATAAAAAATGCATCAGGCTGCAGCTGAATGGCCTTAAAACACTATTTGCCTTACACGGAGGGGGGGGGGGGGGGGGGGGAGAAGGACAGGAAAAGAGATGGGGAGTGAAAGGTTGGGAGAAAAGAAGAGGGGAGAGAAAAATACAGAATTGCATTGGTCTGAAAAATAGATGAGCACTATGGGTGTGTTAGCAGAGGACGGATGACTTATTCAGTAGAGACTGTGCACGGTTGTCATTAAATCATCTGCTTTACCTACATCGAGCCCCCCAGGGAGAGAGCCTGGAGCTGGGGATGGGACATGGCTCCGCTAGGCTGAAACTGAACTGGATCTGTGTGAATGATGAGAGAAATAGGATGGGGACACTGAAGGAGAGGGGGGGGGGGGGGGGGTGATGTCGGTCCTTGGGGCCAGATGTTAAAATGGAGAGAAACCTAGTGGGTGTGGCTAAAGGACTTGTCTGATCTACAACTGGAGACGTGGCTGGGAAGCGTTTGGTGTGTCATTTGTGTCTGGTTAAACCTGGGCAGGGTTTTGGTCCAGTGGTCAACTGGGGAGGGAAGTGAGAATTGGCTATATATATAATGAAGCATCATGACAAATTATGTAAATTGGGTAACCACCCAATTAATCAAATGGACAATATTTGTTTTCAACAAATTTATGGCAGAATGTGTGTGTAATTTGATTAACTTGAGAAAATCGGGATTTATTGCCTCACATAGATCCCAATTAAGAAAAACTGTAACATGACAAGTTTGGTTTTGTTCCCCTCCGCCCCCGTAATGAAAAGCACAAAGGTGAAATCATCATCATCATACTATAATTCTAACAATGTCTGTCTGTGTGTGTGTGTGTGTGTGTGTGTGTGTGTGTGTGTGTGTGTGTGTGTGTCAGAAACACCGCCGTAGCTCCTCATTGCCTGCACCAATCGCTCCATGAATATGGAGGGTGTAACGAAGCCCTTTTTTTGATTTGACACATTAATGATTATTAATTTATTTATTAGTGAATTAAAAACACACCGGGCGCAGTACCCCCCACGGCCACAAGGGGGGGGAAACGGGTAAGAGCTAGTAAGATACAATTAAGTAAAAAGGAAAAACAATAACAATACACAAAAAAACTGAAACTTGTTTAAAAAAATAAATAAAAAAACTTGCGTGCGTGCGTATTTCCTGACCCCAATCAGCATCAGCTGCAGGGGTCAATAGGTCATACTCGGACTAAAGGAGCACTTGGCAACGCTAGCTCAAAAAAGACACATCAGTCACCCTATAATCTACAATGCAATCAGCAGGACAGAGCTCATTCTCTAGCGAGCAGTCTCTTCACCAGTAGGACTAAAATAAATCTACATATGTTTATGTATCGTTCTTTATTTCTCCATTCCCTTTGTATCCCACGATTTTGTAACCCATTTTTCACCCCTGTGTCAATTATCTAATGTGATCCTGGGCTCTACACACCCTCCGCCAACCTAGTCCCCATGGGACATGGGGAGAGAAACGGACTTGAACTCATGCTTCCTTCATGCCTGAGTGTCCAAGTTGCTCCTTTACACCTGACAGGGGGGAGTTTCCCTGGTTGGTCATAGCACGCTATAGTACACATATATAGCATAGTAGTAAAGATGTATAGTTTATATGTATAGTGTATGTATAGTTTCACTATATAAATATTCCACTGTTACTTTCTTAGCTTACGCATGTTTCATGATAAATGCTTTTTATGTGATGTATTCCCATGCTTTGTTCTTGCTTAAATGTAAGTCGCTCTGGATTAAGAGCGTCTGCTAAATGCCTAAATTGTAAATTGTAAATTGGACGTAGCGCGTGAAAAGGAGC
>NC_139710.1:18370759-18438259 GCF_964188405.1 Protomyctophum parallelum
ATATATACAATATATGTGCGCAGCATTATATAGAGGCTATTGTGTGTAGTGTGTGTGTGTGTGTGTGTGTGTGTGTGTGTGTGTGTGTGTGTGTGTGTGTGTGTGTGTGTGTGTGTGTTGTCGCTGCTCCCTGGTGATCGCTGATCGGGTAGGTAGGCTATACAGCAACTGGCCTAATCAGCATATGATTGGCTACTATTAGTATGTCTGTAGTGTAAACCTCGTCCTTCCAGTCGCTTTGTAGCAAACATGTAGCACGCGCTGGTTTGTTTTGGGAAACAGCAAAACGCAAATGTATTTTTCAAGGCAAAGATAAAGTAATTCAGAAGAAGAAGCTGTGACTCCTGTGAATCGGCTGTCAGAACTCAGCACCACCAGTTCCGCACGGTTCACAGTTCACACCACTGCAGCAACACTGACACGTTCAGCCGAGTGGCTACTGCTGTCTCTGTGCCGTCTGTGAAGAGCCATGAGCCGGGACTCCCGGGAGGGGCAGCAACACCGCCGGGTAATCTACACAGACTAGTGAGACTACACACTGACTCGAGAAAAGACCCATATCGTCCAAAATAGGCTGATCAGTCGTTGTCTGTGCAGCTAATTCATCAGTAAAAGTATGCTAAATAACTCTTTTTTAGACCATTTGGGAAATAATAATAATAATAAATAAATCTGCGGCGACTGTCCCCCCCCAACGCAATTCTGTAGCCTACCCAAAGGTAAAACGCACCCGCCGCCTATGATCTGACCTCATCAAACCCTGTACACTCAAGACACGCTTGACACTCCAGTACAGAATTCATTCCAGTTGATCTGACCCCCCATGCCAAAGCGCCAGAGCTCGCCCAGCAGTCTTCCGTCACCCTGGCGGATGCGTGCACGCGACCTTGCCCTTTAGGGCGAGAACACTTCTCACCCTCAGGGCGTCTACTGTCAAAAAAGCGTCAAAGATTTTCGTAGCTTGGTTAACCACTCCCCCTTCGCATTTCCATTCATTTGTGTGGAGTCTGGATCCTGCTAATGCATGGTTGGTTGCGGGAGTACAGTGTAGACAGACAACCCCTTCAGCCAATCAGTGTAAGAGAAATACTGACGTCATCTCCAGGCTCCAATCAGTGAACAACACACTAGCCCGGAACGCGGAACCTGATTGGATCCAATATCTGGACCCTGCTAATGCATGGTTGATTCGTGGGGGTAACAAAAACATCTCCAGTCTCCAACCTATAATTTGGAAGAGTATGACATCACCTCTCTATATAACATTATGTGTTATTCCTGACTCCTAATGCACTCATTGTAGTTATCATTGAATGAAGACAGGCATTGCATATAGCTTTTTGAGGGGAGGTTTAATGTTTGTTTTTAGTTCAATGTTTGTTTTAAAAACGCCATTGACAATGACAGGAACATGTGCGTCATATTGTCCCTCATTACGTCATATTGTCCCTTTATTGTTAATGGCATTTAATGTTTGTGTTGGCACCGTTTGTTTTACATCACTATCAACATGAGTTAGACTTTATTAGCGCCCCTCAGTTCACACGGGTGTGATTTTTTCTTTACTATGCCATCTTATCGCTGCTTGCAGCTATATTTTTTATATTTAAAATCAATTCATATAAATATAATTGATAGACTGTATTAGTTCTATTAACTGTTGCACTTCTAGTGGGCGGAAATAAGAATAAAACTGAAGTTATTTTTGTACTGCAAACAAAAGTTAACTAGTAGGCTATGCTGCGTTCACAAGGGCAGCTACAAAAGATAGAGAGCTTAATAGCTGTCGCTGCATTGCTATTGAAGTGTAGCCTCGGTCCCAGGCTTACTTATCTGCGAAAAGAAAAGCCTGGCCACAACCTAAGGCAGAGAAGATATCGGCGGTTGTATCCTCCGGAACAGCCGTCAAATGTATATCCCCCGGATACGATATTTTCCAGACCAATCACAACACTTGTTTCATTCGCAGAGAATGTAAACTGATTTGTAAAGCATCAACGATTTCACTTCCGCTAAAATCCCGCAACATCCGCTGATAGTCTTTTCAGCTTAGGTCTTGCCCAGGTGATTGAAGTGTGGATCAACACGCTCGTTGATGTCAGCATGCGTCAGATGAGCAAGAGAAATATACAGGAAAATATAAAGCTTGGGTTTACACACACACACAGACACACACACACACACACACACACACATGCATACATACATACATACATACATATGCACGCACGCACACGCACACACACACACACACACACACACACACACACACACACACACACACACACACACACACACACACACACACACACACACACACACACACACACTAAGGCTTCACTCACACGGTCACAACAGATTGTTGTATAGCTGATGCATGAGACTTGTTTACTGATGCATTGCGAGCTTGCATCAGTAAACAAGTCTCATGCATCAGCTATACATCAATCTGTTGTGAAGGTGTGAGTCAGGCCATAGGCCTCACTCACACCTTTCGATCTAGCATACAACATTGATGCAAAGGGTTTGTTTACATCTTGCCCCAATGCATTTCCAATGGAAGTCACATGGTTTGACACAACATTTGTGTTTCGGCTGTTGCAGATTGATGTATAGCTGATGCATGAGACGTGATGCAAGCTTGCAATTCATTTGCAATGGGAGTCACATGGTTTGACACAACATTTTTGTTGTATGAGGGGGAGGGGGCAGTCGAAACACAGCCGAAAGCCGTACAACAAAAATGTTGTGTCAAACCATGTGACTTCCATTGGAAATGCATTTGGAGCTTGCATCAGTAAACAAGTCTCATACATCTAGCATGCATCAATGTATGCTAGATCGAAAGGTGTGAGTCAGGCCTTAGGCTTCACTCACACCTTCCCAACAGATTGTTGTATAGCTGATTCATGAGACTTGTTGACTGTTGCAAGCTCGCAATGCATTTCCAATGGAAGTCACATGGTTTGACACAACATTTTCGTTGTATGAGGGGTAAGGTTGGGCGATATGCCAATTTTTTTCAACCGCCCATCGTCTGACAAATATTCGCCGATTAACGATGTATTCGTGTCATGAAAGTAAAGTGAGAACAGCTCACTGCAGGTCGCAAAAAAGCCAGATCTACAAGCTCTCAAGGCGCCGCGTCCTGCCTGTTTTTGCAGCTCCGTTCGCTAGGCGTTGAGAGCTTGTAGATCAGCTGCGCAGCCAGAGTAACTTGCTCCCTTGCCTCCCCGCACCGGTCAGTCGGAGGCTCGCTCGGAGCGGAGCAGCGGAGCCCACAAGCTGCTGATCTACAAGCTCTCAAGGCATCGCGTCCTGCCTTTTTTTGCAGTGCCGTTCGCTACGCGTTGAGAGCTTGTAGATCTGTCTATTGTTGCAGCGCTGGTGTCGGTGTTCGTTCACGTTGTCAATAAAAAGAACTTAGATTACAGGCGGATATGAAGTTCAATCAGTGGGTTGCAGCACCAGTAGGGGCTACACGCTAACATAATGCTAAGCTAAGCGCTATTATGATCCCCGAGCCTATAGTATACACTAATACTAGTAGACAGTTTTTTATTTCCCCCCCCCCCCGACTTCACGGGTGAGGCATTGGGATTGTGATGAGACACGAGACAGCAGTGTGCATTCTGTTGTGACTGTATATTATTAAACTGCATGGGTCTGGACTCCGGAGCTTAAACAACATGTAGTCTACAGCCTTCCTCAGCTCCCAGGCTCCCAGCCTTTACTTTGGCTGGCGGCTGCCGTAAGTGCCGTGCCCCGGTGCCCGATGCTGCTGAGTGCGGGGACTGTGGGAGCATACATTATAACGGAGGAGGTGATTTCCACCCGGCCGCTGTTACTACTTTGCTGGGCCAAATTGATTCACATGTTGCTCACACTTTACAGGTTAATTGGGCTAAATCGTCCCGAGAAATCGCCTAATAAAAATATTCGGCGATTGGATTCGTATATTCGCGATTGACGATGTATTCGTATCGTCACCCAACCCTAATGAGGGGGAGGGGGGGCAGTCAAAACACAGCCGAAAGCCGTACAACAAAAATGTTGTGTCAATGTGACTTCCATTGGAAATACATTGGGGCGGCCATGACACTTACCCTTTGTTTACATCTAGCATGCAACAATGTTGGATGCTAGATGTGAAGGTGTGAGTGAAGCCCTAAGCAGTAACTGTGTGAAGAGAGACAGTGAGTGGAAATGGTTAAACAACACTTTTTTTGTTTTGCAGTTGAAGCCAGCCCAACTTGGATTGATTGAACTTGGAAGTGCTCTGACAACCAATTTCATGTCAATATTTTATTCCAATTTACAAGAAAATAAAGCTGCAGTGGTCAGTAGGGTAGTGTTACTATACAACTGCATGACAGGTGACTTCTACAATGGCTACTAAATCTCTTCTTTCAGCTGTCAGTGTGATCCACAGGTGAACACCGGCCATAAGGACTCTCACAGCAGCAGGAGCGGCAACAAATAACTGTGTTCCACAGATCGAGCTCTAAATCACACAGCTCAGTAAGCCTCCAAAAGACATCCTATCACCAACAACACATTGTGATTTACAGGTACAACAAAACACATGGCTCCAGCACCCGGAGGCCCATGGCCTGGACAAGTCACATCAACACATTCAGAGGTATTAAAGAGAGTGCACGTGTGTGTGTGTGTGTGTGTGTGTGTGTGTGTGTGTGTGCGTGCGTGCGTGCGTGCGTGCGTGCGTGCGTGCGTGCGTGCGTGCATGCGTGATGTGCGTGTGTTGGGGTGGGATGATGTGTGTGTATAACTGGTATACCGATCCTTCATTCATGCTATCAATAAATAAATAGGTGAAAACATTTTGTACTGTCTGTATATTTATGTGAGTATTCACTGCGTAAGCACATGCATATAGGAGATGCTTCTTATGCTGATTGCGTGCGTGCGCACGTGCGTGTGCATGCCCATTTCCCACACCCATGCGTTTATGTGTTTGTGTACATGTGCACACTCACTGATGTGCATGTGAGCCTTCCTCTATTTATTTTTCAATTTGTATTTTTCTATTTACTTTGTAGTTCAGGAAGGTCGAAGGAGTTGTGTCTGCTCCACTGAGAATGTGGACAAGGCAGACAACACAGACTGTCGTAATGTGGATCAATGCTACAGGCAACCAGAGAGTGTGTACAGGAAGCCATGACAGCGTCCCAGCGTCTGCGTCAGGAGATGACAAGAGCTTAAAGGAGCTGAGCAAAGTCTCTGGTGGTTGGTGTGTGCCTGCTGGCTGCTGCCATCCCAGATGGGGATGCTATAGTTCAGTGTTCACCAAAACAGCGGGTCACATACCTATTTTTATGGGTGGTAGTAAAGTAAATATCCCTTTTTCTAAGATTATTGTAGGTGCCAATTGGCAATGTTCATGTTTAAGTGAATTCATGATTAAGATGAATAATTATTTTGGTTAAAAAAAGGGTTAAAAAGCTATGCTGGTTACTTGATTGCATCTCATGAGTGTCATGTGTGTGTTTACAAAGGTCTAGCTGACCTGACCTGAGTGTGACCTAATTGCCTTTTGATGTTGATGGGAGCCAATATTGTCCTTTGATGTTATTGGGAGCTAATTTGGACCCGTTTGAGGCACCTGTGTGTATTTCTGTTTGATGTCACAGTCTTGTAGTCAGTTGGAGTCAGACACAGAAGGAAGCAACACAGTTTTTTGACCATACATTGGACTCTGTAATTTTTGGTGTTTTTTCCCAGTAAAACCTTTTGATGAAAAGTTATTTTTGTCTTGTCGTTTGCGTACAACTACTGTTTTGTGTTTTTGTGAGGTCTACTCCACCAAGTGGTACATTTTTAAGAACATTTAGACTGAGTGCCACTACATTTAGTCAAAAAACTAAGCTAATGAGCTACAGTTGGAACTTGCCTGGACATTTTTGGAGGAAAACAAGTTCACCTGAAGGAAAGGCAGTAACAGGAGTATACTTTTCAAGTGATTTCCAAGACAAGGTATTAAAAATATTCCCATTTTCTATGTGCTTTGAAACACGAAGATAATACCTGGATTTGTGAAGCTAAGTGGATTGGACTTCTCTTCTACGCTTTATTGACTGTGGCTCTCTCCATGTGAGCATAATTTCAAGCTTTCATTCAGCCATGTGGAGTTCTGCATCACTTGAGAAGTTGTTTTGCACTTGTTTGATTAAGAAGAGTGACTATACAAAGTGCTTTTAAGCTTTTGCATGCAACTTGAGCATTATTCTCTACAATTGATAAAATGGCTGATGAAAAAGAAAAGGAATCTGAAGGCGTGGAGGGAGGAAGGTCACGCAGACAGTCTCGCAGACAGACTGAGAAAGCAGCAGAAGAGAAATTGCTAAAAAGCATTGCATTAAGGAGACAGAGATTGGGAGCTCTTACAAGTAAAATGAATGAGATAGAGCCATTGATGGATGATGTTCAAAACTTGCAACATGTGAAAGATGTGTACAAAGGTGATTTTGCACATGCTTATGATGAGTTCTTTCATTTCAATAACGAAGTTTCAAGTCTTTTGCCTGAGGATGAAAGAATAGCAGATCAAGATATGTGGTTCGAACCCAAAAAGGCAAATCTACACCAGTTTATGGATGCAGTTACAAATTGGATTGCAGGGCAGGATCTGTTGAGAATGATGAAAGGTTGTGATGATGAAAATAACCTGCAAGATGGAGTTAAACCAAATGATAGTGTATCACAGGTTAGTGTCAAGGACACCGGAGGTGCCCGCAAAGGTGGGTCTGAAGTAAGTCGTGCTTCAACAGCGTCACGAGTGTCGTCAACACGTGTTAGACAAGAGGCCGAGCACGCAGCACTGCTTGAACTTTCCGCGGCACTAAAGAAAAAACAGCAGCTTGCAAAAGAAGAAGCGGAACTTAAAGCTAAGTTTGAGGAAGCAGAGGCCGAAATTAAAGCTAAAAAAGAGGAGCTCGATATGGAAGCTGCATTAGCTGCAAGCAGTGCAAAAATAAAAGTACTCAAAGAACATGAAAGACAGGAAGATGGTATGAATAGCTATCTGGCATCACAAAGACCACAGCATTGGAGTGTGAAGCAGGACAAAGCCAGCAGTGTACAACCAATAAATGTACACTTTCAGGCACAGTCAAAAATGATGCAGTCACAAATGATGCAGTCACAAGTACCACCACAAGTATTACAAGGAGTTCATCACAGTTTCAATCAGGGCACCAGAGGTGATGGCATAATAGAAGTCCTGCAGAAACAGAATGCAATAACGGAGTTGCTTGTTAGACAACAGAAGCAATCCCAGTTACCAGTCAAAGATATTCCTGTGTTCAAGGGCGATGCATTGCAGTACAAATCTTTCATCAGAGCGTTCGAGCACTCAGTAGAACAAAAGGCTGACACTGATCAAGACAAGTTGTACTTCTTGGAACAATTCACAGCTGGTGAACCCCAAGAGTTAGTTCGCAGTTGTGCTCACATGCCGTCGAGGAAAGGTTACCAAGTAGCGAAGCAACTTCTCCATAAGCACTATGGGGATGAACTAAGGATCGCCAGTGCGTACATTGATAAAGCCCTCAAATGGCCGACGATCAAGTCCGACGATGGAAAGGCTTTAAGCGCCTACGCAATGTTTTTAATTGGATGTCACAACACTATGGAAGACATAGACTATTTGGAAGAGATGGACAATCCAACCAACCTGCGAACGGTGGTGTCTAAACTGCCATACAGAATGAAAGAACGCTGGCGTGATGTAGCCTACGATGTCAAAGAGCGGCAGGGCAGAAGAGCGAAGTTTGCGGATTTGGTCAGATACATTGACCGGCAAGCTAAAGTAGCCACAGATCCCCTCTTTGGTAATATACCAGACAGCCGCCCAGTCACGGCTGGACAGAATGATCAAAGAGAAAGACCTCCTGTGAAGAAAGAATTTCGTGGAAGTAGTTTCGCAACCAATGTTTCAGATGACAATGAGCAGCCTCAAGGAACATCTTGGAAGTCAGAAAGAACAAGCAAAACAGGGAATGCTTTTGAGAAGCCGTGTTTGTACTGCCAGGAAGGTCACACACTAGCTTCATGCAACAAGATCAAGAAGCAGCCATACAAAGAACGTGTGGAGTTCTTGAAGTCAAAGGGCTTATGTTTTGGGTGCTTAACTTTTGGCCATCTGAGCAAGTTCTGCAAGAAAAGAGCAGAGTGTAAGGAGTGTAAATTAAAGCATCCCGACATTCTACACACAGAAAGAGAAGCTTATGTCACAACTGAAGCCTCACCAGAAAATGACGGTGCACAGGGAAGTGAAGTTTGCGCTCAAGTCTCTATCACACAAGAATCCTGTAACGTCACAGGGGCCGGAGAGCTTGAATGTGTTCTGTCAATAGTACCGGTGAGGGTTAAATCAAAAAGGAGTGACAAGTATGTAGAAACGTACGCGTTCATGGATCCGGGGAGCACCGGAACATTCTGCACGGAAGCTCTACAAAAGAAACTGAACGTTAAGGGAAAGCCAACCCAAGTACTTCTCAGCACCATGGGCCAAGACACGCCTGAAGAACAGAAACTCATGAGCAGTTATGTGATATTGGATCTTGAAATATGTGGGCTAGAAGAGAACAAGTATATTGAGCTTCCGAAGGTGTACACTCACAGCTACATACCTGTTCACCCTGAAAACATACCGAAACAATCCGATATCCAGAAGTGGCCATATCTCAGCAAAGTACGCCAGCCAGAACTAGAAGCAGACGTCGGTCTACTTATTGGAGCAAACTGTCCACAAGCAATGGAGCCATGGCACGTTATCAATGGTCAGAATGGAGGACCGTATGCTGTAAAGACTGCCATCGGCTGGGTCGTGAATGGACCTATAAGGAAGGAACCGAGTGACGGAGAGAAGAAACGTCCTCATTACTCAATGAACAGACTTTCCGTGATGGAAATTGAGAAGCTACTGGTCCAACAGTATAACACTGATTTTCCAGAGCGCAACTATGATGACAAAGACGAGATGTCTCAAGAAGACAAACGATTCATGCAGTCTGTGAAGGAAACCACAGTCTTTGAGAACGGACATTACAGCATTGGATTGCCGCTCAAGAACGCAAAGCTCCAAATGCCTAATAACCGTTGTGTGGCGGAGCAGCGTATAGCCAGTTTGCACAGAAAGCTCACGAAGAATCCTGAGTTCTTTGAAGATTACAAAGGCTTCATGGATACCATTATTGGCAAAGGCTACGCTGTGCAGGTTCCGACACACCAACTGAGCCGTGACGATGGCAGGGTGTTCTACATACCACACCATGGGGTCTATCACCCTAAAAAGAAAAAGATACGAGTGGTCTTCGACTGCACAGCTTCGTTTAAAGAACAATCCTTGAATGATGAGTTGCTACAAGGGCCCGACCTGACCAACACACTAATTGGTGTCCTCTCAAGATTCCGTGAGGAACCGATAGCAATGATGGCAGACATCGAGTCAATGTTTTATCAAGTCAACGTGCGAGAGGAAGACGCAGACCTCCTACGTTTTCTTTGGTGGCCCAATGGCAACCTGAACGAGCCCATGAAAGAATTTAGAATGACAGTGCATCTCTTTGGAGCCACTTCGTCACCCAGTGTCGCTTCTTATGCACTGAGAAGAACCGCTGAGGATCGCAAAGCCACTGCATCTCCAGAGACGGTCCAAACAGTCTTGCATAACTTTTATGTGGATGACTGTTTGAAAAGCGTCCCTACAGAAGATGATGCAGTGATCCTGGCTAGTGACCTTCGCGCTTTGTGCGCCAGTGGAGGGTTCACGTTAACAAAGTGGATGAGCAATAGCAGAAAGGTACTAATGTCCATCCCTGAAGAACATAGAGCCAGTGAGGTGAAGGAACTGGATCTAAGCCATGACGCTCTACCAGTCGAGAGGGCTCTCGGCGTACAGTGGGATACAGAAACCGATACTTTCACCTACAGCATGAAGCTGCAAGACAAACCGATGACCAGAAGAGGAATTCTATCAGTCGTCAACTCTGTCTACGATCCCCTCGGCTTCCTGGCACCGGTCATCTTGCCTGCTAAACTCCTGTTGAAAGATCTTTGTAAAGAGCAACATGGTTGGGATGAGAACATTAGCGAAAGGCATGCTGACATCTGGAGAAGATGGCAAGAAGATGTTACTTGCCTCTCTGACTTCCGTGTGAACAGGTGTTTGAAACCGTCAAAGTTTGGATGCACTGCCAAAGCGCAGTTGCACCATTTTTCAGATGCCTCAGAGTATGCATATGGCACTGTGTCGTATCTGCTGCTAGAAGACAAAGAAGGCAATAAACATTGTTCGTTCGTGATGGGGAAGTCAAGAGTGGCTCCACTCAAACAGGTCACAATTCCCAGACTCGAGTTGACTGCAGCAGTCGTTGCAGTGAAGGTGGACAAAATGTTACACCAACAACTTCGAGTGTCACTGCAACAGTCTATATTTTGGACCGACAGCACCACCGTGCTCAGGTACATTCAGAATGAAGATGCTCGCTTCAAAACGTTTGTCGCGAACAGAATCACACTGATCCGGGAAGCAACCGAGTCATCTCAATGGAAGTATGTTAGGACAACAGAAAATCCTGCAGACCAATCCAGCAGAGGTCTGAAGGCCAAGAACCTGGTTCAAGGTGGAACTTGGATCAGCGGACCACGCTTCTTGCTGGACGATGAAAGTGATTGGCCAAAGCTACCTGTTCAACTGAAAGAAATCCTTGAAGATGAACCTGAGGTTAAGAACACAGTCAAAGTCAACCAAGTCCAAGTTGAGGATAACGTGGAACCAATGAACAAACTGATTGAGTACTACTCAGACTGGTATAGACTCAAACGATCAGTTGCCTGGATTCTAAAACTGAAGAAAACTTTGCAGCAACTGAAAGAGAAAAGAAAGGAGTTATCACAAACTATCAGTGAAACTGAAAAGGACCCTGCAAAGCAAAGGTCAAAGATAGAACAGAGTATGAAGAAATACAGAACAACAACAGGAAGGAAACCGCTTACCTTGGATGATCTGGACAGCGCAGAGTTTGAAATAATTCAGTACAGCCAAAGGCACCACTTCAGAGAAGAAGTCAAAGCTCGGCAGAAAGACAAACAAGTCAGTAACAGCAGTCAGCTGTCCAAACTAGATCCGATTCTTCAAGATGGCACTTTGAGAGTAGGCGGAAGACTAAACAAGTTGGCTATGCCAGAGAATGTCAAACACCCAGTGATTCTCTCTAAGCAGTGCAAAGTCGCCACATTGATCTTGAGGGACATACACCAAAGAACAGGACACTGCGGACGCAGCTATGTCCTGGCACAACTAAGACGCAAGTATTGGATCCCACAAGCCAATTCTGCTGTCAGAAAAATAATCTACGAGTGCACAGTGTGCCGTAGACTCAGCGGAAAAGTCGGAGAGCAAAAGATGGCGAGCCTACCCGAAGATCGCCTCATGCCCGACAAACCTCCCTTTACAAATACCGGCGTTGACTTCTTCGGCCCATTTGATGTAAAGCGGGGCCGGAGCACAGTGAAAAGATACGGTGTGTTGTTCACCTGTCTCGCCCTCAGAGCTGTGCATATAGAAGTTGCAGACAGCCTTGATACAGACTCCTGCATCAACGCAATACGCCGTTTCACGTGCAGAAGAGGACAAGTCGCTGTCATGCGTAGCGACAATGGCACGAATTTTGTGGCAGCTGAAAGGGAGTTGAGAGAAGCAATTACGCAACTGGACAATGACAAGATTGGAAAGGCCTTGCAGCCTAAGGGAATCAAGTGGATATTCAACAGCCCAGCCGCTTCCCACCAGGGTGGGGTTTGGGAAAGACAAATTCGAACAGTGCGAAGAATCCTGAATTCCCTATTGAAAGAGCAAGCCGTGAATGATGATTGTCTGCAGACGATCATGTGTGAGGTCGAGAGCATCATTAACAACAGGCCGCTCACAAGTGCCTCGGATGACCCAAACGATCTTGAGCCTCTGACACCTAATCACTTATTGCTGCTGAAGTCACAACCCAATATGCCCCCAGGCATCTTCAGTAAAGATGACACATATTCAAGAAGGCGTTGGAAGCAGGTTCAATATCTTGCAGACCTATTCTGGACGAGATGGATGCGAGAGTACATTCCGCTCCTCCAAGAACGCCAGAAATGGTCAAGGCCAAGAAGAAACTTTGCAGCTGGAGATGTCGTGCTCATAGCGGACAGTTCTTCACCTCGCAATTCCTGGCTTATGGGGAGAATCGTTCAAACACTGCCAGACTCCAGTGGAACTGTTCGAAGGGTGAAGATTAAAACAAAGACCAGCATTCTTGAAAGACCTATAAACAAGCTCTGCCTGTTACAAGAAGCCAGGCCGGAAGAGAAGACTAACTGAGAAGAGGACAAAAAAGAAAAAGAAAAATGAAGATTTGACTATGAAGAACCTGTTTAAGTTTTTGATTGTTTATGGACATGAACAGTAATTTGGCTCTGAATATATAAGTATGATAATTGCTTAGCCCTCCTGTCTAACCAATTAGGGGCCGGGTAATGTAGGTGCCAATTGGCAATGTTCATGTTTAAGTGAATTCATGATTAAGATGAATAATTATTTTGGTTAAAAAAAGGGTTAAAAAGCTATGCTGGTTACTTGATTGCATCTCATGAGTGTCATGTGTGTGTTTACAAAGGTCTAGCTGACCTGACCTGAGTGTGACCTAATTGCCTTTTGATGTTGATGGGAGCCAATATTGTCCTTTGATGTTATTGGGAGCTAATTTGGACCCGTTTGAGGCACCTGTGTGTATTTCTGTTTGATGTCACAGTCTTGTAGTCAGTTGGAGTCAGACACAGAAGGAAGCAACACAGTTTTTTGACCATACATTGGACTCTGTAATTTTTGGTGTTTTTTCCCAGTAAAACCTTTTGATGAAAAGTTATTTTTGTCTTGTCGTTTGCGTACAACTACTGTTTTGTGTTTTTGTGAGGTCTACTCCACCAAGTGGTACATTTTTAAGAACATTTAGACTGAGTGCCACTACAATTATGTAATATTATTTCGTAATCGTAATTTTTCAGAAAAAAAGTTTTTAAGTTTCGAGTTTCGAACTTGTAGATCTACTATTTTCACTAGTTCAAAATGTTCTTTTGGGTCTCACTCTCAAGCTTGGGAATCACTGCAAGTTGCTCCTGAAAACCGAGTCCTATTCACCTGGGATAACTAGTCTCCACTGACATAAGCATATTGTCGCTTTCATGGCAGGAACATATAAGGGCATCTTGGCAGCATCTCTACCCGTGAATTCTACACATGAAGGCAGCTGGCACTGTCCCTAAACGGTATATCATACAGCCGCACTATCCGCTATAGCCTACATTATGCAAACTCCTTTTTTTGCACCTGAAGGTGTGGCCGTGGGTGTGTTGTTGCATTTTCCCTAAAATTGCTATCTTGCCCACACACTTTGGGAAAGCGCATAACGTATTATAAAACCACCCGCTATGCCAAATTAATTTGGCCATGAGTCAACAAATCTTTGTGATTCTAATTTTCCTATAATCAGCAGAAGTGAGAGTGTAGATTTATTGTGTCATTTGATAGTCTAAGAAGACAAAGATTTGTGCTGTGACTGCGAGAGAGGGAGGGAGAGATCGTAAGAGAGGATAATGGCTTGTGCAAACTTGGCCTCCTGCACGGTGATTGGTCTTATTAGTGACAAAAGAAACTGGTCAGGTTACAGCATCTTGCAATGGGTCTGGTCCACAAGATTAGATACACCACCAAGATACCCATGTACCTGTCTAAATACAGTACTTCCTTAATGTTAACGAAGTCCACACCCACAACACCAGAGGGAGTGCAACAAACCATGTGCAACCCAGATTCGGCACAAACAAGGGACAAAATTATTTTTGCTCCTATGCCACCAAAATGTGGAACACCCTACCAACAGTCATTAAGACATGCGAATCCCTTGACTCCTTCAAAACCGCTCTCAAAGGGCACCTACGGACGGCTGCAATTCAAAACTGGCCCCCGTAAAATCTGAATCCCCCCACCACCCACCCCTTTTCCCCCTCACTATATATGTTTCTTTTCCCTTTTACCTCCTTTATGATGAATTCCTGTTCTCTTTTTTTTTATACTATATATAGAAGTGTCTATTTGTACATCTCTATGTTTTGATGATTTGAACAAGGTGGACCCTCTTGTAAACAAGTGTAATGCTTTATTGGGTCGTCCACTCACAGTTAACAGTCTTTGTATTGAGTTGTGCTTGAAATGTACTGTAATTCTGCAAACTGTTAATACATATTTCAATCAATCAATCAAAAGTGTAACGCTCAAAACCAATTTACAATTTAGGCATTAAAGCAGATGCTCTTAATCCAGAGCGATTTACAGCAAGAAAGAACAAAAAACATGGTCAAATACATAAAAATAGTCATCATGAATCATACGTAAGCTAACCTAATTCTATATAATGAAACTATGTGTATACCGGTAGCCTGTATACACTATAGAGTGCTATGTCTACAATAAATGCTATCTAAGTTACATAAATTGAGCCTATGCATATGCCTGTACAGTCGTCAAGGCTAGGACAAGTGCTACGGGCTAAGATGGAGTCTGAAGAGGAGGGTTTTCAGACTACGGCGTAAGATTGTGAGTGAGTCTGCAGTTCTGATTGATTGCAATGGGAAGTGCATTCCATAGTTTTGGAGCCAGAAGGGAGAAGAGTTTGGGATGTGTGGAGCGTTGTCCCGGCGTTTTTAGCTTAGGTACTTCCAGCCTCTCTAGTCTGCATTGGCTGATCTGAGCACGTGGGATGCTTTCTATGGCATAGGCAGCTCCCGGCGGATCTAGACGCAGCTGCGCGACATGAGACTGATTAATGTGTGCATGTGTGCCCAAAAATCATGCAAGTCACCCTCTTCCATCTGACACTTCCCGTGTGTGCTTCCAGCCCCACTCCGACAAGCCTGATGAGGTGGGAATACAAGAGTACATTGAGTGGTGGTACAAGCGATCAAACAATGTGTTTAGGTCAAATGGCTGTGTGGACTTACCATCCAACGCCAAGTGGACGGCATATGCTGCCTGCGCGTCTTGGTGTGTAGCAGCGAGTGATACTGTTAGGCGCGAGGGTCGTTTATAAAGGGTGCGGCTGACAGGTTGCGTCTGCCGTTAATTGCTAACACGGGCGGTGGCTGGATTAGACGCAGCTGGTTTAGGATTGCTCTGGGATAGTAGATGGCGTCTATGACACGGCCGTGGGTGTGCCGCGTCGGTGCTTGTCTGGTTGCCATAGGAACGCGCCCCTCCCAGTGTGGCGAGACCTGACACACTCCACAATACTTTATATATACACGTAGGCTACATCACTATTAGTCATGTACTATGCACTTTATGTTTTTCTTTTAACTGCAATGATGAGCCTGCAGAAACAAGCATTTCACCCATGTACTTGTAAGTAAGTAGCCTTGCTGAGCCATGAGGGCCTGAGGCCCATAGGGCAGGAGCCTATCTCCTGTTTCTGTAGCGTGAGGCAGCTTGATGTACACCCTGGCCCCTGGACATGACACTAGTATGTCGCAGGGACTTACCCCCAATCCAACCATTGATGCTGAGTGTCAAGCAGGGAGGCACTGGTTCCCATTTTTAGTGTCTTTCTTTGGTATGAACCGGCCGGGGATCGCACCCCGACCTCCCAGTCTCAGGGAGGGCACTCCAGAGCCTTAGATAGACTCTGGGACACTAAATGGTAAATGGTGCCTTTATAGAGCCTTTATCCAAGGCACTTTACTTTAGATTGTGCATTACATTCACCCATTCACACACACATTCATACACCGATTGCGGTGGAAGCCATGCAAGGTACAGTACCAACCAGCACATCGGGAGCAATTTGGGGTTCAGTGTCTTGCCCAAGGACACTTCGACATGTAGACAGGAGGAGCCGGGATTCAAACCGCCGACCCAGCTAGGGTTTGTAGGATCCGATCAGACTTGCAAGATATGGTGGGGTTCCATAACTTTGGTTACTTGGAAGGCATGGTGGGGTGCCATACCTTTGGTTACTTGGAAGGTATGGTGGGGTGCCATACCTTTGGTTACTTGGAAGGTATGGTGGGGTGCCATACCTTTGGTTACTTGGAAGGTATGGTGGGGTGCCATACCTTTGGTTACTTGGAAGGCTAGCATCAGAGTTTTGTACTCTGTGCGGGCAGCGACCGGGAGCCAATGGAGGGAGCGGAGAAGGGGACACACATGTGAGAATTTTCGCTGGCGAGATGCGGCATGTTGGATCAATTGGAGAGGCTTAAGTGCGCATGCCAGTAGGCCAGTAAGGAGGGAGTTACAATAGTCAAGTTTTGATGAGACTCATGTCTGGATAAGGAGCTGGGCTGGGCTGGGCAGTGTAAACATACAGGATCGAGTGACCGCTGTAATGCTATGAATGAGAGCTGACTATCCAGGACAACGCAATGTTCTTGGCTGTTGGAACCGAAGTTACCAAGGTGCTGGCTGTGGAAAAACCTATGCGTAGGTAGGTGTTTTAGGGACTAGACCTTACCCGTTCTGAATATATGAACACCAAATGTACAATGTACAGTGTGGGTAATGCGATGTAATGTAATAGATCACATTACTGATTGGGAGGGAATTGTCCTGTCTCGCTATAACGCACGTAGGCTACGCTATCGCAAACATAGCGGATTCATCCCCCAAAAAGCATGTTTTTGCAATAAACTTTGGGCTCTATGTTGATTAAACCACCCTCGACATGTGAATGAAATGTATTACTATCCTGACGCAAATGGGCACGGCCTATATGGGGAGATGCGTCATGACCTAGGTCAATTTAGATTTTCCGACCTATGGTTCAATAGTTATAAGGCGAAATGTAAAGTGGGCTGTTATAGCGCCACCATGAGGCCGACTGATGTAATTAGTTATTATTATTATTATGTGACTGTATCTCCGACGGTTTCTGAGAAAAAATACTTTATGTGAGCTACAACAGTGTTTCAGACATTCATTCACTCACTCAGACATGCATTCACTCACCAGACAACACATTCATTCACTCACTCAGACATTCATTCACTCACTCAGACATTGAGTGAATGATAGTATGATGATTATGATAAGGCTGGTTTTGGAAGATAGCAACTGTTGCACGGGAACACCCCTTGCGCCATGCTAAATCCCTAATAGTGGGTTTAGCCACTTTGGGCCAAGATAGAGACCAATCTCCAAATTTCATCTTTTTGTTTTTCTAAAATAAATTATTCATGCCCTATACTATCTTAAAATTAGCCGACCTACATGCTCACTGTACATCAATCATGAAGTGTTGTGAGCTTGTAGATCTGCATAAAATATTTTCGCAACATTTTCATCTATGATAATTTGCCTTACTTAAAACTGCTTGTGGATTTTATAAATATTTAATCAGTGAAAATATTAAGAGCAGCTTGTGGTTACATAGTAACGTCATGTGATCCAATGGAACACTTTTTTTCCACAGTGATATCTCAAAAGCTCAAACTACGAGTGTGTATACTAACATTATTGAGCACATTGAATCACACAACCGCCTCCACACTAACAAGGCTTTTCCACTTCAAAGAAAGAGAGAGAGAGAGAGAGAGAGAGAGAGAGAGAGAGAGAGAGAGAGAGAGAGAGAGAGAGAGAGAGAGAGAGATGGACTGTGCTTGTAAAACTGAGGAAGGCTACTTGTGTGCGTTTGTTTTGGTTGGAGGCTTACATATTAACATTTGATGATATCAGTTCAGTTCAGTTCCCCACTATGGCCTATGTATGCAATCACTGTACGTACAGTAGTGTTTCCCCCGTGGCAATACACAAGAATCTTTCGTTCACATGGGAGGTTTACACCATCATGTGTTGTGTATATAGCCTACTTATACTATGTGAGCATGTGAGGAATGAAAACTCTTGAATCTTGAATATTACAGTATGCAAACACCAATACCCATGATTATAATGAATTAAACAAGCCTACGTTTATTCAGTTCTCTTGTTAGTGAGAACAGCCTTGTTCGTTTCTCTTTAAAACATATGTGGGTGATGTGTTTGTATTTGGAATTGGGATGAATCAGATTTCCACACAATACTTTTACAATTAAACTACTCTTCAAATCTGGTCATGGTTTTGAGAGGGTCCAAAACAGGGCTTTATACTATCAGGTAATAATACTATACGTATAAGTTAGCTGTGCAATATATTTCTGTAGTCTATTGTAACACAGAACAGTTAAAAACATGGACAATGATAGTTTATAATACAACACACAAGTGGTTGATGGTCCTGTACAGAGGCACTTGAGTGTGTCTGAGCTTTTATTGTAAACAGCCAGCAATAAACATTGCCCGATTATACCCCTTGGGGACTTGGACAACAAACGTGTCAAGCCCCCCATCCACCCCAGCTGATGTTCCAGGTTTTTGGATGGCAGTTAAAGTATTTTATCATCTCTGTCAGGCCAAAATCTTGTATCTAATTCAACTTCTTGTGTTTTTCCCCATAAATTACAATTTACAATTTAGGCATTTAGCAGACGCTCTTAATCCAGAGTGATTTACATTAAGCAAGAACAAAAAGCATCATACATAAACAAGTAGTTATCATGAATCATACATAAGCTAAGAACATAACAGTGGAATATCTATATAATGATATATGCATATACTATAGTGCTATGTCTACATACAATGCTATCTAAAAGTTAATGCCTATTTCGTGGTACAAGGCTGTCACACATGAGCAGTGAAAATTATATATAAGTAAGTACAAGCTCACAATGCATTGTGACGCAGTGTGAGCTTCACATGGGAGGTTTTCGAGTTTCGCATTTGTGTAAGTATGCAATGGCAATATACAATGCAGGTACAAGCAAAGAACTAGACAAAAGGAGGCATCTGATTTTCTAAATAAATATTCATTGATTTTAGTTGATCATATTTTAAGTCTGAAACTATAAGCCATAAATTACAGAACAATGAAAACTAAAAGCGGTAATTCAGTTATAAGAAAATGTAATAGCCTACATGTTCCTGCATGTGGCACCACTACCAGGGATGTTGGTAGTAAAATCATCAGTGTTAATTTAAGTGTAAAAGTTACAGTTCAATGTTTAAACTCTCACTAGAAAAAAATGATCTGTCCCCACCAATATTCAAACCAATATGCCCAAATGTCTATAGTTAGAAATATGCAGTTTGCCAGTTAGGGGTTTCTGTTGGCATTGAACTGTATGTCATGACATTCAATATGCCAGGTTATTCTCTTGCCAGTTTATACTCTTCGTTACTGTTAACCTCACTTGACACTCTGCCAATAAACCCTGCCAGTAAACCCCCTGCTCTGTTCTTTTTGGCTGGACCAGCAGGGCCAGCCCAGTAGATGCATTATGTCTTTGACTGATTCACTGAGTGATTAAGTTACAGCATTGGTCAGACTAACAATAGATTAGCCAATCGCAGAGCAATCATCCCTTCAGGCTATGGGAGGTAGTCTATCCTCGGTTGGCCTAACAACTAACTAGCCTATCACAGATCAATCATCCCTTCAGTCTAGCTCAGCTCAGTCCCGTTTGAAGCTGATAAAAAATGGGTTCTCTTGAGTCTTTCCCAATTGGATGCATAATGCATTTGGTGGTAACTCACCTGAAAATCCATTTTCTATTTATATTATTAAAGATGGGGAGACCCCTCTTACTGAACTAACATTAGTCACTCAATACATGTCCAAAGTCTGGTTTTATGGCCTGCGGCTTATTTCCTAAAATGTATTGTTGCCAGCTAGCATGTGAAATGCATTGATTTGAGTGTTTTGAAAACTGTGTTCTCAGTCAAATTTGTAAGGATTCCTAACTGCATCTTCTGTGTGTTGTTTCATTCTCAAGATGTGAAAGAAAGGCTATTTATATATTTAATTTAATATTGACAATAAAGGATAACTATAGCATATGGTTCATGATTTTGAATGTTTTTCATTATTGATAACTGAGACCCATTTAAGGTTACCAATTTGAAGGTAGGGTAAGTGCTATATACTGTACTAGTAAGACGCCGTAAGGGCGAGAAGTGACCTCGCCCTAAAGGGTGTGGTCCCGTGCACGCATCCGCCTGGGTGACGGCAGACGGCTGGGCGAGCGCTGGTGCTTTGGCATGGGGGGTCAGATCAACATATGGAATGAATTCTGTACTGGCCATATATGGAGTGTGTCTTGAGTGTACAGGGTTTGATGAGGTCAGATCAACAAAAGTTGCTGGCCGGCTCCATATATGCAGATAGGTGATGAAACAACAGAGCTTCTTAATACAGCACAGTTGAGAAGCAAGAGTAAACAATTAATCTTGCCCAATCGACCAAGGCCTGTGGGGAACAAAGTGGGATATGACATGGTCCAGAGGTGCTGTATTCAGATGTGGGCTGCTGGGCCCATGTGGGCCAATCGATGGCCGTTCAGACCTTCTGTGCCTCCCACCACGGATCCAACTCGTCAGTCATACTGGTGGCGACGGGGTCCCCCTGCTCGACCTCACGTGCCTCGTCAAGCTGTGGCTGGGCGTCCACGTCCTGATCCGTGTTCACAATCTCTTCCAACTCGGTGGGCACCCCGTCTTCGGGTAAACTGGTCCCACTGGATCTGAATGTCTGCATAGAAGGGATGTCTTGCAACCATCTCAAGGCGAACATGATGCGTGCGTGTACGACGAACGCTGAAATCCTTGTGTGTTTTGTTTACGGCCCTGCTTCCGTACGACGAGCATGCGGGCAGCAAGTGGAGTCCAAGGTAGCTTTTGAACGAAGGCATGCAAGACTGCAAGTCCTGCTTGAAAGCAATGACGTGGTTTTGGTACTGACCCCCCGCCGGGTGATGAGCATCTCCTCCAAGAAGTTGAGGCCCGAGAGCCCAGTGGGTACATCGGCATCCGCTTGCATCCCGTTGGAGGTGCTCCACTTCGTGGGCTCGTGCTTGTCCCGGTTACAGATGTCGCAGACACCGCAGGCGTTGAGCTTGAGGCCGAGACATCGGCGGTGGCAGCATGCAGCCATACTCTTGAAGTTGCAGATTCTGCTCGGCAGAAGAAATTCTGCTAAAGCGTGGCAAAAGGTGGCTGGTGCGTGAGACTCTGGCGGTGGCGCCGCTGCTGCTCTGTTCAGGCCGTGGTGGCGTCTGGCCAGACGGCAGCGCTGCTTGTCTGCAGTCTCCTCCGTGAGAGTGTGGAGGTCTCGCTGCTGGGGCAGATCGGCATGTGGGCACGCATCTGCTTGAGTGACGGCAGACTGCTAGGAGAGACCTGAAATGTATTTTCTGTTTATTGAAGAGCTGGAGAGGGGAGATCCCTGCTCCTGAAAAACACAATATCACTTATCCATTTACACAGTTAGGGGGCTGCCCTAGTGTAGTGTTGAGAGCACATGCCTTTCATGTGGAAGGTTGTGGGTTTGAACCCTGCATGCCTGGTGTCGATGTCAGCAAGACAGTTGCAACGGGTTCCTAAAATGAAATGTGTTCAGATCTGAGCCGAGGCACGTCTGAAGCCTGTCGGATGGGGTATCCGGACGAAAAAGCGAATCCATCCTACAGTTAGCCATGAACATATTGTTCTGTTTTATTGATTCCAAGTAATTGTCCAATTGTGGGCCCCTGGCGAATAGCCTTAGGCCTAGGCCTACCCCTGGCCCTGGTTGCAAATGTGCATTCATCAGATTGTAAAATGAAAGAAGAAGAAAAAAAGTAATGAAATCTATTAACAAAGTAAAATAGTACAAAAATAAAGGTGCAGCTTTGAGAAACGTTGTCGTTTTGATTTTTATCTGATTGGCTCGGTTTGTTGAATCTGTGCCAAGTAGTGTAATCAAACGTAGGCTACCTCAAACCACCGAGAGAGAGAGTGTGTGTGTGTGTGTGTGTGTGTGTGTGTGTGTGTGTGTGTGTGTGCGTGTGTGTGTGTGTGTGTGTGTGTGTGTGTGTGTGTGTGTGTGTGTGTGTGTGTTGGGAGGGGAGGGGGGGCGGTGGCGTGCGTGTGTAAGGGGACACGTGCATGCCTGCCCGGAGAGGACTGGTGGGACCGGACCACCCGGGAAGGAAGGGCTGTCTTGAGAAACACTACGGACTTGTCTTTGAACCCGCATGGGCCATGATGGGTAAATCTACATTGTGACTGGCAGAGTGGCAGCTAAACTAAGTAGAAGATACGTGGGTACTAGTACGCATGATGGCGCAACTGTCCCCTGATCTGTATTGCCTCCCAACAATTTGAACAGTTTGCATGTTGTAGCGGCAGGAGTAGGCTCCCTGTTTTAGAAGAGGTAAATTAATCCTTCGATATCCTATTTCAAACCTATAGCTCATCATAAAAACAAAAAAAAAATAAACAAATGTCCTCCTTTTATAAGCTACGGTATTAATAGCCCTCAGACTTTCGCCCATTCCACGGTGCATTCTGGTGAAATGCCGCTGTGTAAAAATAGAAATACAGTTGTCCATAACTGGTACCCTTTGAAACAATAGACCCCGTTCCACCATGCAGGCTCCAGTCTCCGGCTTAGCTCCTCCCTACGTGTGTGAGTGTGTAGCGGGTGGGTGACAGCTGGGCTCGCTGTGCTGCGCTCTTTACACTGAGAAGCTTCATCTCCAAATAGGATGAGCGTCGGCTTTTGTGGAAGGGACTGCGTTGAGTAGCCGCGAATGGTTCGGAGAGCTGCCTCGCCAGTTCTGGGACACCCGCTTGGTTTCACCCAGTTCGCCTGCGGGAGTTTAAATGCAAAAAACGTTTGGTTTCGTCTTGCGTGGATTTCCGATGGATATTCCGATTTGAAGAAGGTGTGATTCGATCGCGGCATGTAACAAGAAAGCGCAAGAGAGGGTTCACAAAAGTAGCGCTCGTATTGTTATTTTGAAATGAGCTCCATTTGAACTGCTTTGAGGGCAATATCTCATGGATTACTAACAGAGAGTCTTCACAACTCCTTAAAAGCATATCCATTCATGAGCTTAAGGTAAGGGTTCTTTGTTTATGTCTAACTCTACGTGCGCGTAACCGTATAAGTGTCTTTCTCCAGCCCGAGGGCTTGTTTTCCTCAAGCAGGCTGTTAAACGACAAGTGCACCAGCTTCCCAGCTGTAGTTGTAGCCTACTTCTCGGGTGATTTTGAAGCATTTGACAACTTATGAAGAGATGGATAGCGTTTCGATTTATTTATATAGGCCTATGTTATTTAAAACAAATTCAAAATATGTTTGAATTACCAATGAGCGCCCCCAAACAGACAACAGTCGCTGCTAATCCCTTTTTATTTATCCTACTACCATGGAAGAAGTGCTCATTCACTAAAGTTGCTAATAGACAATTTAATCTAAATAAATAGGCTACCAAAGAAAATTATAAACTAATAAATAAATGCATATACAAACTCGACACAATATTTGAGTATAGGCTAACTAGTCCTATGCTTGTGTGACAACTTGGAGGAATCCCAGTTATCGCACCATTCCCTGGCCTTCCGACCAGGGTTCGGGTGTTTAGGTGTTCAATTTGATATGTTTTAACTTCTATTCATTAGCCTACTAAAAATATTTAATTTCAATAACATGAACACTGTTATAGTAGTCCTACATAGGCGGCAGACCTACATAAAATAGCCCAAAGAAAACATCAAAGCTGTTGGGAAATTCTTGGACATTATTTTTATTTACACACACACACACACACACACACACACACACACACACACACACACACACACCACGCGCGTTTACTGTATGCACTGAGTCATTTCTATTATGTGCATGTGCAGAAACAGAATACTCTGTAAAGGCTAATATTGAAGAGTTCAATTCTCTCGCCTGGCTAGGGTGCTTGCGTGCTTAACTAATGTGGTGCTTACAACCCAGGGTGATCACTCACTATAATCCAGTGACTAGATCATAATAACTGTTGCTTTAGCCACAATACATTTACCAAAGACTCACATCCAGTAGCCTAACTGCAAACACCCAGTCGTCCTCTCCTCTGCTCTCCTCGCCTCTTCCTCCTCTCCTCTCCTCCTCGCCTCTCCTCTCCTTGCCTCTCCTTGCCTCTCCCTCCTCTCCTCCTTAATTGCCTCTCCTCTTCCTCCTCTCCTCCTCGCCATCTCCTCTCCTTGCCTCTCCTTGCCTCTCCCTCCTCTCTTCTCCTCCTCTCCTCTCCTCTTCTTCCTCTCCTCCTCGCCTCTCCTCTCCTCTCCTTGCCTCTCCTTGCCTCTCCCTCCTCTCCTCTCCTCTCCTCTTCCTCCTCTCCTCTCCTCCTCGCCTCTCCTCTCCTCTCCTTGCCTCTCCCTCCTCTCCTCTCCTCTCCTCCTCTCCTCTCCTCTTCCTCCTCTCTTACTCGCCTCTCCTCTCCTCTCCTTGCCTCTTCTTGCCTCTCCCTCCTCTCCTCCTTGCCTCTCCTCTTCCTCCTCTCCTCCTCGCCTCTCCTCTCCTTGCCTCTCCCTCCTCTCCTCTCCTCTTCCTCCTCTCCTCCTCGCCTCTCCTCTCCTCTCCTTGCCTCTCCTTGCCTCTCCCTCCTCTCCTTGCCTCTCCTCGCCTCTTCCTCCTCGCCTCTCCTCTCCTCTCCTTGCCTCTCCTTGCCTCTCCTCTCCTCTCCTTGCCTCTCCTCGCCTCTTCCTCCTCTCCTCCTCGCCTATCCTCTCCTTGCCTCTCCTAGCCTCTTCCTCCTCTCCTATCCTCTTCCTCTCCCAGAATCTAATGGAGGCATTGATTTCAGGGGTAGAGAAATGATTCATAGGCACCAAATGTCGGCAATAGATTAAATGAGTCCAAGGTTTGTGCTGATGATAGAATTGAGCAAATTGAGCATTGAATGCCTCCAGGAAAATAATTATGCCTCTTATATCAGCTGATGCAGTAGCACGTGGTGTTTTGGGAGCATGGCTTCCTTGTACCAAACCCTGAAGCCAAAGAGACATCTGTCTTATGCAACTACAATGTACTCTGTACTGTATATGAGCTGAGAGTGTAAAGGTAATTTTTTTTGTGCTCTCATATAGTGAAATTAACACACAGGAATTTGACATATTTATGAGTGGAAAGGGAGTCATTTAATTTGTCATGGAATCATTGGACATATTTGATATTGCTCCTGCTGCTGCTGTTATTGTATCCATGGCCTCATCGTTTCATATAGTAGACATAGTGCAATGTTGGACATTACACACATTCATTACCAAATCTGGCTGTTTTAATGTTTTCCTTTTATTCCCAATTTATGCTTAGCTGTATGACAGATCATAAATCAAGCATATAACTCTGCCTCCAATAATATATAGCTTCAAGGCACCCAAATGTCCCGAAGCCATTTTTCAACATGCTGCACCTGCTGTAAATCCCAGCATGCTCCTCCCATGAGCCCCGCGGCACCACAAACCAGAGTGCTAATCCCGCACACTGACACATGTGCATTGACATGTTTGTGGTGTTAACATGTGAATTACAGCATGATTACCTTTTTTGTGACAAGACTTGTTTCTTCTGGAGTGGGAGAACAGAGCGGAGGGAACATTGTGACAGAGCACTGCTGCGATCTATTTGGAGCAATGCTCTGTGGAGCGTTTGATCCGTAGGATCCCCCAACAATAGCAATGGGGTCGCCATTGTGTGTGACCGATCTGGATTTGTCACACTGACTGTGTGTGTGTGTGTGTGTGTGTGTGTGTGTGTGTGTGTGTGTGTGTGTGTGTGTGTGTGTGTGTGTGTGTGTGTGTGTGTGTGTGTGTGTGCGACACAGACAGGCACGCACACACGCACACACACACACACACACACACACACACACACACACACACACACACACACACACACACACACACACCATACATGGAGAGGGGTATTTACCTTTGCCAGTCAAGGACAGTTGCAGATGCTGTCTGAATAAGTCTGAATAATTGATAAAGGGCTTTGCTTAGTGTTCAAATGAATTGGCCTTCCATTATACAAAGTGAGGCCAGCCAGTTGCTGTTAACCATTGGTCCTCATTCAGTCAATGTCAATATACAACGCACAATAACGTATTTATGCATATTTTATGAGTGCCATGTTTTATTGATGCACATCCTCGGTGTGTGGGACAGTGTTTTTTAAAACAATTGGAGTGTGTGAGAGGATACAATCCCTCTCACATGACGTGTATGTGATTTATTTATGCTTAACCCAATTTCCAGATCTCACATCTCTAAATTGATGCTGCCTCGATAAAGAGGAATGAGAAAATCACACTTGTGTGAAGTGAGGCCGTGAGGGGCACCCTTATCATCATGCATCATCATACATCACATTCCATGCTCAGTCAATCAGCTGAGCACATTCCGTGCTCATACACACAAAGCTGTGTGTATGACACATCGAAAATGACATTTTAGCGAGGAGTCGTATAGTAACATAAATGGAAATGGATAATCTCATCTCCGCTTACACACATTTAATACAAATACAGGCTGGCATAATCATAAGAGCTTGTGTGGGGAAATGCTCTATTGTGGATAATATAGGACATTGCATTTTATGTTTGTCTTGAGTTGGTTTGCCTCTTTGAAGTCTGTCAGCAGAGACAAACATCCTCCTCAGCATGAGTCAATGCAAGAGGTGAAACACAGAGAGAGGGAAAATAGATATTTTTACCCTGTTACAAACTACAAAATGGCCTGGCTCTGTAAGCATACCATATCTTCACTGCCCTATAGGATCTCTGACAATAACTTGAATATGTTTTAGCCTGACCCTCATATTAGTGTAAATCTTCCTGTAAGAAAATGCAATGGATCATATCATAGACAGGTCGCATGAGTTGAGGCAGGATTAATAGGAGATGACAGCCCCAAGTTAACACAACATTTCCCACACGTTCACCTTGTTTACCTTAGATCTGGCACAAAGTGCTGTGTTGAAACAGCAGTGTACGTGATCTCCCCCCCCCCCCCCCCCCCCAATCCGGGTCCAGGTTTGAACATGTTGCCCACTGATTATGTGACATGATTAATGGAGTCCAATATGCTATGCTAGGGGCCTACTGTACGCATGTGACTGTGTGGTATGATGATCGATCCAGTGTTTTCAGCTCACACCACGCCTCATTGAAAGTGTAATCAGTTGTTCCGATGTGTTCCAGTGCAACAACACACACACACACAAATGCACACACGCACACACACACACACACACACACACACACACACACACACACACACACACACACACACACACACACACTCGGTTTAACTTTATAAATGGCTGCCTTTTCCCACTTAGCCCTAAACCCCCCTGGCTCCCCATAAATTATATCCATTGAATCAACTGCCCATGTGTAAAATCCCCTCTCTTCATATTTGTTATATTAACATAATTGATTGAGCGTGTTGTGTGTGCCAAGACAGCCAGAGGCACTCAGGACCAAGCAAAGCTTATTTTGGGCATGGTGCCGCAAGTTGATGGCAGAGATGGCGGTGTGTCTGTTGGTGTGTTGGCTGTTGGTGCTTGGCAAGGCTTTGTTGTTGGAAATGAAGTGAATTGGAAAGTGATGGTCAGCCCTTATGGAGGAGGGGGTTTGAGTGGCCACATCTAAAAGCTCCAACTGAAAATCCATTCCCAAGAGATCCCAGAAATACTGTACATCTCTGTTTGTAATATTAAATTAGCATCAATGTCATGATTGACTATATAACGTCACACCCTGGTTCCCATCCATTTCCCCATGACTGTGCTTTTACAGGTGTTAGGAAACACAGAGCAAGTCACAGTGTGTTAAGTTCTCATTAAGAGGTGGTGTGTGTGGTGGTTACTGCCTGTTGTCCTGTGGTTTACTTCTGTGGTTGGATAGCCTGCTGCCTGGTGCTCGACATGAGGAGGCATGTGTCAGTCAGTGGACTGTGTGTGTGTGTGTGTGTGTTTGTGTGCGCATGCATGCACTTGTGTGTCTGATGTGTGTGTGTACTTGTGTGTATGATGTGTGTACTACACGTGGCCTGTGGCATAGCGTGTTGTGTGTCTCGGGCAGTTTCCTGTCTTCCGTGCCGTGGTTTGTGCTTTGTGGCACAAAGCCGCGCCTCGCAGAGGGTGGCTAATGGCGGGGGGGTTAGAATGTGTACTGTGTGTGAGTGTGCACTCTGTGATTGTGTGCGTGTGGCATGGTTGGGGTGCATCTGTCCCCTCCACCCTTCTCCCCAGGCCCCAGCGATTGGCAGCGCATCTCTCATCTATTAATCATAGAGAGAGCTTGCTCTCTCATACCGTTGCCATAGTTTCAGGACCTGAGACAGTGTTGGGGTGCCTGGATGCTTAGAAAGAGGAAGAGTGAAGAGGAGATGAGGATAAGAGGAGTGGAGAGGAGGGGTATCTGGAGAATATGAGGTGAGAGAGGGAAAGGCGGAACAATTGAAAGAGATCAGAGGGAGAAAGCGGATGGAGGGATAGTAAAGATCAAAAGACTGATTCTGTTGCAATAGATAGAATCTACTTGTAAGCTCATAACGTGGCACATTGAAGCACACTATATGAGCTTGTAGATCGGATATTTTCGATAACACCGGTGCACAACACCGGCACATACAACGAAGGATATCAAACCCTTCACACCCGCTCTTCCCATGGCTGAGTGTGCTTCAGGCACCAAAATGGATTCCATTTTTTATCTCAGCAGTGAACCCTCTTTCCACCCTCTCTCTCTGCGTGCACACGTCTTTCTTTCTGCACATATCTTTTCTGTCCGTCTCTCTCTCCAGTGTCTGCCGTCTCTTTCCCTCTCACGTGCGCTTCCTCTCGCTCTTTCAGAAGAGAATGGAAACACATTTTCACAGTAGGCATCATCTTTGTGCGCGTGAATCTTGTGCTCGTGCCATTTAGGGAGGCTAGTGTGGTACAATACAATTGAACGGTGGTTATTTCCTCTCACATCATCACAATGGCTTTCCAGTGAACAGAGAAAGAAGATGTGCTGGGTAGTGGGGTCTTCTGTTACACGCACAATTGGAGTTTTTGATGGTAAATCATACAGAATTATATGGAATATATCAGTGAATCATCAGGAAATTCTCCCTCTCTCTCTCTCTCTCTCTCTCTCTCTCTCTCTCTCTCTCTCTCTCTTTCAATGTGCTTCCCACCCCGCTTTGCCCATTCTCTCTTCTCAGTAAGATAGTGTTGAACGCGCTCTGCTAATTTGTAAACATTCATCCGTTGTGGCTGCAGCAGGCCTCACCCCTCCCATATGGCCTCGTAATCTCCTCTGGTTCCCTCGCTGGCTAAACGTGGTGTTATGTGCTGGCATTATCACTCTGTCTCTTTACATTATGCCCTGCTGGTGTATTATTTCCAATGGGAGCTGTTGGACGAGGAGAAAGCATGCAGCCAGCCCTTATCATGGGATTCTTATCGCACACAGGGCTGCTAATTTGCTCACGTGCGCACGCACGCACACACACACACACACACACACACACACACACACACACACACACACACACACACACACACACACACACACACACACACACACACACACACACACACACACCGTTTTCTTTTCCTCTTTCATGTGAGCTATACCAAAGAAGAATAAAGAGGACATTGCCATATAGTGCAGAGCGGTGAGAGCCAGTGGGCAGAAACCAAAGACTATATAGCTGATTCCCACAGCGTAATTCTCCCTTCATCATCTATGACCTCTTCTCTGCTGGGGAATTACCATTTGGGGGCCAGACCATGGAGGGATAGCAGCAGGACAAAGGGAAGAAGCGAGACGACGTGTTTGCTCTTTTGTGCCGGTGGCAAAACCACCTCGCTGCCACCACCGTTTGGAGGCTTTGAAGTGGTATAGGATTGACATCATAGCTGTTGCATTCTCAGGTGCGGCAGGTGAATCAGGGCAAGATGGGGGGGAAAGCCGGCGTGTGTGTGTGTGTGTGTGTGTGTGTGTGTGTGTGTGTGTGTCAGTCAGAGAGAGAGCGCCAGTCGTCAGTGGAGAAATGCCATTGTGTGTAAGGTGATCTGCGTGCTTGTGGCAGAGCGGCAGTCCGCCTCTCCCAGAGGCTATAACCTCACTGGTCAACATGGAACAGAACAGGCATGCCTCTTCTTCCCAAGCTCCACACCGCTGGCCCTGCCTGGGTCCAGTGGGTCCACAACCACTGGCCCTGCCTGGGTCCAGTGGCTCGGCTCCCATTACAGGGCCAAACAGGGCTTATTACTCATTACAACATGTCTCCTCCCAAATTTCCTTCACAGCATCTTAACTGATCATTTTTGATCTGGAAACAAACAGTTAGAATTGGCTCAGCTTGGGCAGAGCAGCGAGCACATAAGTTAAAGCAGCGAGCCTTTTATCTAAACATTCCGATTTGGCCCTGGTCCTGGTAAACCTCTGTGTCATCCTCCCACAGAAAGTGGCGGTTGATATCCTAGATCTAGACAGCAGGTAATTTGTAAGAACTCATCCTTAGCTCATCTAACATACATACCACTGATGACAGATTATTTGTAATTGGCCCAGGGCACATTATTAATTACTTCCAGCAAAGGAATCCAGTACTGCCTTAGGTAAATGGTATCAGGTAGCATTTTTAAAGCTTTGCCACATGAAATCAGCGACAAGGATCTAACACCAATCTCATGTGGTTACACTGACGTGAAATGTGAGACTTAATCGGGATTTCTACCATATGAAAACAATCAGAGTGATTAAGAAGCAGTGAAGTGGTGGATATTAGTAGTTAATAACTGAAACCTAAAGGAGGCAGACAGACATCCTTTAGATTACCTTCAGGATGTCTCCTCAGATGTAGAATAATACCTCTGATAGCAATGTGTTCTGCATGGGTTTTTCGCCGAACCCTGTTAAAAAATAGCCCTCTCCCGGTCACAGTGGCTGGCGGAATACAAGCCATTCCCCTGAGAGTCCTTTCAGAATCCAATCAGCCAGAACTGGGGAACAATATTACCTCTGTGTGTGTGTGTGTGTGTGTGTGTGTGTGTGTGTGTGTATATACATTTATTACCTAGCTAATGAACAAATTGCAGCCATGTGGCATGGTTCGGTTGTGGGACTGGTAAAGGAGGAGACATGCACACTTGCACAGACACAGACACATAGACACAGACACATAGACACAGACACACAGACACAGACACATAGACACAGACACACAGACACATAGACACAGACACATAGACACAGACAAATAGACACAGACACAGACACACAGACGCCCCCCCACACACACACACACACACACACTCACTGTCTCCGACCACCTCTATATGCCATCTTCCCCGCACCATTTCAGTACACACACACACACACACACACGCACACACGACCACAAGGCCCCCAGTGTTCTTGGCCTGTCTGTCCGTCAGCTCATGTGGAGCGCTGGGCTGGGACCACTTATCATCACTCTGCTCAGGGGAGGCCACACAATAGCCCACTCACGTTCCCCACACACACACACACACACACACACACACACACACACACACACACACACACACACACACACACACACACACACACACACACACACACAATTCAGTCAGTGCAGTGCAGTGCAGAGCAGAGCGAGACTGGGTTCAGTGGCTGCCACTCTTGGCCTGATTAAATATATAATGTCACGGCAGGCAGCTAACACTCTGGGAGGCAGGGAGCCAGCCAGACAGAGGCAGGGAGACACCCAGAGAGGACCAGTAAGAAAGCCAGGATGGGTGACCGTTTAGTCATGGAAGATAGGATGGAGGGGCGCACACTCGCTCGAGCTCTTGCCGATGCGCGCACCTACTGTACGTTTGTCGTGGGTCGGTTCCATATATGCACATGAGCATATATTTATATAGGCATAGCGGTCAGATCTGTAGCGCTGGACAACCACATCAGGGGTTATGTGTGACATGGCCGTGGAGGCTGGCCAGCCCTCCCAGTTAGGGTAGCCAAGTTTAATATAGGATCAGGTGTCTCCCCAGGATCCAAACTTACAAAATATATTATAAATGAACCACAAACCAATTTACAAGCTCACAGTCCATCACAGTGCTACGCATTGTGAGCTTATAGATCGGCTATTTAAAAAGAAATTGTAGGAAATGTACTCATGACCCATGAAAGCGGATCCACGGCCCAAAAGGGGTTGCGACCCTATGTTTCGGAAACACTGGTTTTGAGAGACATCTAGTATAACAAAGCATACAGGCAGAGCGGCATTCCTCTTGCGGGGGTCCAGTAATGTGATATGCATTACTCTTTAAGTTATTAGCAATGGATACAATGTGGTATCCTTCCACAATCCTCCTTTAATCTGAGCAAATGCCACACGTTCTATAGGCAGGCATGCATTAATCAGGCAGGCTGGCAGGACTCTGAGGCAGGAAAAGAGGAATTACACACCACCATGCATCTAGTATGATATGTTCATTCAACCACTGATATCCTGAGAATGTTCACCGCATGTTGCCTTCATCCATCATAGTCTAATGCAGCGCCTTTCCCTTTGTGCGTGTAACAAGCTTTTTAAACAATTGATACATTCGTGATTGCCGTGTGTGCGCGTGTGTGTGGCGTGCGTGCGGCGTGCGTGTGTGTATGCATGTGTCTGTGTGTCAGGGTGAATGAATATCTGTTTGTACAGTGTACCTCCAAACAAATCGTGTGTGTGTGTGCGAGTGCGCGTGCATGTGCATGTGTGTGTGTGTGTGTGTGTGTGCGAGTGTGCGTGTATGCGCGTGCGTGGTGCGTGTGTGCATGTGTTTAGAAATGCAGCATGGTGTGATTGTGCAGTAAAGCATCTGCATGCTGAAACTGCCTTTTGATCATCTCATCTGGGACCCGTTTCATCCGTTTGGATTTGATAAGTTCTCCACGTTTGTTTCCACATGGATCTATTTCATCTCACCCAAATAACCAACAAGTCGTGTGTTTATTGATTTGTGGTATTATGTGGCAATTGAACCTTGATTATTTAATTGGGTTTGGAGTTTGCCAGTGAGGATGCATGGCCATCTGCCCAGTTCCTCTATAATGATGATGAGAATTGGAGCAAGCCCCGGCGAAACCTGGCCAGACATCATCACAGAGTGTTGCACATCGATATCGTTGGAAGAGATTGATGCATCATGTGCCTTTCAGTCTTGCTTACACGAGACACTATGCAGGTGCAAGTGTGCAACTGTCTCTACACTTAAGCAGGCAGTTCACTAGGAAAAATTGACCATGGGCAATTCATTAGTGCCCGTCTTCAGTTTCTCGCTCTACAGTATATGTGTATGTGTGCGTGCATGTGCGTATGTGTGAGCTAACACTAGATGCTTTAGGTCTAGTAATGTTAGCTAGCTTGGTAACCAGATAGGAACAGAAGACACAGGGTGAGACTATCCAGGCTCTCTGCGGTTAAGCCGTTAATGATTTACGCGAGGTCCTCAGGTCTCAGTATTCACGGACATGGCTCCATCTTTGTTTTCTTCTTTAGTACGTAGCTCGAAATGACCAGTCATTTTTCTCTGTACAATTTACACACCTCTCAGATTTGTGGTTACCATGGCACCCACTCTTGCCTTAGTTGCCTCCTTTTTTATTTTTGTGTTATTTTCTTCTTAAGATACATTACACTGAAATGTATTGATGCTTTTGCTGAGCAATTTCTTCTGATGATAATAACATTAATCATTAGTTGTTGTCACGCTTGAGGTTGGGATACCTTGTGCTCATGCTCCTGCTGAATAAAGCAGCCTATTATGGAAAACCCAGGCATGCGGTTTCTCTGAATGGCAGCTTTTTTTAGAGAGAGAGACTCAACGGCCCCCGTAGGCTCCCATCCCGGCTTTGTGATGTTAAGTTACAGTACGTTACATCACTACACACCGACGAGAGAGAAAATAGAAAGCAAGGAAAGGAGGTAAGATAAGTCTTTTGAGACGCAGCCTTGACCTAGATAAGATTTGGGTGGGGGGGGGGGGGGGTCCAGTTGGGGGGATCCAGTGGTGTAGGCCCATTGTTGTCGTTCGAGCCTCTACCTGACTTTGATCTCCATCTTTCCCCATGTGGCGTGCAGGATTTGTGTCTAGGTGCCACCCTGCTGAGGAGTCCAGGGCTGGCTTAATTCCCTTGGCAGACTGGTTGATGGTTGTAGTTTCTCTATCTAGAACAAACAGGGTTTCATGCAGCCAGCCTGATAAGACGGGACATGGTTGTGTGTTCACAGTGGCGCCTCTGCGGCAGTCATTTGTTTCACACATTAACAGGTGAAGGGTTTAGTCTGTGTGTGTGTGTGTGTGTGTGTGTGTGTGTGTGTGTGTGTGTGTGTGTGTGTGTGTGTGTGTGTGTGTGTGTGTGTGTGTGTGTGGGTGGGTGTGGGTGTGGGTGCGTGCGTGCGTGTGTGTGTGTGTGTGTTTGCTTGTGACCAAAGCATTCTGTAAATGAATGGTTAAAGATAACAGGGGAGATTTGAACAAGACTATTTTATATCATTACCACGTTGTAAAGAATGAGGATGTGGTTTCAAATTATTGGATTTTATACGTGTGAATTGCTGCTGGCAGACTATGACGCATATGCCATGCGGAGGCACACATGTACAACCTCTCTCACACACACACACACACACACACACACACACACACACACACACACACACACACACACACGCTATAATAAAGATATACCACGGATTCTTCAGTGATGTCACACCTAAACGTCATCTATAGCGGAAGTGCTTCAGAGTCATGATGTATGACGTTATTTTCAACTGAACTGAGGGACAGAAACAACGACTGTTAGTGTGTTAATGAGTCACTTCAACACTCTTTCAGTTGAAAATATGTCATTAGGACGTCTGGATGCAGCAGTCTGCTCACCACTGTGGAGATAGGAGTGTGATACCTCCGGCTTGGCTCAGCGCTCCAACAAACACAACTGAACGTTTTCTCGGGTGCGAAGCCAGCATAGGGGAGGGCGATCTCTGTCAATGCACTGGGGCTGCCGTGGTGTCTGGTGTGACCGGTGTTACACGGTGTGTGGACATACAGTACACAGATTATGTTACTAACACTGTTTAGAAATGTAATTACATTTAATATTGTTTATAAATAGAATCCATTATGTTAAGCGTGTTACCAATACTCATAGTCATTATACAATTAAACTGTATTAAATGTCTGCTCCATCTCTGATGGCGCTGTGAGCACCTGCTCACATCTTATTTGTACCCAGTATGAGCTCATATACCTCCAGTATGAGCTCATATACCTCCAGTATGAGCTCATATACCTCCAGTATGAGCTCATATACCTCCAGTATGAGCTCATATACCTCCAGTATGAGCTCATATACCTCCAGTATGAGCTCATATACCTCCAGTATGAGCTCATATACCTCCAGTATGAGCTCATATACCTCCAGTATGAGCTCATATACCTCCAGTATGAGTGCTTTAATTATTGTTTTAGACAAATGTGCACTCAACCTTCATCAAAATCATGATGTTTACTTCCTGTTTGTGTCTGCCTACATACCCTAGAAAAGAGGATGAGACATGTGGTTGTCTACAACCTCCCTAGACCAAAAGTGAGAGTTGGCAGTGACGGGGACTATACAGGGGAATTGGCATAATGACGAATGTCATTTTCACAAACGCTTGATTAAAGGGTTGTGTAGTGAAGTACATATGGTAAATGGAGCATTTTTATAGCACTTTTGAATCGTACATTACATTCACCCATTCACACACACCTTTATAAACTGATGGCAGAGGAAACTATGCATGGCACCAACCTGCACATCAGGAGCAATTAGGGGTTCAGACAGGGTCTAGCTCAAGGACACTTTGACACTTCTGGGGGAGCCCGGAATCGAACTGGGAACCTTGCGGTTCCCATCTCGGCCGCTCTGCTGGCCACTCTACACCTGAGCCACTACTGCCCCTATATGGACTCCATACAGGCTACATACTTACAGTATGATTGCTTGTGACATCCTTTCTAGGGTAGAAGGAGATGTGGTGTTTCAGCCGTCCCAGTAGGTGTAGGCCCTTATGCATAAAGGCGTGAAGAAATTAACAGACAGCTATTTCAGGACCCCCTTTTCGCCTTTAGCATTGTATCTACACCTCTCACCTCTTTACATTGAAATATATCATTGTGGAAACTTGGCGCTACAGGACCTAAGGGGTTTAAAGACATTTTAATTTTCACTTGCACAGTAGTATTTCAGTCCTGCCTACCTGGCTTCAATTACCTAGGGAGTAACCCACTCATTTCTTACCTCCCACCGCCGGCATAATTATGTGACTTTCTGTTTGAGTGCCCTTGTTGCCTCTCCCACCCTGGAGGCAGACAGATAGCTATTACTGCATCACAGTGATTTCCATGCTTATGTCATTGGGCTAATTTCAATAATAAATACTGCTGGGATGTGACTAACTATAGATCTCAATATTGAATAAACTCAAAACATTAAAGAAGAGGATCCAAGGCACTCTGTTCCAGTGAGGTGAAAAAAAGAAGCCTTTCTTATTTAAGAGTTAAGGCATGGCAAAGAGCATTACAAAAAGATGGACCAACGCGGTTCGGCACTCAGCCTTCGTCAGGGTCCCATGATTGAATAAACTCAAGTTGGAGCTCACAGATTTGTCTATTCATGTTTTTTTCTTCCTTTGGAAATTATTTGACTATTGCAACTGAAGTAAGAATTACAGATTTCTTTTTAATCAAGTCACCTCACTATAGATGGTGATTGAATAGATTTTAATCCTTTCAGTGTGAACCAATATTCAAATGGTGCAGCGCAGCAGCAGCAGGTGCACAAAGTCTCAGCAGGGCCAAACATGACTGTGTAGTAGTACTGTTTGCACACCCAGGATAGGCTCATAGCCATAATAAATGACTGTGTAGTAGTACTGTTTGCACACCCAGGATAGGCTCATAGCCATAATAAATGACTGTGTAGTAGTACTTTTTGCACACCCAGGATAGGCTCATAGCCATAATCGCAAGTATTCCAGTCACATGAATCAAGTGTCCTTTTCTGATCTGACCAAGCAACATCCTTGTCCACTTTCCCCCACTAATTATTTGTGCCACAGTATTGAGATTAAATAAAGATTGCGGTCTGGGAAAATATTGATTTGTAGCAGCTGGAATGTTAACGGACTCTCATGAGCTTTTTATAGCCATTAGCAATGGTTATTCATTCCCCGGGATGCATTGTGTTACATCGGGGAGGCTATTGAGCGAACGGAGAGATTGTAATCAATAGAAGCATTAATACTGTTTTTGTCCTGTGTGTCTTTCCTCTCTCTGGACCAAATAACCCCAGTTTTCCAACTAACTTAAAAAAATCCTTCACGGTGTGTGAGGTCAGCTGATGGAGAACATTATGATAGCGGAGCGCATCATGTGATTTGGTCACAAGAGCATTAAAACCCCCAAACAAACAGCGGGACGGTTAGTCATAAGAACAGCTTGCTGACTACAGTAGGCCTGCCATATGCTTCAGGTAAACAGAGCTAAAAGAAGATACGTCTTATTCACCACAGGAAGTAATGGGAGTCTGAAAGGAGCGAAGAAGGGGAGAAGAGGCTTCAGTTACCCTTTTAACTGATAGCTATCTCTCAAATGAACTCAGGGAGGAGTGCACCTGTATCTCGGTCATTATGTGTAGGACAAACGGCGCATTTTATTACCTTGGATGATGATGGAACTGTATCCGCCAGGGTTCAGTGGTAGAGTTTGACTAACAAATATTCATGCATGCATCAGAGATAACAAGCTTTAGACAAGCTTTTATGGTGCTGGGGGGACAGAAATTCAAGATGGCTAAGTGCACCTATTCACTCACATGCACGCGAGCACACACAAATGCATATGAATGCAATGCAGTGAGCAATGCACACAAATGTGTATGTGTGTGCATTCAACAACATGCAGGCACACTCACACACACACACACACATGCGCGCACACACACTGACCCCAGGATTAACCTTGCCATTGCCAGGGCTGCCTTGTGGTTGAGGTATGCCATGCTATGGGTTGGGCTGGGTGTGCGTCCATCCCTGGTATTTAAAATGGCTTTGGGCTGGGTGCTGTAGATGTATCAGCTGGTGGGACATGTGCACTGGGTGATAACCCAGTGGTCAGATGAGGGGCTGATCTCTGTTAAGGCTGAACGTCGGACTCAGGTGTTCATTGTTTTGATGGCTTCAGATGACTGGAGGAGGGGACCACATCATTTGAAATAGTTTTACCCAGACACTGCCATATGGTGACATCCATAATGTGAGGTATATTGTGGTGATTAACTAGACCTCACAATTATTATATAATCAACTTTACTTTCACGTTTGAAAGTATAAAGTTATTAAATATGTCAGTAATTTGTTCGTATATTAGGTACCGGTATTTGACATATCCACCTAGTGAAGTTTTTGTTTACGAAGCCTAAAAGCCAAACAGCTTTTGGATGTTTGGAAAAAAGCATTCAATCGTTAATCACAATTATTTGTATCACACTTAATTGTCAAATAACCGTTCACGACCATGACAGCCCAAGTCAGACTACTTATCCAATATTCATGACTCGAGCAGAGCCCAAAGTGTGGCGACTTAATGCTTAGAATATTATCTTCACTTGACTTTTCTCTAAAATGCTTCAGGGAGTGTTGAAATGATGCATGATGTGACACAGGAACACTGAATAATGTAGCACTGATTTCTGATGATTTAAATTGCTTTCCATTAGATTTCTGCCAGGATGAGTATTGTGAATATTGTATGGATGCATGTGGGCTATGAAAGGCATTTCTTCTTTGCAATGCGATATGAGAACATTCTGTCATAGCAAGCGTGAATGGATCTGATTGCAGGGTGTAGCCTACACTGGGCTTTTGTTTTATGTATCAAAAGGCACCTGCTATTTATGTAACAATGCATATGATCGGAGTAACATTATTCCTCAACGTGTCAGCGTGAATAGAACAAATTGGAACACTGGGTATCCTTTGCACTAGTTACAAACCTTCATACCAGAACCACCACCTCCCCTGCTACATGACTCCCATCGCTGAACCATAGAACTGACTCTAGGATGGTCTGTGTACCTTAACCCATTCTGAACGGGCACCCATTTTGGTGTTGGCATCATGTTATGCTTTAGCTATTTAAAAATAGCAGATCTACAAGCTCATATCGCGCCACCGAGTGGCGCGATACGAGCTTGTAGGTCTGCTATTTTTGAAAAAAATCGAAGAGCGACTGACATTTTTAGAATCTGATCTCAGGTCAGAATGGGTTGATCAGACCATTGTGTGTCCGGCGGAAACCTCGTTATGAATCTGATCTCAGGTCAGAATGGGATAAACACCTCCTCCTAGTTCAACCCGCCAAGGAACATGATTCCATTCAGATGTTATACAAACCGAAGGATTGGTGTTGTCCTATGCGATTGTGTTTCTGCCCACCCACCCTGTGGGCAATGAATGTAAGGTGCACTATACAATGAGCCATTCAACAAACCCACGCCCCCAGTTCCAAACAGATCGAATGCATAGATAAGACAAATGAACTCTGGCTCAGTCAGATCATGCTAGGCCAAATCGCATGATATTTCCGCCTCTCCGTTTCAGTCGATTGTGGCTGTCTCAAATGCAGCAGCGGTTGACCGTTGATTCCACATAATTCATTGTATAGAAAACAGAGCGGGGAGGAAGATCCTTCTCCCTCCCCGCTCTGTATGTACATATTTAGAAAAGCGGTCATCTGTTATTATGTTAAAAATGTTGACCTGTGCACGTGTCGTGCACTCAAACGTCCTCGTGAGGAGGCAGGTAATAAATATAAAACAGGAATGACAAGACATGTTGTTTTAGCGATTCTTTTTCCTTTATGCAACATTCCAGCCCTGAGGAGGAGAGCTGAATTCAAAGAGATACATCTGCCTTTGGTGGAGGGGAGCTTGGCCTCTCAAGTGCACAGTATGGCGCTGCTCAGAGTCAGTTATTGTGTGTTTCTTTATGTGTATGCATGTATGTATGTGTGCACGGCACGCACGTGCATGCATTTCCGTGTGAAAGTTTGTGTTTTATATAATGTTTCTCTGTGTGCATGCCCATCCCGCTGTGAGCTTGTGTGTGTGTGTGTGTGTGTGTGTGTGTGTGTGTGTGTGTGTGTGTGTGTGTGTGTGTGTGTGTGTGCGCGCGCTTGCGTGTGCGTGTGCTTGCGAGTTTCCTCTCCGTCTACCCCCTATAAGGTCAATATTCCTTCCTGCACGTGGAAAAGCATAGGCGAGTAGAAACAGTGGAGCGGAGCAGAGAGGACTGGGGCAGACAACCCACACACAAACCCTCCTTTGTACACCATCAATAACATGGCTCCATGAGCGACAGCCCTGGGCCACTGAGGATCTGTCAAGGTACCTCATTGAGCAGAAGGAAGTGAGTTGTTCATATGGTAATAGTTCTCGGAGCGGGTTCCCTTCAAAGCCAGTTTGTTTTAGGGAAAGTAGTAGCCCACTCACTGCGGGGCACTAGATGGAATGTGACAGCGTGCAGCGCTCTTTAGGTACTGTTGCTTAATTTACCCTCATAAGAGAGAGAGAGCAAGTACATACAAGGAGGGCAGGAAGGGACACAGAAGAGTTTGACGTAGAGACCGAGACATGGGGGTGAAAAACAACAGCAAGGCAAAAAATTGCAAGAAAGACAGATAGGGGAGGAAAGAGATGCAGTTCATTATGGCATAGGAAACTCAATCCACCAAGATTATAATTATATACTTAAATTAAACCCGGAACAGTAAGATGGAGTCCTCTGAAGTTGTCTGCGCTAATGAGCAACTTGTCCACAGTCATAATCATTAAAATTATTTACCAAGTTTTTATTTAGTTCCCCAGTGGTGACTCTCTGTTTACTGTATGCTGAATAGCTGCTTTATTATTTGGGTCAGGGGAAACTATGAGCATTCATTGTCTAATCTTGTTATGGCTCGCGATAGCGAACGGCTTCTCTGCCTACCGCCGTACATAAATACAAAATATGTTTGTGTGGTTATTAAGATAGATTGGGAGTCTGGCCCTGTAGCAACTCATAATGTAATAGCAACTCATAATGTAATAAGGGCTCAAAAAGGCTCATAATGTAATAAGTTAAATGTAATAAAAACTCATAATGTAATAATCAGCTCATAATGTAATAAAATCATGAGCGCATAACGTAATAACATATTTTTCAAAAAAAGACGTGTTACATTATGAGTTGCCTTAATAGGCAGCTCATAATGTAATAAAAGTTCATAATGTAATAATGGCCCATATTGGTGAGAAAAGTCTTACACTGTCATTGTTATTACCTCTGTTGACAAATGTAGACTTTCATATGGCCCATATAGTCTTACACTGTCATTGTTATTACCTCTGTTGACAAATGTAGTCTTTCATATGGCCCATATAGTCTTACACTGTCATTGTTATTACCTCTGTTGACAAATGTAGACTTCCATATGGCCCATATAGTCTTACACTGTCATTGTTATTACCTCTGTTGACAAATGTAGACTTTCATATGGCCCATATAGTCTTACACTGTCATTGTTATTACCTCTGTTGAAAAATGTAGACTTTCATATCGTCACCTTATTAAACTAATTGCCTAAGTCATTTTTTGACAATTTCTTTTTTGGCCTAAAACACCACCTGGTGATGCTGGCCACCTCTGGTAAAATCGCCCGAGCCCTAATGTAAAAGGCCTTCCTGTTACACCCTATTAAAACAATGGCCTATGTCAAGAGGGAGACTTAGGCCATATTATTTTGCCTAAGTCATAATAAATGTGACTTAGGCCATTTTAACACACCTTTCAAAATGGGACTGAATGGGAGGTACTGTTACTATGGGACTGATAGAATGGGAGTGAATGGGACTGAAAGGGAGGTACTGTTACTATGGGACTGATACTATGGGAGTGCATGGGACTGAATGGGAGTGAATGGGAGGTACTGTTACTATGGGACTGATATAATGGGACTGAATGGGAGTGAAAGGGAGGTACTGTTACTATGGGACTGATACTATGGGAGTGAATAAGACTGAATGGGAGTGAATGGGACTGAATGGGAGTGAAAGGGAGGTACTGTTACTATGGGACTGATAGAATGGGAGTGAATGGGACTGAATGGGAGGTACTGTTACTATGGGACTGATAGAATGGGAGTGAATGGGAGTGAAAGGGAGGTACTGTTACTATGGGTATTAAACAGTACCCGGCCAGGAGACAACCCACAGAGCCTAGTTCCTCCATGTGCCAGAAGTGTACCTCCCAGCCTTGGCAGAGTAGTTCTGGAGTAGTTCCAACAGATTGTGTGCCCCTGGTTTTTCCCTAGTGGGACTGATTGAGGGTAGCTACTGGGACGTAAGTCGGGACTTGATCACTCCCGGCTGGGTCGCCTAAGTGATGGGTATGATGTTGAGAGACCCGAAACACTGTTGACCTCAGGATACATCACTGAGGATACGTCCCACACACATGCGATGTTTTTTAGTTATAGTTCTTCTATTTATATAGTGACTCATAGGAATAGACTATGTGACAACCAGGTATAGTCTGGTGACCACCGGAGAGACGGGTGACAGCCGGAATGTAGACGGCACCCGGGTGAGCAGTATGGTTTAGCGCCCCAGCCTGTTACAATGTGACTGAATGGGAGTGAATAAAAGTGAATGGGGGAGTGAATGGGACTGAATCGGAGTGAATGGGAGTGAATGGGAGGTACTGTTACTATGGGACTGTCACTCCCATTCACTCCCATTCAGAGTTGAAAGGGAGTGAATGGTAGGTACTGTTACTATGGAACTGTCACTCCCATTCTCTCCCATTCAGAGTGAAAGGGAGTGAATGGGACTGAATGGGACTGAATGGGAGTGAGGGAGTGAATGGGAGGTACTGTTACTATGGGACTGTCACTCCCATTCAGTCCCATTCACTCCCATAGTATCAGTCCCATAGTAACAGTACCTCCCATTCAGTCCCATTCACTCCCATTCAGTCCCAATCACTCCCATTCAGTCCCATAGTATCAGTCCCATAGTAACAGTACCTCCCATTCACTCCCATTCAGTCCCATTCACTCCCATTCAGTCCCATAGTAACAGTACCTCTCATTCAGTCCCATTCACTCCACATTCACTCCCATTCACTCCCATTCACTCCAAATTCACTCCAAATTCACTCCCATTCAGTGTCAAATGTCTTTGTTCTCTGATATTATTTTAAACACTCTGTGGCTGACCCTAAACCATGGTTCATTAAAAATAATTGGAATAAAACATTTTGCCTAAGTCATATAGTCTTACACTGTCATTGTTATTACCTCTGTTGACAAATGTAGACTTCCATATGGCCCATATAGTCTTACACTGTCATTGTTATTACCTTATATGGGCCATATGAAAGTCTACATTTGTCAACAGAGGTAATAACAATGACAGTGTAAGACTATATGGGCCATATGAAAGTCTACATTTGTCAACAGAGGTAATAACAATGACAGTGTAAGACTTTTCTCACCAATATGGGCCATTATTACATTATGAACTTTTTTACATTATGAGCTGCCTATTAAGGCAACTCATAATGTAACACGTCTTTTTTTGAAAAATCTGTTATTACGTTATGCGCTCATGATTTTATTACATTATGAGCTGATTATTACATTATGAGTTTTTATTACATTTAACTTATTACATTATGAGCCTTTTTGAGCCCTTATTACATTATGAGTTGCTATTACATTATGAGTTGCTACAGGCCCCAAAAAGGTTTAAAATTAGAACTGGATAAAAACATTGGTTCCATTATGTTGTTAATCTGTCCTGAGGTTGAGCTATAGTTTGAGCTTCGTCCACCCTCAGTGGAGAGACAGAAAGAGACAGAGGGAGATCATGTTCTACGTGTCTTGGATTTCAAAATCAATATAAAGTTAATTTTGTTCCAAAGGAAGCAAAGTGGACTCGTTGTTGTGAGAGGTATTTGTGCGAGGCAGATTGTTGAAGAGGATGTAATCTGTATTGGCTGTCTGTGTTACGACTCATAATGTGTGTCAGTTGAAGGTTATCTACAGTAGTAATGACTTCAGGGGGATGTTTTACAGTGGCGAAGACTTGCAATGTATACACTGTCCCGAGCAGCGCACCCTCGCGCCTCCGCCTCCCAGTTATTCTGCCCCTTTGTCCATACGGTTTAGTTTGACTTTATACCTGATGTGCTTTTCTGGTTTTAATCCTCGTAGCAGTTTTTGTATTGACCTATTTACAGTACAAACGTCAATCAAGCTTGTTTGTTAAATGTAGGCATGGGAAAAAAGGAACCATCGCCTGGCAAAAAGTCAGAGAAGGAAGGCTGCCAAGTCTGCACCTGCCCCATCGGGTCAGGTTTCCCCTTGCACTGTCTGTGGCAAACAGTGTCTATCTCGCATCGGACTAAACAGTCATCAACGGACCCACAAATAAGTAGCAGAAGTCATCATCGGACACAATGGACTACCATAAGCAAAGTAAAGCAGTTATATGTAGCCTACATAGCCTACTTTATCCGCGGGATTCAGCGTTTTAGCCAAAGCGAATTACCTTTAAGCAATAATAACAATATAATTTGAAAATGTATAGATGTCTCTTCAACAAATGCATGGGTAGGCTTTTTCCAATTACGGTCCTTATATAATTTAGTGTTTTAGGCAAAGTGATGCATGGCTAATTATTATATTATGTTCATTCCATACCAACTGGGCGGCAGAGGCGCGCACACACACACACACACACACACACACACACACTTCACACACACAGACAGACCTGGGCTCCATGGGACATGGGCTCCAGGGTGACAGTAAACTCAGATTTTTGTTTCACTCCAAACGTTTGACCAAAAACACTGGTTGAAAGGCCACAGCCAGAGAGACAGTCTGACCTTCTCCTACAGTATCTCCTTTACCCCCATGTCTCTCTTGCCTCCACTCCGTCTGAAGGTCAAAATGTAATCAAAGATGATGGGTCCTCCACTGGCCATGAAGCATGAGAGGCTGCCCTCTCCATTTTTTGGGTTAAAGCAGAGGCACAAATCGCCATATCTATTTTAAGGCTCGGGCTTCTGTACTTCCAATGATTCTCATTTGCAAGCTTGGAGTCTAGCAATCTTACTGTACTTCCTCCAGCAGCACCCCCAACCGACCTAACCCTACCCCTCGCTGTCAGCTCCTACAAAGCATTGATGCCGTAGGGCTTTGATACTTTAATACTTTATCAACAGAGTGAAGCTGAGACTGAATTTCAACCCGCGAGACTATAAGGTCTACAATTGATTGCCACAAAGACATATTTGAACTGACAGAGAACTTTATACTGCTTTCGGTACTGACTCATTAGGGATATTCTATTTTATTTAATAAAAGTTGGGCTCCTAAACCCTTGTAGTACAATGTTTGTGAATAATGGAGGAAATCTTTCAGTGTGTGTGATCTGAAGCAAAGTCTGAAGCAGTCTGCAGTCCAACTTAGACTCCAGATTGCTTTGTTTCAGATCAGTGAGATCACACACACCGAAAGTGTCCAACTGAGCATAAAATAACCTGGCCGAGCGCTAGTGATTATGACGACACAGAAAGCCAATGTCTGCCTGAAAGCAGTTATTTTTCATGACATTTTCTACGTCGTTGCCACTTCGAGGGGAGCATTTTTTGTTGCGCCCGTAATGGCTTTTTGCAGCGGTTCACTTAACTGCAGATTGAAATTATGCATGTTAACCATATTGGATAACCCATTATTCTACACTTGCTCGGGATTGGAAGGCATTTATTGTGGAAGACGCACAGTGGAATGCCTAACTACTTTGTAATTATGTACTATAACATTATGCAAAACGTACTGATACAAGTGAAGTAACCAACTAACCATAAATATATAGGAAAGACAAGAATGTGTTCTTAGCTATCTTTAACTATCTTTATGGTTCTTGTCGCATAAACACAGCACAATATCTTTAACTGAGACTACGCTCTCGGGTCCATTTTTAGTTAAATTAACACTCAGGACTTTGCAGTGTGGGAAATAGTAACAGGAGAATGCATTTCCAAGAGTTGTGACAAAGCTTTTGTTGCGTTAACCGCAACAAAAGCTTTGAGATGGACTTACCACCATAGTGCCTCTCTGCTAAGCTTTGTTTCTATGGGGATTTATAGCTGTATGATTCCTTCTTAGCAGCAGGTGTTGTGTTCTAGGCATAGTGTTTGAGTACCACACATTCAGCTGTTCCTGGTTGGTGGCCAGTAGGACTTTACCCAGTGACACTGGAGAGAAGGGTAATAGTGTGAGAAATCATGTCCACAAATGCTCTGCATTCTCTCCCCCCCCCTCTCTGTCTGTCTCTGTCTCTGTCTCTGTCTCTGTCTCTGTCTCTGTCTCTGTCTCTGTCTCTCTCTCTCTCTCTTCAATTTCAAAATGTTTTATTGGCATGATGAAATATGTTTTACAAACATATACAGTAACATAAAACAAGTCATAACATTAAGTAATGTATACAGAGACAACAAGTGAATAACATACATCCTAACATTAATGAGTAACAAGCAATATAGTAATAGGTGAATAACAAACAATGAGACAATCATAACAGTGATATACAGCAGTTAGTGACTTTGTTTAGCCAGATGAGCTTGGCTCTTCTGTCCACTGGCTGTATGATGACAACCCCACACGTATTGTGCAGCATTTAGACTGTTAATTCTCCTAAAACATATTGAAGTGATGACTTATTTATGTTGCATATCCAATTATTTATATTTTCTTTAATTTCAGGGAAGAATATTGCTCTAGTCTAATGTTTTCTTTATATTTGCACATTGTAAGAGGAAGTGTAGCTCTGTCTCCACCTCCCCTTGAGAGCAGAGTGAACACAGTCTGTCTTCTCTAGGCAGCCAGTTCTGTTTGTGTCTGCCCGTTTCTACTGCCAGGTGGTGGTATGTTTCTCTCTCTCTCTCTCTCTCTCTCTCTCTCTCTCTCTCTCTCTCTCTCTGTACCTCTTAACTCTTTTTGTCTTCATCACCTTTTAGATCTCTGCCAGTGGTCAGCCACATATACAGTAGGTGAAAGAAAATGGCAGGTTCACCCTGGGGTCAGTGTATGTGTGATGATGAATATGCACATGCACGTGTGTGTACGTGCGTGCGTGAATGAATGTATTCATGTTTTAAATCAAGGTTTTGAGTGCTACAGTATACTCTATCTGGCATCTGCAGCTAGCTAACCTAGTCTGTAGGTAAACAATTTATCCAATTGAAATGTTTTACAAAGACACAGAGAGTGCTCAACAAGTTCAAATATTATATGAGTGTATCTTGATGTGATTAATGATAACTCGTGGATGTATTTACCCAAACTATATCCAGGCAAAGATATTTCCCTCTGCTCTCTAAGTCAGTATGAAGGAAGAATTTACGTTGATTGATTCAAAACCCTTTTATTTCTTTAAAAGGCCATTTCAATACATGGTGAGAGTGGGAGGGACATAGTGAAGTAATAGCACATATATTGAGACATCCCATCATCGTGATGAGCATTCTGGTCTCTAGCAGTAATCGGTTGGCCATTCAAAAGTCCCCGCGAGCAGCACGCCTGCGCCTCCTCAATCACCACTTTAGTTTACATAGCCTGTCCATACGCCTCAGACTCTCCTGCTATGTCTTTGTTTGTTTAGGTAATGGATTCCAAGCCGCCATTGTTGCCGTTGTCACTTGGTGATTGATGGGAAAATACACCTTCACTCACTCGTGACACGAATGCACGCACGCATGCACATGTGTGTGTGTGTGTGTGCAGACACACACACACACATACGCTAAACTTGCATACCTTCAAGGGCATGCGCACATTGAGCGGAACAAGTTACATCCTTTTACTTTGACAAAGTGACCGCGTGGAGACCAGTGGGCCATGCCTTTGATTTGGGACGGGTATGAGTGTGTGTGGGGGGGCTTTTTAAAAACAGATCTTGATTCTGCAGGGCTATGACAGTGTAGCCACTACAGGCGACGGCTGGGCTTATATGCGTGGACGGCCCTGAGGTCCCTCTATTCAGCGGTCATGTCACCCCATGGGGGAGGACTAATTGGTGTACCCAAAGAGTCCCCTGTTTTGTCCCCATAGCTCACAAAGGCGTCGGGGTGCGGTTGCATGGTGGAGGAAGGGTGATGGGGAGCAGCATGGGGTGGGGAGGAGCAGGTTTCCCATAGAATAATTTGCTGGGAAGAACTGGAACCGTAGGGGGGGGTCTCTAGCGTCATTGGATTGTAGGGGACTGGACGCACACACACGTGCACGCTCACACCACACACACACTCAGTGGGGGATTCTGGTGCCAGTTGCTGGCCTCCTCTTCCCCAAGTGATCCAAGGCTGACCCACATAGTCAGCCATGTGTGAGCCTTCCCTTTATCCTGCTGGCCAGTTGAAACATTGAGTTATGGGTGTTCCTCAGTCCTCGCTGCCTTCTCGGCTGGGACCGCACTGGGGCCCCATGTGGGCCGACATTGTTCACCCCGACCCAAGGACAATGAAGCCGTTGGCTGGACTCAACGAGAAAGGGGAAGGCTGGGGCGACGGGGGGAGGTTGCAGAGAGACGCAGAGAAAAAGAAATTGAGATAGACAGAGGGAATGTGTGGAGCGGAGAAGAGAAGAGGGAGGGATGAGACCACAGAGGGAGAGATAAGAAGTGTGGATAGTGTAGAAGGGGTGGGGGGCTCCTTTTTTATATCAGAGATTAAACTAGATGGAGATTGGGTTGACAGTGGACAGAGAAAGATAAGTTACAGTGCAAGATGGAGAGAATGGGTGGCACGGACAGAAAGCAAGAGGACAGGGAGAGACAGACAGATTGACTGCGAGAGAATGGGAGTGAATGAGTATTGATTGCTCTGTGTGCTGGATGTCTTCAGCTGTCAGAGGCTGGATCCAGAACGGGGTCATTAGCGACTGTGAATCATGGACCCATAGACATTAGTGGCTCTTTAACAAACTCCATATTGATCTAGGCCTTAGAGGGAGACTTATACATAGGGATATATATATATATATAATTATATACTGAGCGATAATTCCTTATATGTCTAATTGGTGCCATCACTCTGAATGCACAGCCAGTGTGTCAGAGAATTTGTGTGAGGGGGGAGGGGGCATCATCTCTATTAAGTGAGTTGTTAGGATTTCTTCACAGAAACAGATTAATTTAATCGTTTCCCTACTGATGATTTTATTTGCCTTTTAGTCTGTTCAACAGCGACCGCAATATTCAATATGGATTCAGGCCCTTTTTTCCAGTTTAAAGCAGCTGATGAGCTAATCCTAATAGTTTATCTTAAAGGCATAAAGAGGATAAATCAAGGAATGGAGTTACGACTGGGGCATGGATCATTTAACCCCCCCCCCATACCCCCTGTCTCCCCTCCGCTCTCTAGCTCCCTCTCCCTGGCCCAGCCATGATTAGTGGCTGGGCCAGTGTTCAAAGAGAGCAGCATAATTGGTGAATGACTTTAGAAACCAAATGATTGTTATGAGTAATGGAGAAAGTTCCCCTCCTGCAAACAGTGAGGCTGTGGGGCACAGTACGCAGTCAGTCGCACACCCTAAATATGACCAAACTGGAGATGTCAACCTTTTTTAATAAGCTTGCCTTCCAAACAGCTTGACCATGCGGCTCCGCTCTCAAATGGAATTGTTTGGGAAATGTAAGATTCTCCCTGGAAATAAAAACGTCTGGGATTCCGAGGCTACAGATTCACTAGCTAAACGATCGCCTAATTTATGATTTTGTAATGTACACACTCAGAAACAACATAACCCATATTCTTCTATACACACTCACACCACACACACACACGCATAGAAAGAGATACTGTCTCATGGTAATGCTTGTCAGATCTCCCTTGCTTGAAGTAGTCTTGTCCCTTGGAGTTGTTTATTTGCCGTGTTACTGTCCAAACATCCACATGAAAGATGTTGTTGGATCAAATGACAAAAGCTTCCTCGTTTTTTCAACAGGGCTGTCTTGACTGGCAACTGATGTACGACTGTTGTCATATAGGCTACTTGGGGACAGCTTTAAAGATGACACAGTTGTTAACGTTGGACGACAGGGACTCACAGGGCTCGGAGCGGTTACAGATTGACCAAACTTTTATTCATACATTATTTTTATCTTTTTCTTGTCTTAAATTCTAAATAAGATTTAGCTATGATATGGTCCATGGTCCTATCACAAGCATCAATGACATTTCCATATATTCAATCAAAAAGCACACACACAAATAATACACAAGCACACACACAAGCATATACACAAGCACACACACAAGGGCATATACACAAGCACACACAGGCGCACGCACGCACGCACGAACACACGCACGCACACACACACACACACACACACACACACACACACACACACACACACACACACACACACACACACACACACACACACACACACACACACACACACACACACACACACACACACACAAAACAGTAGCATGCCATCAAAAGCTTAGAATTAAGCTCTGTGTGGACGCAGGCAGCACCCTCCCTTCTGGAACCCATTTCAGAATGGCGGGGTCCAAACCACATGAAGTGCTTCTCTCCCTCACCACCACCCCCTGTACCTCCATCTCTCCCGGATTTCAACCCCTCCTTCTTTCCCTCTGCTGCCATTACAAGATTAGACAACTTTACTGGGTCTTATAATCAGAGATGTCAACCGCAGATGAAAATGGCCAGCCAAATGCATTCTGATATCTCCCCAAGAAAAGGGAGGGAGCCAGATGCGGGCCATTATGCCTTTTCTCCTCAAAGGCTACTGCTGCTGGTTTTTCAAACTCCCTGGAAGTCTCTGGTATAAATTGAAGGTAATTACCGTATCAGAGATCAAGACTCTGGCTCTGACACCACTTTTTCAATTACTGCAAAAGGTTGTTAAGATGCAAATTCAACAAAATGGCAGAAACCTCCAGAGTGGGATACAGTTTCAGACCAAAAGCTATTTCGTGGGTTTCTTAGCTCATCACATTTGAGAGAGAGAGAGAGAGAGAGAGAGAGAGAGAGAGGTGGTGGGGTGATACAAGCTATCTTGTTCACAATGCTCGGCAGAGTAACAACTCTTTTGTACCTCATCTGAGTACACCTGGCTTGCATTTACTCGGTAGCGTGTTGTCAAACAATATAAACTCCTGAGTGTTGATTTAATTAAAAAATGGACCATCCATTCTGGTATAATGTGGGAAAGGTTACCTCATTCTAGATTGATGTATGATTGCGTGTATAATATATATAATTAATATTAATTGATGTGTGTGTGTATATATATATATATATATATATATATATATACTGTGCGTGCGTGCGTGCGTGCGTGCGTGCGTGCGAGCGAGTGTGTGTGTAAGACATTAATATTATATTAGTCTTGCTAATTTGCCAGTGCATTTACAGTACAAAATTATACTGCATATGAAATCACTTCATTCAAAATGGATCCTGAAGTGTATTTTGAATGTTACAATATTTAGCTTGCTGCCACGAAAGCTGGTAGTCCAGATAAATTATACATCGAAGTCTATAGAACTGTATAACTTTCAGCATACTAATGCAATTATGTTATTTCGCCCCCAGCACAAGATCTGAGGGAATGGTAGCTTGCAGTATACAGTATGTCTGAGGTAGTGATTTTGAATTAAATTCCATTTAGTTTTAGTCAATTATCTGAAATGTTTTAGTTTTAGTCTAGTTTCTATTGACTAAATAACATTGTTTTTGGAAAGCCATGGCTGATTACACTTGGTTGCATGCTGAAAATAGCAGATCTTCAAGCACACAATCTGTCTCGCTGTGGGGCATTGTGAGCTTGTAGATGGCTTGTCTTTTAGTTCTACTGGATCTCTTCTATATAGTTTTTATTATATTTTTATTTAGTTTTCGTCCATGAAAAAAGGTAGCCAGTGAACAGTTTTCATCATAGTTTAGTCGACAAACTTAAAACTGGTCTAAGGGAATGGAACCTTGCCGTAGTACTGTATGTGCAATATAGTCTGAGGGAATGGTAGCAGCTTGTAGTATACCGTTCACAGTATGGGAAGATTTCCATGCCATCGTCCACACAAATGTGTACTAGGTTCAAAATTAATCTGTGGATGAAAGAGAAGTCCAGGTCTTGTGCTGGGTGAATGAAGACAAAACAGAGTTAGCACATTTTGCAGATTGGGAGATTTAGGATAATGTATGATTTACATATTCTAATTAAATGAAGGCAGCAAATAGATATACGGTTTTTATCAGTGAGGCATGGCCTATAAATGGCTAAGCAACTTTCTGTTAGCCTAGTAATTTGCAAGTACTAAATGCAACCCTCAGAAACCAAATGTTATTGAGGAAACACGATGCTGTCAGGGTGTTAGGAATGATTTATACTTGCACTATGGTGTCCCGTCCCGTGACAAAACTAAGTAGATCTATAAGCTCACATAATATGCTTTCTTTGCATTGTGAATTTGTGACACATTGTGAGCTTGCTACAGGCTTTAAGGTAGCACAGAGACTACAAGTATACTGTATATTACTATATTATGCCTTGTTGCCTTTGAACAAATTGCCTTCAGCAGTCTTTTGCTTCATGTGGCATGGCATTCAGACACACCATATGTAACCTCTGTCATATGATATCATGTCATATCATAATTTACTATATGCTTTGCAAAAGAGGAATGGAGAGGATAGAAGAGCTGAGAGGACAGGAGACGGCAGAGGGAACCAGTAGTAATAATGACTGAGAGATGTTGACTGGTGCTGCCAGGAACGCAGGGAACACACTCTGTGTGTGTGTGTGTGTGTGTGTGTGTGTGTGTGTGTGTGTGTGTGTGTGTGCGCTTGCGAAGGGAAGGCTTTCGTTGAGGCTATACCATGCAGACCTCTCCACTCAGACCCCCACAGACCCCCAACACGCGCGCGCGCACACACACACACACACACACACACACACACACACACACACACACACACACACACACACACACACACACACACACACACACACAGGATTGGGGCTATAGTGTCAGATAGACTTGAAGAGACTCCACACAGCACTGTGAGATGAATGGCTGACTGTTAACTCTCTCCTGCCCCTATCCCAATGGCCTTGTTATACAGGAGCAGCCTGTAGTCTCTGTGTTCTCTGTTGGGTGTTGAATACTTTATTATTAACAAGTTGGAAAACAATTCGGCGGTACAGCTAGAAAGCTTAAAGGATAATACAAAAGGCCCCTGGGGGGCTTGTTACCAATGTGGTCCATTGTACTCAATTCATTATCAAGACATACAATGCATAACATATCATCAGCATCAATAATGAATGCAATTTATATTTACTGAAAAAAGTGGATGCTCCTTCTGTGGAGCTCGCTCAGGGACTGTGTTGCTTGTGTCTCGGGGGTCAGGGTAGTAGTAGAGGGATACAATTTTCCAAGTCCAATTATATTTTGAGGGCAGCCATGTTTTTAGGTCGGTTTTAAATTTGGATGTTGAATAGAGAATCGTGTCTGTTGGTAGGCCATTCCACGTTTTGGTGGCAGTATAGTATAGAATGCATTTCTCCATGCATGTTTGTGCTGAACTCTGGAGAGACAATGTCAGAGGAGCTCCCTCTGGTGTTGTGCCCATGGGCGTCTCTCACTCTAGAGAAGTGTGTGTGTGTGTGTGTGTGTGTGTGTGTGCGTGCGTGCGTGCGTGCGTGCGTGCGTGCGTGCGTGCGTGCGTGCGTGCGTGCGTGCGTGCGTGCGTGCGTGCGTGCGTGCGTGTGTGTGTGTGTGCGTGTGCGTGCGTTCATGCGTGCGTGCGTGCGTGCGTGTGTGTGTGTGTGTGTCTGCACCCCTCTCCAACCCCATCCCCTCTTCCATCCCTCCCTCTCTGCTGAGTGTCATGTGGGTGGCAGAGGGGCTCTCTAACCTTTCAATACCCTCCTACTCATCTATTACGTACTCTCAGTTGCACTTGACGAATACCCAGTACCACTGTCTTCATCCCTCCATCCCTCCCCCTCCTCCCCTCAATGATAGAGGCCCCCCGGTTCCCACTGTTCCCATTCACGCATCCATGCCATCAGTGCAGCATAATGGGTTTTAATCAGTAGTCATTCCTCCACTCACAACATCTCTCTCTCTCTCTCTCTCTCTCTCTCTCTCTCTCTCTCTCTCTGTGTCTCATTACACCCTTGGCTCCGTTTCCCATACAGGCGATTCTGATTGTTGCCGGAGCCGCTCTTGAAGGGCTTATGCCATTCCCTTACTTGATTAGATGAAAAAAGAATAAGGGGTAAAGAGAATGAGCCAGGAGAGAAGGAAAGCAAAAGAAAACAAGAGGGAGCGAGGGATATACATATGTTAGAGAAACAGGGAGAGAGCATGGTGGATGCAACAGGCGAACAAACAGACGGAGAGACCAACTCAGACAAAGACGTTTGAATTTGGTGAGCGCTGGCTGGGGCCGGCCTGAGTGGCGAGCGATACACGTCACCTTTGCCTTTAAAATAGTTAATCTGTTCCCGGAGGGACAATAACTGCTTTAAGCCCCTCTATTTTCCCTCCCTCTCTCTCTTCTTTAGGTCCCTCCTCCGAGCTAAACCACTCTGGGCCACATCTCTGGGATTAGCTTCTCAAGAACTGTTGTCTCATCTTAATGTTCTAGCATTACCTCAACATGCTAATACAATAGCAATGTATACTAGAGTGAACGTTGGGAGGATTCATACACATGATGTTTAGATGGTGACCCACTGGGGAGATGTTGGCTCAGTCACTACACTGTAAAATCTGGGGGTATTAATCCCACGTTTTACACTCTCAGAATTTAAATAAGACCCTGTGTTTCACTGTGTAGAAGGAATATTACACCAGAGCTGTTAATGCCATGACAAATTGCAGCCAAGTGGTGCAGTTGCATATATAGCTATGCGTTTGCATATATTTATTTTTAAAGGCACATGGTGAGTCCAACTTCCTGGTTTGTTTGTTTTCGCTACAGGGACAGGAGACAGGAAAGGGAGTTGTGAGGAGGGAGCTGGGAACCAGACCTGTGCACTTTCACATGCACACAAACATAGTGCTATAGATTATCGTATATTACTTATTCTCAACCTTTTTAATGTCAATGACCCCCCCCCCCATTTAATTTGCATTAGGCCAGCAGGGACACCCATTTGATATCACTTTTTATTTCTGGGACCCCCCCAAAAAAAGAAAAGTGTATATTTGTACAGACCCATAAGGAACATTTGTACAGTACACTAGTTGCAGACACATAAGGCTACATTTGGTTCCTAACGAGTAATCATTTAGCTGTTAATTGGCCCCCTCAAGGTCCCCAGACCACACGTGGAGAAACAGTGCTGCTGTATATATAGGCCTAGTGGTGGAACTTGAAGAATTTGACCACTAGGATCAGTCATCAGTGGGGTTACAGTATCTCATGCCATTTCCATGGCACTGCATTCGGAATCACCCCTTTCCACAGTGTCTCTTGTTTTGTTAGTTGTTTCATGGTCTATTATATTTCCATAGCATCCATTTACCGTTGCACAGGGATTCATTTGAAATAATTGACACTGAGAACCGGTTGTCGTTTTATTTTTTTTACTTTATGTATCAGAGATTACTTCTGCTATTATAGCTTGGAGTTTATGCTCCATGTTGCTGGATTATACTGACCATTTGCATTAATATGAGATATTGTATACATGTAAATGATTGGGTGTTACATCGATACAGGATGAAACACTGGGTGCAGTTTAGGTTATCTAACATATAATTAAGGAAATGTCTGTCTGTCTGAATGTCTGAACACTGTCGCTGCTCCACACTGGCTGCACCAATCACTCAAAAATTTACTATTATATTATGGAGGTCAATTACATTTATTAGGGAATACATTTTCTCCATAAACTTATAATGGGGAAATTCAGAAATTCACACTCAAGTTACAACACTCGCCTCATGGTGGCGCTATAAGAGCCCACTTTACATTTTGCCTTATAACTCTTGAACCGTAGGTCGTAAATCAAAATGTATGGATGATGCATCTCCCCATATTGGCCATGCCCATTTGCGTCAGCTCTGTCCAAATATCACAAAAATCGGTACACATTATCTCTGGACCTAACCCATTATAACACAGGCAGAGTTTTGATAGTCCGTATCATTCAGCCGTAATCGGCTTCCAAAGTTAGTGGGAGCGGCCTATTTTCATCCATAGGGTGTGCCGCAAATGCAGAAATCTTTTGTAGCAAAAACATGATTTTTGGGGGATAAATCTTAATTACTTACACAGGGGTGACTTGACATTGTAATTGGCTGGCTAAATCAGTGGGAGGGGCCTATATTTCTGAAGCCTTCGAGCCAACCACAATTTGCAATTTCCCCAGAATTGCTCCTTTCCTGTACTACTTGCTGGTGCCTCTGACACCAAACTGATTACACCTCAATATACAGTACATACAGTACATCAATAATATGATCTATTAAATCGCATTACCCACACTGTACATACTTTGGTGTTCATATATTTGAATGGGTAAGCACTAGTGTGAACAACACTATAGATCTCCTCCAGCATGTAGCATGCATGAACAAACATGGATATGGTGTTATACATTCTACATTCTACAGTATGTAACATTGAACAGCGCTTCACAAAGTGGGCGAGTCAAAGTAGAAAATGACAGAAATAGATTTAGTTAAGTATATATTTGTGCCCATCGTTAGTGCACCATTGCCGTCTATATAAACCTTTAACCCCTTGGTGCCTCCCTCCATCATTCAGTCAGCTGTAGATCGCTGTGGCATGTCGTGTTACTATGGTATGAGGGGGGGGATTACCGCTGGTTGTTGTCGTTCTCCTGCACTCAATCCCATCCGTCACTCGTCAGCCAGGAGTTAAGTGTGGCCTTGTAGCAGAAGGTCTAGACCGGCCATTTTCGTTCATACAAGCATTCCAGCTCAGTGGAACTTCTGTAGTCAATTCTTCCCTTGACTTTGTCAGGTGAACACATTCCTTTTTACTGTGAAAACCCAGAAGCCCAAATGTAGTGTATGTGTTAAGAAAATATATAGTGACACATATTGCTTTCCCTCTGTGCTTCAAAGCCTGTGCTTCAAAGCCAGAGATGAAGAGCAAGATGAATGCACACAAAATGTAAACAATGTACTGTAGGAGTGTTAGCTGATTGAATCATTCTGCTTCCGACCTACAGTATACTGTTACTCAACATGTTGTGACGCGTCACATTGTGAGCTTGTAGATCAGATATTTTCGGTGAATATTGCCCCCAGAATAGGGTTCAACCTGCCTGGCTTCTCACCAAGTTGTTAAAGCTCCCTGCCATTCAACACATCCACTATACAGTACCATGTGACAAAAATATCATTGCAGGTATCACTTTACAGACAGCTTAGCTTTGTAGAAGGCAAAATTGTCTGTTCAGGAACACTACTGGACTGGCTCATATGAAAGCTACACTGAATTGTACTGACTAGTAGTTAACAACTGGAGAGAGAGAGAGAGAGAGAGAGAGAGAGAGAGAGAGAGAGAGAGAGAGAGAGAGAGAGAGAGAGAGAGAGAGAGAGAGAGAGAGAGAGAGAGAGAGAGAGAGAGAGAGAGAGAGAGAGAGAGAGAGAGAGAGAGAGAGACTGAAAGAGGCTTGGGAGAGGACAAATTAAGACCCACAGCAGTGTTTGTTGGGTGAATGCCTGATTGTCTACAAGATGATGATGAATTCTGACAGTCTAGTTGTTGCAGGTGTAAATGTGTGGAGATGATGCTTGGGGAGGTGGGGAAGTCAGAAGGATGCAGAGTGCTGTGTGTTAGTACTAGTATCTGCACTTTAGAGACTGTTGTCAACATAATTGTTCCCATAGCACTCAAATTCATTTTTGTACCACTTGCCCTGTTGTTGTTTTTCTTTAAAGATGATTGTTTTTATATTTTATTATTAATAATAAATATATTATATTTATTTATTATTAATATGTTCAATATGTTTAGATAGTGGCAGTGAGAGAGATAGGAAAAGCGGGAGAGAGAGGGGTGACATGCAGCAAAAGAGCTTTTTGGGGTGTATTTATTTCTAAATAAAGTTTTACAATAGTATGCATACACTCTTACCAGGGGTGTGACCTGCTCTATTGTTGTCTTACAAAATGTTCATGGCACTTACTCTGCGCTTGCACATTGAAAGTTGTACTGAGTAACACATCTCATATATCTAAATTGTAATTGACAGAGTTCAAGGAACTCAAATTGGTCTAGTCTTAGTCGACAAAATATCACAAGACTTTAGTCAACTAAATCTACAGTTGATTTTAGTTGACAAATCTTATTTTGGCGTGCCTTGATGGCGTCGTAAAGATACATTTTACACTTGGTTTCATGCCGATTGCCAACACGTTGTGAGCTTGTAGATCTGCTATTTTCAGAGTGCAACACCCCAAACTGACTTACTTTTAGTTCTACTGGATCTCTTCTCCACTAGTTCCTCACTAACATTTTAGTCTAGTTTTTATTTGTTGACAAAAATTGTCTAGTCTTTTTAGTTTTAGTCATCATAGTTTAGTTTTTATTTAGTTTTCTTCAGTGAAAAATTGTAGTGGACGAACAATTTTCCGTCATGGTTCGTCATTTGGTTACCAACTCTCCAATTTACCAACATAATCTCAAGGACTATATTGGTTGAGAACCATTGCTGTAGAAAGAACGTTTCTAAGTTAAGTCTTTGTTCACCTGCCCCCAAAAAAGTGTGAACAAGGCTGTACTTTTGGGTGTCTATAGAGAAACACTGTGCTGTATTACATGAAGAAACAAATAATAAGCTTTTCTGATTATCCTTATGTTGTCTTGTCTTCGTGTTACGGGTTCAGGATAACATTACCAGACTGGTTCTAACTAAGATGGTAATCTGTAGAGTAGATCCTCCTTTGACACAATGAGATTAGATGCTGTGGAATGATCCACACAGCTGTACTTGTTTAGACTCACAGACCATCACATGGAGGGAGTCTTCTGCTCGAATGGAAGTTTCACTTTGCAGGTAGAAGAAAAATACGAGCGTCTTCTCAAACCCTAGCTTTGGAAAACTCTGACAAGGTGGGGGAAATAACATAGAGCATAACGAAATGAAACTTTAGGGACTGCTTGAGTTTGTTAGTCGATTGTAAGCAGCCCGTCAACTATTTTAGCCAAGCTAGCTTTATCAGACAGGGTATTAGGGCATACGTATTTTCTGACAAGCTAGCTTTCTCTTATTATTCTGGCCTTAATATTGCATGTCTTTGGAATTAAATGCACAAACAGTTAAATGGTTTATATTACTGGATAAGAAGACTGATCCTCTTACTGTGCGTCTTAAAGGGCTCTGACTGACTGTATTGAGTTTGTGCTTAAAATGTACTGTAAATTCTACAAACTGTTAATAAATATTTCAATCAATCAATCAAAAAACACTGCCGGTAAAGCACAGATTTCATTGTTACAGCCAGCAGACTGTAATTGCCATGTCTTGCAGGATCACACTGTCGGTGTCGGTGTGTGTGGTTGTGTTGTGTGTGCCTGTGCCTGTGTGCACGCGCTCGTGCACATGTGTGATATCAATGGGCCCTGTTCTTGGACTTGACAAATGCTGGTAGTGGCAGCAGTAATGGCTTGGACAGGGAGGTAACTAGACGGATTGAGGAATTGGATGCATACATACATGGATGGATGGATGCATGCATGCACGGGTGCATGGATGGATGCATGGCGGATGGATGGAGGAATGAAAGGAAGTATACCATATCACCCCCGCAACTCATCAACAGAAGACAGAATGTGTGAAGGCAGAAGAAAGAAAAAGAAATGACTTTGCCCCCTCCTCTTCTCTCCCTCTCTCTCTCTCTCTCCAGAGAGAGTGACAGCAGTGTTGAGGCCTGGTTACTGTCGCCTTTTTAGCGGAGTGGATATCAACTGCTCCACACCCCAACACCCCACCACCACCTCCCAACCTCCCCACCTCCCCACCTCCCTCCTATTCTTTGCTCCCCGTTCTTGTGTCTTCAATTCCATTAAGTTGATTTACATTATGCAGCTAAACTCATTAATCACATGTTTCCCCTGAATTTAATCTGCACGTCAATCTGAACTCTTGCAAAAGGCGCTGGGGGTGTGGGTGCGGGTGGGGGGGTTGAGACAGAAAAGGAAAGGTTAAAAAAAGAAGAAGAAAAAACCCAGAAAGACAGATGGATCATGTTCAGCTTTGAGAGTTGCTTTAGTCAAAATAGCCAAGCCGGTGCAGTTCTCTGAGATAATTGCTCATCTTTAGAGATATTTTGTCTGCTTGAATAGAGCCAGACTTGTGTTTATCTCGAGAGCCAGGCGGACATCAGCTTGGAAAAAAGAACGGGTGATAGAGAAGGAAAGACGCACGCACGCACGCACACACACAGAAAGGCAGGGAAATATAATAAGTGAGAGCGAGAGAGCAAGAGAGTAGGAGAGAAACAGTCATTCGGTCAATGATGATGAATTACATTGACAGAGACGATCAGGATGAAATGTTAATGAGCTGTGAGCCAGAGGACACAGTTACAGCCAGACCCAAGTCGGTCAAAATGAGATTGTGGTTTAGCACACACACACACACACACACACGTCACACGCACACGCCGCACACACAAAACACACACACACTCAGCCAATGCACCTCGCATTCGAAAACAATTTAGTTAGGGAATGGACTTCGTCTTTGTTGTCAATCGGTTCATGGCCGGTATAATGTGTATCAGGGAAGTTTGAAATGTTTGTTCCAAAGGCAATCACTCCCCTGGCATTTCTCTGTGCAAATGGATATCAGGTGTGTGTAGATCAGAGAACATGGTCTTATATGGAGGCAGATACTGTAATATCTCCACAACATCTAGAATATGCTCACTACATGCGTTGTAGTGCGCTTGTTTAGAGAAAAACAAAGAATTGTTAAAAGAATATGTTGTGCTGTGATGGATTGTGGTGTCTTCACATGTGATCCATTTTTATGGCAACAAAACATACAGTAAAAAGGGTATCTTTGAAAAACAAAGAAAAGTTCCCGCACACTGTCAGACTCTTGCAGACAATTCACTTTTGTCAAGTCCTGGTTGTGCCCATCTTCGCACCCATTGGTTGCCATTTTGTGGTTGGACAAAAATCCTTTATCTCCACTACCATTGAAATAACGTGTTTTTCAGTTGCTTTATTGATATTCTGTGAATTAAATTCTTATTTTAAACTTGGTGTCAGTAAAAAGGAACATCACAGGTGCAGCATGGTGACTGGGCATATCATGTTGTTTTTTTGTTTTTTTCCAAAAAATATGTTTTAGCAAATTCAACATGAACAAGGCGGAACCAGGGCGGAACAAGAGCCTGCTGGTTAGTCAGTCAGGGACCAATCAGAAGGCTGACAAAATGGTGAACCGAAACGTCAACCTAATAAAGAGCAACATTTTCGCAAGTGTCTGACAGTGTGTGGGACCTTTTCTTTGTTTTTCAAAGTTGCTCTATTGCCATACACATCTGTCACTAGCCTTCTGAGGTGTGCATCGCCTTTTGCTAAAAAAAAAAAAACATACAGTAAAAGATATCTGCCTCTAACATTTGTCTATCCATATAACCATCCATATGGTTCAAACTGGGGCTAACGAGAACAATGTTGCCGCATAATAGTTCTCCTGTCTAGTTTTCATATGTATTTGTACTAAAATATACAAAGGGGGACCCGCTGTTTATTTAAAAAATAACCATGTCTTCAAACGTCGAAGTATACTCAGAGTTTGATGTCTGTGGAGATCGAGCTGGTGGCTGGTCATGAATCAATGTCCGTCATGTAGAGTTGATACATAAACAGCGCTCTTTCATCCGTTTCAAATGGGAAAGTGGTCGGGACCTAAGTCTGGCCCCTCACATAGTAATTCATCACGCTCTCCTTGAAAAGTGCGCTGCCGCTGACATGCTATCTGTTCATTCGTTGAATAAACAGCTATGATAGATGTGTCTATACTTACCCCCCAAAAGAGACTTTTTACCCCCCCCTCGACCCTCTATCACACTCTCTTTCTCTTCCATTCCATTTTACAGTACGCAATAAAATCTAGTGTTAATTTATCCATCCATTAATTTATCCATTTGTACGGCACTTTATTTAACACTGAGGATTTGCCTCACTGTGTATTGAGAGCAGAAGATAATAAGCCATTGGGATTCAGATTTCATTAACAATGTCACATCACAGGTTTACAGGTGTAAAAAAGTGGGTGAAATATGTCATACAAGCTCCTAACTATTAACTATTAAAGTCAGATATCTTAATTTTGTCTCACACAATATATGCATCAGGCGCATGTTTAAAAATAGCAATAATAGAGGCAGTTAATTATCAGCAGATCATCAAATCATAGTCTCTAGTGAGTGGTTAGAATAACAATGAAATGAGACATGAATGATTCTAGTGCAAGTGGAGAAAAATTGCAGCAGGTGAAATAGAATAGAATAATAGTCTCTTGTGCAGGCGAGACTTCACTTAGCAGCAGATGTGAACATGTCAGTGTATACATAAGTAATAGTTTGTTTACTAAGGCAGAGAGACAGATAGACGGAGAGGCAGAGGTTACTATCAGATAAGAGTGATTGACAGACAGACAGACAGACAGATGGACAGAGAAACAGTCGACAGGGAGACTGATGGGGGCTGTTTTGGATGAAAGGGAGTCATAATCCTGGCATTAGACACACAGCTCAGGGGTGTGGGACCAACGAGCTCCAGATTCCTATGGTGTTTCCACTCTCTGAAGCCCAGGAGCTGCAGGTAGACACGCACACACACACACACACACACACACACACGCACGCACACTCACTCACTCACACACACACACACACACACACACACACACACACACACCATGCACTTCCCTACGCTCTTTTCATTATACTCCGTTTTCACTTGCCACACTCTCTCCTCCATCCGTCATTGTTGTTGGTCTCATAGAGAGAACAATACGACTCTGTCGGATCCACGCTCCATGTTCCATCTCTCTCCGTCTGCCCCTTCACTTTAATCCCCCCACCACCCCACCCTGCTTCTGTTCTTGTGCTGACAGGAAGTCATAGATGTGGGGTCTTTAGACGGTGCCTTAGAGGGGGCGATGGGGAAGGTTAAAGGTCGACATGAAAGAAGGCCACAGGAAGTGAAGTTGCGAGGTTTCATTGAACTCTTTGTTTTGTGAGGTTTTCCTTCAAAGTTTTTGTTCTACTGATGCATGGCTGAAATATAAGCAGACAGAGATTTGTCTGAAAGATAATTATGATTAAAAAAAAATGTAAGCGTGATTGCCTGTTTTTTTCCCACTTACGTTTTTTTTCCCACTGAGTAAAGCCAGATTCACACTTCATCGCTCAATGTGGTTGCGTGCCAAAAATCTTCAATCTACAATCGTGAGCTTGTATGTCTGCTATTTGTGGTGTGCCACAATGGCATGTGCAGGAGCACAAGTCAGGCTTAATGGTGTGACAGAAATAAACAGATTAAGTATACAGTGCAACATCTCTCTCACCTACAGGTGGCAAGTCGGGCAATTATGCAGTGTGACTGTGAACTGCAAATGGCTTTTTCTGTCACTTTACTGCACATTCTTTTGTTCTTTTGTTTGAATTATGCCGTTTCTGCCCACTTCATTGCCTTTGATTGGTTTTGCATTGTAGTAAAATGCATTCCTTATTCGGTGATGTTAGCCACTCTCAACGTTTTCTTTTCCCTTTCCACAGCAAAAGATATTTTCTGTCCTGTGAGAATGGAAGTCACTTCCTGTGAAAGGGTTAACACAGTCCAGAACCGAGCTCTTGAAAGCGAGACAGGGAAAGACCTGGTCTAATCTGGCCTGGACGGACTCAGCACAGCTAAGCTCTAGCTCCTCTTGGGAAATCTACAATTATGATACATAGCCCTGGCCGCCGAATTAATGCAACATTTCCATTAGAAAAATTGCATGACACAACGAATATAAGAAGTTAGTGATCAAACAGACCGTGTGACACAGCACAGAAAATTACTTATCGGAGAACTGTCATCAGCACTTAGGTGAAATGTGTGATGGGAGGGAGAGACATATAGACTGCATTATGAGCTCTTCCCACAGGGTAAGCCTCAGGGAATGAGATGCTCAGAGGGATTGTGTACTTTGTGGTTTTCAGAAGAGTCCTGTGTGAGACTCGTAATAAATTCTCCAAAACAGTAATGGACTCCACTATATTATAACCATTATAGCACAGGGTGTCCTTGGATGTCTGCCCAATGAAATTAATTGGTTTGTACATACTGTAACTTTTAGCTTACAGTCAGGAACATATTCACGCAACATCCACTATCCATTATGCTGTATTTACAACAATAATTATACGGTCAGTACGAGTTAAAATAGCTATAAACTCAATATACCTTGTACTTTGGTGTACAGTTAGTACATGCTGGCAATAGTGGATCTACAAGCTGACACCACGTCACAATGCCACACGTTGTGGGCTTGTAGGTCTGCTATTTTCAGTCCATACAACTTACTAGGAGCATGTGGGTAATACACTAACTGGCTGCACCACCATGGCACCCCACTCTCTCTCTTTATGTTGTGAGTGTCAGGCATCCTAAGGTGGGTCTGTGCATATGTGCGTGTGTCGGTGTGTGCGTGCATGCGTGATTCTCGTGACCTCCCTGTAGAGAGCAACATGTATTATAAGTTGTCACACACTGTTACATTTATAATTAGCATCTGTTGTTAGCGTCTGTGTGCTAACCAACCACCCAAGCGTGCACTTACATTTCCACAGGCATTTTCTGTACCATTACATCAGTTTAGCTCTAGCTCACAGAACAGCAGGAGAGGATTCTTCTACTCTCACTTTCTTACCTTTAAGGTTTTCAGATATCCATGTTTATCCTCTGGCAGCCTTTTACACTGCTGCAAAAATGAACTTGAGGAATGAGTGCAGCTTCTCATTATAACCTCCCTCATGGCTTCAGCCTCATACATCTCATTACATAAGTCTAATATATTTGACTTATTATGCTTCATTGCCTGTCATGCTCATGTGTTTGTTTTAACTCATCACAAACAGCATGCTATTTATAACTTCTTATTGCTTTGTTAACCCTATATACTTAAGTTGACTGCATGGGGGCCCCCAGGCCTCCATTCTAGATCTGGTCATATTTCCCGCCTCACACAAAATCTGTACAAGCTCACAATTATTAGCAACTAATGAGCTCATCCAGTGAAGTATATAGCGGTCATAAACAAGTCAACCAAGGTTAGGGCTGCCCGGTGGGTCAGCCAGTGTACCATATGGTCCTAGTGAGCACGAGGACTCAAGTTCAAATACAACTACCGTCTTAATTGTCCCGCATGTCTCTCCTCCTTCTGTCCTTGGTTTCCTGCCTCTCTACATCTGAAATTAAGCATAACATGGAAAAACATTATATAAAAAAGTTGCTTAGTAGAGCATATAGCGTTAGTCCTGTCAGGACATAATAGTCGAGCCTTTCCTCATCCGCTGTGGCCTCAGCTGATTCCTGGCAAGCCCTTCCCTATCTCTTTGGCGTCATTTTCTGATGTCACCGTTTCTGGTGCTCTGTTGTGTCGTACCCAGGGGGTCTTGACTTTCTGCGCCTGCTGGTGGAATGGCATTCCATGTATGTGTACTATGTTCTGGACCAGAACAGAGCCATGCCACCACACATAATACTCAGGATTGTGGTTGGAGGCTCAAAAAGCGAATTGTAAATGGACAATTAGCGTGTACAATAAGGGCCGATTCATACTCCTATTTTAGAGCTGAATAAAAGTTGGTTCGGCGCTGTAGAGCCTACAATTTGACGTCATTTGAGGTTTGGGGGGGCGGGTACCGTCCTAAAGTCGGCTCTTCGGTGCTACTGAAAATGTCTGACGAGCCAAAATCATTTCGGCACTACAGCGCCGAAACAGCGGTAAAATAGGAGTATGAATTGGCCCTAAGACTGCTAATAAGATTGGCAGTCACAATTTGTGGTTAGTAAGGAGTTCACCAACAGTACGAGTATTTATTCAGTATTGTTCTGCATTTGGCATGAGTCATCATGACAAGACCATGCTGAGTAGAGTAAAAGCTTTGGCAGCAGAGATACAGTAGTACTACATTTGAGTACCATTTCTGACGCAAAAGAAAGTGGAAAATGACTAGCCTAATTGTTTCATCTCTACAGCAGGAATGGGTTACTATAGCCCAGCGGTTCCAAAACCTTTTTGGCCATGCACCCCCTGTTACCTCCCGACCTATAGCTGATGCACCCCCTCACATTGCACAAGCTATATAGAGACATATATTTCCTTTTTATCCACATATATGCACATATATGAACCTGAATATGGCATAATATATGCAGCATAGGATATATTCTGCATTACTTGCCATATATTGGCATACTATGTTAATATATTTAAAATAAAACCATAGCACTACCATTAGACGTTTCATGTCACGCACCCCTAGAAGGCGCTCGCGCACCACAAGGGGTGCACGCACCACAGTTTGGGAACCACTGCTTATAGCCTAGGCTATAATTCATCTTTTAGACCAGGCTGATGCACAATCATTCTACAATCACAATAAACAGCTGTTAAAAGAGATAGGCGTTCATTAAAAGAAAATTACAAGACATTATTTATGATATTGTTTCCTTGATAATACATCATATGCTTGAAACGGATTAAATGGATAGAAAACATGTAAACAAATGGCCACATTTTTCTAATGGGCATGGAATTTTCCTAATCATGTTGTAGTAGTACCCTTATTGATTGAAGATTGTAGATATACTGAAGCAGCTAAACAAGATTGATTCCGTTATATTTATTCCGTTTTAAATGGCCCTAGGCTGGTGATATAGTGCGATGCTAGACATATTATCTTAATCAGAACCTCTATTTAGTTCATTGATTAACTCACAAGAGTATATGAACATAATTATGGGCACATACGCATCCATTCTGAACAGGAGTTTACTGTAAATGGGCCTTAAGTGTGCTGATTGGCTTGGACCTAATTTGGTTAAGGTGGGAAGCAGAGACGTTTGTTACAGTAAAAGCACTCCATCTTCTCAGATTTTGTTGTGATTTCATTCTGCACAATATGCTGCATCTCTGCCTTTCGCTTCTTTTTATTGTCTGTCATTTGTTTTGTTTTTTGTGTTCCTTCTTACTCTCTCCTGCCATTATGTTATGTTGTGTTGTGTTGATTTGTGTTTGGTTGAATAAAAACCCAAAGATTTTCTTTATCAAAAGAAAAAATCCATTGGGTGGATT
>NC_139710.1:18443259-18468259 GCF_964188405.1 Protomyctophum parallelum
TTTCGAGCTGGGAGGCGACGAGGGGAGCAGCATTCTGGTGTGCGGAGGTTCGGTTTACAAAATGTGACCAACCCGTAACAACCGAGGATGTTACTGTGTCGGTTTGACCTGGTGTTGTGCAGTGTGGCAGTGTTCCATCACATGGACAGAGTAGAGAAAGAGATCAAAGGATGTTACTGTGTCGGTTTGACCTGGTGTTGTGCAGTGTGGCAGTGTTCCATCACATGGACAGAGTTACTGTGTCGGTTTGACCTGGTGTTGTGCAGTGTGGCAGTGTTCCATCACATGGACAGAGTAGAGAAAGAGATCAAAGGCGAGAGAGGGGGAAGTGTGTGTGTGTGTGTGTGTGTGTGTGTGTGTGTGTGTGTGTGTGTGTGTGTGCGTGTGCGTGTGCGTGTGCGCACGAGTGCGTGCGTGCTCGTTTGTGTGTGTGTGTATGTGTACGTGTGTGCCTGCGTGTGCGTGTGTCACCAAGCCTGTCCTTATCAGCAGTCATTTGCTCTGCTCTTCCCACACGGACGAGTATCAGCTGCTTCCAGATTGATTAATTTGCGCTGCTTCTGTCGTGATTGACAGGCCTGGAAAAGGTTCTGATATTTAAATCTGTAACCTCATTCTTTTTGGGGGTCAACGTCTTAAGCACCAGTCCCGTTTGTGCAGTGTGTGTGTGTGTGTGTGTGTGTGTGTGTGTGTGTGTGTGTGTGTGTGTGTGTGTGTGTGTGTGTGTGTGTGTGTGTGTGTGTGGTGTGTGTGGGTGGGTGGGTGATTGTGTGTCCCAGGAGTAGTGGGTTTTCAGTTATGGGCTTCATGAATCCCATTCCAGATAAAGCCATGGCTGTGCCACACACCATACGCCTTATTGTCACCGCTGCTGGTGCTTGGGGAGATGGAGATGAAGAGACGAGAGGAGGTGGGGGGTGGATGAAGAGAACAGAGGTGATGGGAGAGAGGAAGGGCACGCACGCACGCACGCACACACACACACACACACACACGCACACACGCACGCGCACACACACAGGTGCCTGTATATAATGAATGTTATCATTATCTGAATTGAGAAACACAGACAGAGAAAGGAATACAGGTCTGGTGAGTATGACGAAATGAGTTCGAAATGAGATCGAAATGAGCGGGATGAAACCTCAAACCTGAGAGAGGTGGTGGGAGAGACAGGGGAACGCGAAAAAGTAAGAATGGAAGAAAGCAGTGGAAAAGAAAGAAAGAATAAAGACATTTATTGCCCACATCTTCCATTATACTTGTGATGTGATGCAGCAGAGGGACATGGTTATTTGTACAGCATTTGTAAAAGACTGGTAATGTTTTTTTGGTCCTCTGGACTCTGGGAGTTTATTTTTGTCAGCCAAAATTAAACCTATTTTGTCCAGTATGTAGCCTAGAACTCGAACTATTGCATTTGTCCCAGAATGATGTGGGGAGTCCACTGCAGGCCTCCCTGGCAAGCCCAGTTGGCTCTTGACGTTTAAAAACCCATGCTGTTGTAGGTAATTATCTCTGCTACTGGGAGGGTTTCTGTTTGTTGTCAGCTTTCCTTGGATCATGAGACTTGCCTAGTTTCCTCTGTTTTTTGTAGCTTTTCCTTTGCTGTTATCTACTGCCCTTTATCCCCCTTTCCTTTCCTTTCCTTTCCTTTCCTTTCCTTTCCTTTCCTTTCCTTTCCTTTCCTTTCCTTTCCTTTCCTTTCCTTTCCTTTCCTTACTTACTTATTTCTTATTTTTTATTTGTCACACCCTCCCTCCTCCTCTTCCATCTCCTAATAACATCCAGTGCATTTAGCATGTGCGAATACGTCGTTCACAGACAACAGGCCAATAAGGCAGAGTTGTCAGGGTTTGTCCTGAAGGCTAGTAGCTCTTAATGCTATACTGTCACATTGTATTTGTAGATCAGTGATACATTACTTAAAAGAACACTCTCAATAAACTCTGTAAAGTATAACCATTAGGTTGAGGATAATATATTTTTTTGTATGTGTGTGTGTGTGTGTGTGTGTGTGTGTGTGCGTGCGTGCGTGCGTGCGTGCGTGCGTGCGCGTCTGTGTGAGATTAAGAAGCACAGACGCATGTCCGGGGCTAATGGCTTTTAGATCACAGACGTGGAGTTACCAGAGATACCAGCTTATCTCTAGATGGTGACAGCAATTATTGTTATGTTGTTGCTAGTACTAACAGCCTCTGCGCACTGTTATTATTTTCTCTCTCCATCGCTCTCTTTGTCTCCATCGGTTTCGGTCTCATTCTGTTTCAGTTGTTCATCTTTACTTCTCTGTCTCTCTTTCTCTGTCTGTCTGTCTCTCTTTCTCACTCACTCTGCCCCAAGTGTTCTCTTCAATCAATCCGTCAACTCTCTTTAAAGGGACAGTCCTCGTTGTTGTTGTTGTTGTAGTAGTTGTGGGCCCCTGTGTTTCAGTGAAGGGCCCTATGGCGACAGGGGGCCTCATTCATGTCCACCTCTTTGTCTTTCGATAATCCAACCATGATTGATTACCTCCACGCAGATACTCAATACTGAAAACAACAACACCATCTAAGGAAAGCACCCATATACTTCTTGATGGTTCAGTTTCATTGTGTGTGTGTGTGTGTGTGTGTGTGTGTGTGTGTGTGTGTGTGTGTGTGTGTGTGTGTGTGTGTGTGTGTGTGTGTGTGTGTGTGTGTGTGTCTGTGTCTGTGTCTGTGTGTGTGTGTGTGTGTGTGTGTGTGTGTGTGTGTGTGTGTGTGTGTGCTCTTATTCTCAGAGAGATAGACAGGTTGGACTCTCCCTTCCTTCACTGTTATGGCTTTCTCCTGGATGTACTGTAGCATGGCACGATAACACACATCAAGGGCTTGGTGAGGTGCTGACCTTCAGGAACAAACTTGAAAGGGATAAAAAGAAGTCACACACTCTGGCTCTATATACAGTCATTTATTTGACTGACGTTTCAGCCTCTTGGCCTTCCTCAGTATCAACAAAAGACAAAAAGACAGACAGGTCGGTCTCTCCCTTCCTTTGCTGCTATGGTGGCGTTCTCTTGGATGTGGGCAGACAGCTCCTCCAATCTGTGTGCAGCTGAATTCTCAGGGCCGGGGCTGACAGGTATAATCACCTGCCTGGGTGTCCGTGGCAGTAAAGGAAGCCCTTGGACCTGTTCCATTTCATATCCCCTCATGGTGGAGAGCTGACTTATTCTCACCTCACCTTTTCTCTCTCATTCCTCTCATCCCCACCTCTCTCTCTCTCTCTCTCTCTCTCCTGTTCTTTTTCTTTTGTCTCCCCCGCTGTTCTCTGTCATTCACCCCCCCTCGCCTCTCTCCTCCCCTCGTATTCCCAGCATGTCTCTCTGAGCAGGTGTTACTGTGGTTTTAGTCTCGCAGTGTCTGATTATTGGGGAAGAAATGCATTAGCATTTGTGTGGTCGGTTGTAAAAGGTTTTATTGTTCGTCGTATCCGAATCCGGTGCGTGTGGTTTAAACTTCACACCCATGTGTTAGGTCCATCTATTCTCACCCTACATAGCTATTCCTGTCTGTCGGTCTGTCGGTCTGTCGGTCTGTCGGTCTGTCTGTCTGTCTGTCTGTCTGTCTGTCTGTCTGTCGGTCTGTCGGTCTGTCGGTCTGTCGGTCTGTCGGTCTGTCTGTCGGTCGTATTGTGTTTCATTCCGTGACATCAAACTCTTTGAGTTGAGTTGAGTTTGAATCTTTATTTCGGTCATTTAAAAACAAAACAATAATGGTTGTTAAGCAAGTACAAATGAAAAAGTAATATCAAGTTAACGTAGAAATATTACTAAAAACAGAAAAGGAAAAAGTGATAGAACAAAAAGTAAACTAGTAAAATGTTGGTTTACATTCGTTTTTCAGACATAAATTACTATAGAAGGTGTACTTAATAGAACAATAGAATAGAATATAATTAAGAACCCTTTGCCAAAATTACTGGTGACAAGTAAATCCAGACAAAGAGAAATGATTGTCATTGCTCTATAATAACAACACATCTTTCAAGACTTTCTTGCTGTGTCTTTCTTACACACACACACACACACACACACACACACACACACACACACACACACACACACACACACACACACACACACACACACACACACACACACACACACACACTGTGGTTTCCTACTCCCAACAGGTAATTAAATAGCGGTCTCCCACTTCATTGCACATTGATGGATAGAGCAGAGCTGATCTAGGGGCTTCAGGAGACAAATGCCTGTAGGTGTCTAATGACACTCACCGCACCTTAGGAACTCTCAACATTAACCTGCTGTGTGCGTGCGTGTGTGCGTGCTTGTGTGCGTGCGTGCGAGCGACTGAGCCTAAGTGCTCGCGTGCGAGTGTGAGTGTGCGTGCATTTGTATTTCTGTTTCGTCAGCATACTGTAGATAACTAAATCCATGCCTAGCATGAAACGTTAGATGTGTTCTTCCCTCCGAACCATGTGACCCCCCATGGCTGACCTTGTCGCTGTAATGAATGTGTGTTGTATGTGTTTCCGCCAACGTGTTGATGTAATGGCAGCGATAACATCATTAGGCCTTTTAATGTGTTTATTGTTAAAGCTAATACTGTTTGGGTCCCAGGTCGCAGTGGGACTCCTGAACCTGGGGAAAGTGTGTGTGTGTGTGTGTGTGTGTGTGTGTGTGTGTGTGTGTGTGTGTGTGTGTGTGTGTGTGTGTGTGTGTGTGTGTGTGTGTGTGTGTGTGTGTGCGTGTGCGTGTGTGGTCGTGTGTGCGTGAGTGCGTGCGTGCGCTCCCCAAGTATTTATGTCCTTTGCTAATTTGCTCTGTATGTGGACATGAATAAATCATTTAAATGTATGCGAGTGTTGCTGTTTGTCAATGTATTTTGTCTGCGTCTCCTTGTGTGTTTGTGCCAATCAAGGTAGCCTATAGTGTATGCGTGCGTGCGTGCGTGCGCGCGCGCGTGCGTGCGTGCGTGCGTGAGTGTGCGTAGCTAGTCGTAGTGAAGCATCATCCTGGGGGGTCCTTGTGTTTTTATTACCTGCTGGCTGGTGGCCTCCCGCCAGCATCCGGTTTGATTAACTCTGTTCTCTCTCACACACACACACACACACACACACACACACACACACACACACACACACACACACACACACACACACACACACACACACACACACAGTAGCAACTATTTTATCACTTAGAATGCAGGAGGTGTAAGGCAATAATGGCTATTGCTCTCAAAACGTTATTACCTATTAACAGCCGTAACTTCACCCGTTATGACTTCTTTTCGGTTGCTTGTCAATGACTAGTGTGAGCTTATATGCAGTAGTTCACTTTTAAACTTTGAACATTTAATCATTAATATATTATATATATATAGTGTGTGTGTGTGTGTGTGTGTGTGTGTGTGTGTGTGTGTGTGTGTGTGTGTGTGTGTGTGTGTGTGTGTGTGTGTGTGTGTGTGTGTGTGTGTGTGTGTTTCTGCACAGAAATCTACAGTGCTCCACACGCACGCAACACACCTCACACACGGAAGCAATTTGCTTCTACACCAAATAGTGTAATTATTCCATGATAAACTGTTTCTCAGACGCTATATTTGATGGCTTGGTTCACTCATTTTGTGCCCAATTTATTTTGTGTATTATGGGAGGCAATGTAAAATTGGCATTTGCATCTCATTCATTTAAAAGGAAGACACAAGTTGTCCCCCCCCCCAGACACCACTCTACGTACACTCAAATGAGGGCGAGGGTTAGGGTTATTAGCCAACCAATAAAAAGAAAATAATAATAATCACGTAGACTAGTCCATAGATGTGGCTGGCTCTAAAGTGATCGGCTGCCTCAATATGACTCTTCAGAAGCCATGCATTGAAGGGGCTATAGCGCGAAGCACCCCTCAAAAACTGTGGCAGACATAGACAAACCCACCCTGGTAAATTCCCATAATGCCGATCTCTCTGTGAGAGAGAGAGAGACAGCCTGTATACATAGGTCCTTCTGTGAGAGAGAGAGACAGCCTGTATACATAGGAGAGAGAGAGAGAGACAGCCTGTATACATAGGAGAGAGAGAGAGAGAGATCCTGTATACATAGGAGAGAGAGAGAGAGACAGCCTGTATACATAGGTCCTTGTGAGAGAGAGAGAGACAGCCTGTATACATATAAGAGAGAGAGAGAGAGAGACAGCCTGTATACATAGGTCCTTGTGAGAGAGAGAGAGAGAGAGAGAGAGAGACAGGCTGTATACATAGGAGAGAGAGAGAGACAGCCTGTATACATAGGAGAGAGAGAGACAGCCTGTATACATAGGAGAGAGAGAGAGAGACAGCCTGTATACATAGGAGAGAGAGAGACAGCCTGTATACATAGGAGAGAGAGAGAGACAGCCTGTATACATAGGAGAGAGAGAGACAGCCTGTATACATAGGAGAGAGAGAGAGAGACAGCCTGTATACATAGGAGATAGAGAGACACCCTGTATACATAGTCTCTCTGTGAGAGAGAGACAGCCTGTATACATAGGTCCTTGTGAGAGAGAGAGAGCCTGTATACATAGGAGAGAGAGAGAGAGACAGCCTGTATACATAGGAGAGAGAGAGAGACAGACAGCCTGTATACATAGAGAGAGAGAGACAGCCTTCTATACATAGAGAGAGAGAGAGACAGCCTGTATACATAGAGAGAGAGAGAGAGAGACAGCCTGTATACATAGAGAGAGAGAGAGAGAGACAGCCTGTATACATAGAGAGAGAGAGAGAGAGACAGCCTGTATACATAGAGAGAGAGAGAGAGACAGCCTGTATACATAGAGAGAGAGAGAGAGACAGCCTGTATACATAGAGAGAGAGAGAGAGACAGCCTGTATACATAGAGAGAGAGAGAGAGAGAGACAGCCTGTATACATACTGTAGGTCTCTCTGTGGGTCACGTCAACGTGGCTCTGTTGACACACGTTTGGGATGGAAAAAGAAGCCACGCATTGATGTGTTTTCATGAAATAGTGTGAGGGTGAATAGGGCAAAGAGCAGAGGGGCGGGCGAGGGGTGGGGGGGTGGGCGGGGGTACTGAGGGTACCAGGGGGTGGGGAGGAGGGGGGGGGGGGGGATCAAGGTCGTATCCAGGCTGTATTTGTATTCTCCTCGGTGTTAAAGTGATTCTCCCAATGAATAGTGTTTTCATTCCGCTGCTGAATGAGATTCACAGGAGCGTGGAGGAGGAGAGAGAGAGAGAGAGAGGGAGAAAGAGAAAGAGTGAGCGAGACAGAAAAGGAGAGATAACATAGAGAAAGAGTGACACCCCCCCCCCCCCTCTCTGGCTGGCTTACTTATTCTCGATCTCCTCCCTCATTCTATTCCTCCTTCATCCTCCTCTCCTCGGCTCCCCGTTAGACACACAATAAAGTGAGCAGCTTATGAAAATGCAGCGTGGGATAAACAACTTTATCAGGCGGGCGCCAATGAAATCAACCTTTTCATTCAATCTTTCTCATTCCCGAAAGCATCCTCCTCCACCCCTGTCTATACCTACACGGCGACGTCACCCCATCCCCGGCAGGGCAAAAACGAGAAAACGAATAAAGTTGCTCTATGTAAATTAAATGCTTTATTCCTGATTAGATTATCTAGGCAATAATTGTCTTGGGTGATTTATAGGGGTAATTTGTTTCCACAAAGTGCAGTAAACACACACACACACACACACACACACACACACACACACACACACACACACACACACAAAAGCCGTTGCCATGGCATGTGGAATGAAGACATCAGATCAGCACAGTGTGGCGTGTCACTGTCGTAAATCTACACTGACATCAGCATGGCTGACTTTTATAGTTGAAGCATAATTATAGGTGGCATAGGAGTAGAATGTTGATGAATCAAAAGCACGGAAAGCGAGTGAACGCACATGCACACACATGAACACACTTGCACACACATGCACAGCCAAGTAAGTACCCATTCTGCATTAGTAGACCAATTCAGTTTTGGAACAATTCTGTTTTGGAAGGGTGAGCACTGAGCAGTGTAACAAAAAGTAAGACTTTTTGATGATTGCTACACTTCCGTGTGTGACTGACGAGTTGGAAATGCACTTGCCTGCTGCCATGTGCCATCCCTCTTCAGCTCCAGGTACTGCTGAGAAACTCAGCGGGCTAATTTCAACAAGAGCTCTCCCACTTTACTATAAGACCCTGAGAGAGAGAGAGAGAGAGAGAGAGAGAGAGAGGGAGAGAGGGAGAGGGGGAGAGAGGGAGAGAGGGAGAGGACCTGCTTCTCTCTGCCTGCCATCGATCTATGATGCATATTACCAAACCTAATCCAATTAACTCTCTCCTGCATGCTTGCGGACACAGCTCACTTGAGTCATCGAAAATACATACACAAATATATATCTGACAGATCGCAATGGGCCGTGCAAAATGCACAAACAGCTCATTCAGGTGGACTTGAGATTTGTTTGGCTAACTTCCTTTTTCTTCCTTTCTTAAGCCCACCCCCCCCCCCCCCCCTCCTCCCCCGCCCCCTCGTTCCAATATCGCCTCCTCCACATCTGCAACATTTGTGTGAATTGCAAAGTTGGGAAACAATTGAGGTAGCAGGCAGGTGGATTTATAGATGCATTTGGCTAAACAATCTTTTCCCTCTCTCCTTTCATTTTTCTTGTTCCTGCAGGCTGAGGTACAGCGACACAAAAGGACCAGCAGCGACAGCAGCAGTAGCAGTGTGGGTGCGACCATGAGGTCGGAGGAGGCCTTATTACTCTGCTTCACGCTACTACACATAGCCGGGGCGGGCTTCCCCGAAGACTCCGAGCCTATCAGCATCTCTCATGGCAACTGTAAGTACACACAGCTCCAGCCTCAGACGCTCACTCTTTCTGTGTTTTATAGCGTCTTAAGTGTTTGTTGGTTTGTGTTTTTCACATTTTCTCTTCCTTTTTATTTATATACAGTGTATTTAATTACTGTAGTTATTCTTTTTCACTTTCTTTCTCTCTTTCTAACTTGCTTTGCCCATACCTACTGTACATACATTGTGTCTGTGTTGTCTCGCCTCTGACATTCTGCTCAATTCTCAATTGCCACTCTACAAAGCCAATTTATGTCACTGACAAAAACTGATTTCCCCTTCTTTATTCCTTCCTTCCTTCCTTCCTCCCTCCCTCCCATCGTTTCTCCCATCTTTCCTTAATTTCTATCTTTTCTTCCTACCTCTGCGCTGTCCCCTCATTATCAGTCCTCTCTCTCTCTCTCTCTCTCTCTCTCACTGCTCTCTTTGTCTTCCACCTTTTATACCATCACAAATCCCCTCTCCCTTTCTCTTTTTCTCTCCTCTAACCACTCCACCCACCCACGCACCACCACCACCACCAGCCAGCTCTTTTACTGAATGCATTTTGATGGCACAGAATGTAATTTGGTGCCTAGGGATAGACCCTCGACACACGCACGCACGCACGCACGCACGCACGCACGCACGCACGCACACACACACACACACACACACACACACACAAAAAGACTTAAAGCAGCATTTGAAACGGAGCCCACCCTACATCAAAGGATAATCCGCTATTTTTCTGTTGGGCTTCTAATGCTGTGTGTGATAGTGTAAACTATGGTGGCAGGCTAAAAAGGTATACTTCTCTCTGTTTCTCTCTCTCTCGTCCCCTATATCTACAGTATCTGTCTCTCTCTACCTCTCTCTTTCTCTCCCGGGGCCAAACCAGAGCGCTTTATGTAGCTCCCAGTAAGGAGAGTTCAAACAGTAGCCAGCCAACATCGGCAGAGACCTGCGTTTTTCTATCAGACTGTTTATTCAAAGCAGCCGCTTTCATCCAAAGCCACTCACAATACAGCGATTGCACGGTACAGCGCAGTGCATTTCTCAGCATGCAATTTACGGTCACAGTGGGATTTGAACCTTCAATCTTAGGGGGACCTCTCTCATCCAGCTGAGGCACGTGGAATGACATGGACCCAAAAACCCCAGGGTTCAGTTGACAAAAGACTCGCCAGTATCAATTCCTTTTTGCCTGTTGTCAGACACTTGAATTAAACAAAGTCAATTCACGTGCCCCTCTCTGTAACCACTATTACTGTAACGTCTCCAAGTTTATAGAACTTGAATTATCAGGGTTTCTATCAGGGTTTCTTGCATTTGTATATTTATGCCTTTATTACTATTATTATTTTCCCTACAGATACGAAGCAGTATCCGGCATTTGTGGGCCATAAACCTGGCAGAAACAACACGCAGCGACATAAACTGGACATCCAACTCATTCAGATCATGAACGGGACCTTATACATCGCAGCCAGGTATGTGCCCCCACTGCTGGCTATTGACCTGGTTTCAGGTTTCCTATAGTGACCCTCAAAATCCAGCAAAGGCTAGTCTTTGACAATGAGCCCTGAATGAAGTAGAATAATTATTTTGTAAGGAAATCAATGTTGACATGAGAGACGTTAACGTAAGGTTCTTTGCTGCTGACACTGAGACAGCTTGAGATTTAAAATACCGCCCTGAGTTCACACCTCAAAGTGTCTCTGTATAATCTCTTATTCCTCGCATGTTCCTTTTATATTCTCTCTATTATTACCCATTCCATCTTTCAGATTGGTCACTCAGGTCATTTGTATCCTGCTGTTGGGTAATAAAAACAATGACAATCTTATTTTACAGTTACCACTGTTGCACTGTCGGCAATCTTCTCAATGCAATAACCGAGCAGATACATTTCTGCCACCACATTGGGCTTTCTCTTTATGAAACACTACAAGAATCGATGCACTGTAGAATAGGTTTATTTAGACATAGTATGCGACTGCCAGTGTAATTGAAATTCCACCCCCCACCTTTGCTCATCCACAGATGATGCGCATGAACACCTTCTTTCAGTTTTGAATTAATTTGTTTCGATATTGATGTTGGTTTGAGGGTGCAAAATGAATTGGTAACATGGGACGCCATGTTTACTTCAATAACGCGTAAGATATGCTGAAGAAAATATACTTTTGGAGTCAGGCCTTGTAGAGTTTCTGAAACTCAGTTGGGAAATGGAGAGACAATGAACAAGATGTTCCTTTATTAAACCTTATCGCCTTTTTTAAGATGTATTTTTAGTGTAGAGAGACAGGAACCCAAGGACGGGGAGAGATGAGAAACATGCAAGACAGGAGTCATATTAGTTCCTCACGGTCACATGCAAGACTGGCTGAGCCACCAGACACCTGTTCTTTTGTACTTTCTTCTCTTTAATTAGGTATTTTCTGCTTCAGTCTTTCAGCCTCCAATGTTTAAACAAACCCCTTATGCCTCAAACAATAGAGAGGGAGAGAGTGATTCGATCATTTCGATGCCATTTCAATTTAAGGTGAAGGTAGTGTCATGTTCCTCGTAGATGGAAAAGATAATGACTCAACAATAACATATTTTGAATGCAGTATTTAAAGCACCAAATTTAGTGCATGTCTTTCCTAATTATGCTAGCAGTGTATTTTGGTGTTCAAATTATAGCTCACATTAACATATATACTTTATCTCAGCTCTGTTAATAGACTGGACAGTTATTTTCTGTCCACAACCATGTCTTCTTGTTCCCTTCTCTCCTATATGCCTGAGCTCTCATATATAACATTCCACAACATGTGGTGAGGAGAGAAGAGAAAAGATATAGATTTCTTTGCCACCGACACATTTTTAGAAACGCCTCACCTCACTTTGACTGCATGGGCAAAGTCAACTAAAGACAAAACAGCAAGATATAAACCTCATGAGCAGTGTTTGCCGTTGACGCCGCACTGAAAAAGGTCCCTAATATATATATATCCCTTATCTACTTGTTCTCTGTGGCGCCCATGGCTAATTGAGTAGCAGGCTTGATTGGTACTGTTGAAAGCCACAATAGGGGGGCTTTCTTTGTTTTCCACCAAGCATGTCAAATTAAGTGGCCAGGGGGAGGCTGCTGCTTTAAGTGGCAGGGCTTTTTAACACATCTGTGGTCATTAAGGAGAGGTGTGTCTGAGCGTGTGTGTCAGAGTGTGTGTGTGTGTGTGTGTGTGTGTGTGTGTGTGTGTGTGGTGTCGGCGGCGGCCAGAGTCTTTGGTCTGCCTGTTGCCAACCTGCTCCAGGGTCGTTGAAGGGGGGTCTGAGGGAAATGCAAGGGAAATGAGACACAGAGGGTTTATTGGAGGGGCGTATGTTAGGGTATGTGTTACCCAGCTGTTGAAGTGCGTGTGCGTGTGTGTGTGTGTGTGTGTGTGTGTGTGTGTGTGTGTGTGTGTGTGTGTGTGTGTGTGTGTGTGTGTGTGTGTGTGTGCGCGTGCGTGTGCGTGTGCGTGTGTACGTTATTTTTGTTAGCCTGTAATTCCGTCTCATGCCTTCTCATTGCTTGTGCACATATCCAAGTGTGTGCATTTGTGAGATAACTCTGCACGTTCGGTCCCACATTCGCATACTTTTCTCAAAGCATGATGGGAATCCTGACACATGGTGTGGGTATGTAACCCTGGGAATAACTGGAATGGTTGTCCAGGATTAGACTGAAGTGGATGGCCTGCTGTTTATTCTGCCAGAGACAAGAACGTTGCAATCGATGACGCGACACAGACACACCAGTGAGTTGCCGCACAATGAGATCCGTCAGTGACAACAAGACATCGATACTTAAAAACGTAAAAGCCGAACGATGAACCGTTTAACATTCAACATTTCAAGGCAAATGGCCCGTGCACTCATTACCCTCATTACCAACAGAAATCAATGTGAAAGTGAGTCGATGGTTAAGTCAGCACACTGCAATTGTACCGTCAAAGCAAGACAGCCGTATAAGACTTCAATAGTTGCCTTTATGAGCACGTCCAGTCAGATGGCTGGTTTGTTTATCCTTCCAACGTCTAGGGCCTTGCCATCTTGCCATCGTGAAAACCAGTAAGCCTCAGTTCTTCGTGTGCGGCAGATTGCAGATGGCTGCTGTGAATGCCGTCCAAAGCCCCAACACTGTTTCGGGTTGTTTTTTTGAATGGCTGCTCCATGTATTAAATCCCTTTGGCTCGTGCTTTCGTGGCTGGCAATAGAATCACACACGCTTTTAGCAGCGGGGTGCATACAAACATGGCCACAGATGAAATTGTAAATAGACAAAAGTGGCTTAATCCAGAGAGGGGGAATAGTCTAATCTTTGGCAGTGCTGGAACTCAGCAACAGGTGCAATGATTGAGAATTCAGTCTAATCGACAATGTTGAATGAGATGCATTGATTTGGTCAAAATCAAGACGTTCACTTTTGTTGGGTCGCAATGTCAATATACTGAAAACGCATGAAAAAACAAAGACACAATTAACATTTGAGGACGAGTTGTGCCTCGTCTAATCGGTGTGAAATATTATTAGCCTTTCCACTGAAAGCTGAGATATTGAATGTTGATTATGTATTCAGCTCACGTCTGTCTTGAATCCGTTAACATTCTGCATCTTATTCCTCAGCAGGCTTCCAATCTGAGCATATTATCCACAGGATAGTACCTCCTGCTGAGATATTAGAACGTTGCTTTTTCCCATGCAGACTGTGTAGCAACTCATTCAATTTTAACACGGTGGACAGAGCACTGCAGGGTAACGTGTTGATTTGTTCTCATATTTCCATAAAGTAAATAGTTGCCTTGCATATTTGTAGTTAACAAGGCCTTTGAATTATCACACACATACACATGTCGAAACACAGTTCTTGGGCCTTTTGAATCATAGCGAGAAGTCCAGATAGATTGTTCCTAAAAATAAATGGTCAGTCATGGTAATGAGAATGAAACACAAACTGTGTAAAATGTAATACATTTTCTTTCTTTAAAACAAAATATGCCATACATAATTTGTGATAAAGGTTAGAGTATGAGTAACGAACATTAAAAAAACATATTCACAGAGAAGCTTCAGATTTGATGTGCACCTGCTGTCCTGTGTTTCATACATTTAGCAGCAGAGTCACGTTCGGTTCAAGCAATAAAGTGTATATGATGTACTAAGAGATGGATGCTGGGCAATTGGTATTCAGCCAGTCCATATTTCATGGCCAAGGTGCACTCTGTACAGCATTTGCTGGAGATTCATCGTTGTGTAATAGGAGATTTATCATTCTGACCTATTCTCTGTATCCCTCTGTGTGTGTGTGTGTGTGTGTGTGTGTGTGTGTGTGTGTGTGTGTGTGTGTGTGTGTGTGCGTGTGCACACACCCATGTCTCCATGTGCACGTTACATGTACTACATTATGCCTGTGTCACTAGCACACAGCACAAGTTTGTTGTGTGTGTCTGTGTGTGTCAGTGTGTGTGGGTTCTCCTTTTGTTCCTGTTTGTGCACGTTTACCTGTGCCTATGTATTTTTTCACAAAAAGGAAGCCCATGAGACGATCAACTGCTTTTTTTCTTTGCCACCAGCCACGGAAGTGGCATGGAGGGATTTACTCAGAGAGGTTTCCTACCGGGTGAAATCAAGGAGGCCTCTGTCGGTCTTAGAGAAAGTGTGCGTGCGTACTTGCGCGCACGCGCAATGCATGCACGTACTGTAAAAGCCGGGATGTTCATTTACCTCTGAGAGTACAAACATCACTCTGGATTTCACTGTGTAGCTTACTGCATACCCCAGGTCTCTCCACATGCAGGGCATAGTCGCCATTCCCTGCCGTCGACCAGCCCTCACCATGGTAACACCAACCACCCTCTGTTTACACCCTTGTATGAGGCAGTCTAGCATGGGAACGAGAGAGAGAGAGAGAGAGAGAGAGAGAGAGAGAGAGAGAGAGAGAGAGAGAGAGAGAGAGAGAGAGAGAGAGAGAGAGAGAGAGAGAGAGAGAGAGAGAGAGAGAGAGAGAGAGAGAGAGAGAGAGAGAGATGGAGGCGAGGCAAGGAAAAGAGAAAGCTTGTAGATCAAGTTAACATTCACTCACAAATGACAAGGCGTGCGCACACACACAGACACACACACACTCTCACACACACACACACACTCACACACACACACACACACACACACACACACACACACACACACACACACACACACACACACACACACACATTACACACATTTTTCTCAGTTGAATCCTCTGGAACAGTCGTGCCACTGTGGCCAGTGTGTTGTCACTGCCGGGTCTCTGCGGGCCTCACAGTGGAGGCCACTAGAGTCTCAATTATTGTGGCAGCACCAAATCCTGTTAAAACCCACTTAATGACTGGGATTACACTGTTCTCCTCCTCAGCACCACATCCGCACACTGAATGGACCAGGGCACACTCATGCGGCGTGCGCACAAAAAAATTACAAATTGATAAATCAAAGTTTAAATGTAATCCCCTCAAAACTCCTCAAATCGGCCCCAGGCTCCGTCGCAGCCTGACTGTGTGTCGCGGGTTTGAGTCCCGATCTACTCTACGATCAGAATTCCTGTCTATACACTATACAGTATAGTGTATTCTATCAATAAAGGCTGAAAAAAGCCCCCTAAAAATATCTTTAAAAAAATATGCTCCTCAAATCATTCCTAATGTGGTGGAATACTGTAATGCTTTCACTTTTTCACACTTTTGCCCTATTCACAATGTTCAAAAATACCTGATAAACAAGCTCATAATGTGTCCCATCGCAAGACGTTGTGAGCTTGTAGATCTGCTGTTTTAGAAATGTATTGAACATGCCTACCAAAAGCAGGGACGCCAGGGTGAAAGTGGTTAATTCTTTATTGAAAGTCTTGAGATTTTCATTTAATTTCAAGTGCAAACCATGCAGTCTCCATGTCGGTTTGTCCTTGAATCTTTCATGAAAATATTTATTAAAAAACCATAAAAAAAACCATAAGAGTAGCTAAAATTTATTGGACAGCCAACTAGTGCTGCACGATTCTTCACGATTCTTCACAAAGTGAGATCTCATAGGTGTCTGAATTTTTTTCGATTAATTGTGCAGCACCACATACATGCCACAGGAACACACACACGCAGGCTTGCTCGTGCTCGCTCATGCGTGCACACGGCACACACACACACACACACACACACACACACACACACACAAGCTTGCTCGTGCATGCGCAGTAGCGTATACCATGGTGAAATGCCCCCCTTTCAAAAAGCACAACCTGCTGTGGCTTTAGCGGAGTGAACTCTGACTTGTTGTATTTCATGCCACCACGTCACCGGGGGAGGAGGGGGGGCTCTTGATGCCTTCAGTCCATTGAGAATCTCAAGGTCTCCCATCACAACGTAATGGTGTCCGCTGTTCCGCTTCTAAATCCCCATGCCCCCCCCCCCCCCCCGCCTCTCTCAACCACCCATGATCTACTATATGAAGAGACTGGAATACAGGGGCGACGGTGATGGGAGAAAGGGAGGGAGGGGAGGGGCATGTGGGCGGAGGGATGTGTAGTCATTTATTTGGGGTAAAAGGGTGGGGTATGCTATAGGTGCGGGGTGCATACTAATCACGTTCCCCCTTTTTTCTGCCATCGGAGTGCAAGATTGGTCTGACAAAAGACCCACCAGATGGACCAGGCTGGCCTGCGGTCACCCCCCAAAGAAGAAATGGGCTGTTATGAAAACCACATTCTTCCATACAAAGACCCTGTGTTCTGTTGGGCCCGCATGGCTGCATGTCCGACGGAGACCCTCTCTCGTCATTCTGTTGCGCTTTCTCTCTCTCTCTCTCTCTCTGTCACTCTGTCAGTGTGACTGACTCTCTCTCGGCCTCCGTCCGTTGTTCTCTCCCTCCCTCCCCAGTCCCTCTCTCTCTTCTAGTCATCCTTTACAGTGCCCCCATATCCGTGTCTGTGACAGGATATTTGCATACCTTCCGTCCCACTCACACATTTTTTGCCTGTGAATTTGTGGGAGCACACAGTGCCCACTTCCACATGATTCACATCCACACTCGCTGTTCTACATAAACCTCATGGGTTCCCATGGCATTCAAGTGTGTCGCTTCCCACAATGCCACATGCTTCCGTTGAATTTCTGATTACAACCAAGACTGACATTTGTTATTTGACAGCGTTGCTGCTTTATTGGATTATAAACAGCCAAAAAATAGGACATGGTCAGCCACGAGGACACCAGATTTTACAGGAGTGCCCAAGGCCCCTAAGCAATTGTTTTTGAGTAAAAATCATTATTTGTGTGTGTGTGTGTGTGTGTGTGTGTGTGTGTGTGTGTGTGTGTGTGTGAGTGTGCGTGCGTGCGTGTGCGTGCATGCGTGCGTGCATGCGTGGTAGAGCAGAAGAGTGCATGTGTGTGGATGCTGAGGAGATATGTTTGGAGGACAAGAGGAAGTGGATTTAGAGCCCAGGTGCAGGGTATATAGGTGCAGGCTATATAGGGAAAGGTTCAGCGCTCGCGCGTGTGTGTGTGTGTGTGTGTGCACGCTCGCTCGCATGAAGTTGTGCATACGTGGACAGGCCTTGCACATACCAGTATGTGTTTGGAGAGCTGGTGTTGACAGCTCCTCTATTGTGCTCCCCCAACTCTTCCCTCAGGATGCTTGAGGGACACATCGCTGCTTGGCTTCCTCTTATCTCAGCTGGAAGGCTCTGTGCAGAGTTCCTCAAACCACAGCCTTGGGGCCGTGTGGACTGCATTGGCCTTCCAGAGCCACAGTCAACAGCATGACTGCAGCTGTGAAGCTAGTTGCTGAGAATGTTATACTTTCCAAATCCATAGAGCGATACATTGCATGAATATCGTTTAGCGGAATACAATTGTAACCTGTAACATACAGTACCTGAATAACTGATTAGCATAATGGAATTTGTTCTACTTTGTGGTTGTGAGCAATTTAATACAATTTAGAGCCAGTAAATGAAAACTAAATGCCTTTCCAACTAATCTGACAAATGATGACAAACTCTTTTCTTATATACTCTAGGCCTATACGTAATTTAATGGCCTGCATTTAATTGTCACTTGCCATTTTCCTAGCCAGGCACACTGTTATCACAGAACATACTGTGTATTCCACGACTCTGCTGGTACCCATGGAGGCAGGGATAAGAGACAATGAAAGATAGAGGAGTTTTTGGATCACTAAAAGACCAATCGAGACCAATTACAGCAGTACAGTAGCACCTCAAGAGCACCTTCTTTGAGTGGAGGAGCAGACAATGGAGCAGGTGAGGAACTGAGTGGCAAAGAAAGCTCAAACGTGACACAAAGCAAAACAAAGAAAGTAGAGGTAACCCTGACTGGTCTTTGACACCACAGGGATACGTGGTGCACAGACTCACTGCTATAATGTTGCACCTACCGCAGAGAAGGTGGCGCTCTTTTCTTAATTCCAACCAGTCTCAAAAAATAATTATTCAATTTGGGCGTCATGGCCAATAACATAAAGTAGACTGGGTGTACTGCCCCCACTGAGGTGTTGTAACCACAATTAGGCAGCCAGCCAAACTTTTTACTGATCTTTGTCAGGAGTGAAACTGTAACACAGTAAAATGTACAAATACAATTGACTGTTAAGAGTCACATGAAATAATACAGACCTTTGCAAATAGTCTATCAAACTGCTACAAAACTCTACAGCATGTAAGTCATCAAAAAGCAGTTAAACAATTGGCATTTAAATAATCAAACCAAAATCATAACAATCCTGTCTAAATCCAAATACGTGTTACATTCCTTGCATTAAATGGAAATAAACATTAAACTTACAAACAATGCTCTTTCTGTAGTCTCAAACAGCACAGCTAACCTCTCTCTTCACAGCAAACATTGTTCTGCCTGCTCTCCCTCACTCACATGGACTCTCATTGTAGGCCTACTGATTACCCCTCAATGCAGCTTACACTGACAATCAATCAGGTACAATCAAGCAGGCTTGGGTCACTTTAACCTATAGGGTCGCTTAATAGGCACACATTAATACTACAGAAAATAATGCCTGCACCAACACTAGCCTGGAAGGCAACACACTGGGTTTCATCCTGGATGAGATGGCAGGGGGGGGGGAAAGCAGATGTAAGTGGATTCATTTCTGGATGACTGTTCCTCCAAAGACTTTATTAGATTTAGTTAATGAGCGAGCAAGGCGGGCTCGCTGGCTGAGAGCAGGTTGGGGAGCTGGAACATAATTAAGCCACGAGTCTGACGATGCCACTGTTACACACTTTGATTAAAAACACATTCGCCGGCTAATCTCCGACAAATTAAAGCAGTTACATCGCTTGGCACGGCCACCTTTGTCTCCGCCCCGCCCCGCCTTAAACAAGGCGACCCCTTCATTTCTTTAACGCTCCACTCTTTTCTGTACTCGCTCTGCACTTTGTACCAGGCCACAGAGCCCACCCCTCCTTGTCTGCACCTTAATTCTCCATGGTAGGTAGGTGTAGCATCATGCCCAAGTCAGCCAGCCAGCCAGCCAGCCAGTCTGGCTGTCGGAAAGGTAGTTAACCCTTGTGTGGAGTTTTTATGTCTTCCATATGCCCCCGGCGGGGCCTATATATAAGCGCGGCAGTGTAATACAGCAGAAGGCCTGTGTATTTCCACGCCGCACACACATAAGTCTTCTTGTCTGAGCTTTAATGAGTGTTAGTATAGATTTCCTGTGACTCAAACACTGGGCTTAATTGACCTGAACAGCTCTGAGTGACTTGGCACCTCCCGTCTCAAAACTGCCCCCACCCCCCATTCCGCTCCCTAATCTCCCCCACCACCATCACCAGAAGACCTTTCTCTGGGACAAAGGCTCTTTTGTCCTGAGGACTACGCCGCGGCACTCTAAACCTTTGTTGACTGTTTCTGTCTGACATAGCAAATAGCTCTGGCCTCCTTTTGTTTATTGTTATTTTTCCCCTAGTTTGGACAAAGTTTATACAGAGACCCATTTTCCAATGTTGTTTTCTGCCTGTAGGGGGGTCGGGTGGCGGAAGGAAAAAAAATACTTTATTGTTTGTTGGGATTTTGACTGACTGTCTGACCAAAAGTCTGACTTATCGCCTTATCCCCCCCCCCCCCCCTCTCTCTCTCTCTCTCTCTCTCTCTCTCTCTCTCTCTCTCTCTCTCTCTCTCTCTCTCTCTCCTCGCCTCTCTCCCCCTCTCCTCAGGGATCATATATACACAGTGGATACAGACACAGCAAACAGCGAGGAGATCTTTTTCAGTAAGGTGAGTGAGGCGCCTGTCGCTTCGAGTACACGTTGTACTCGAAGTGTACATACACAAACACCGCGATTGGCAATACACTGTGTGTGTGTGTGTGTGTGTGTGTGTGTGTGTGTGTGTGTGCGTGCACATGTGCTTGCTCATCGGACATGAGCCAGGATGTGTTTGCCACACCGACCCAACTAAAAGAACATTGTCCAATCAGTCAGCTATAGCGAACCACCTGCGTCACCTGCCCTCATCACTGGGGCAGGGAGGATTGATGATGATTGTTTGTTGTGTGTGTGTGTGTGTGTGTGTGTGTGTGTGTGTGTGTGTGTGTGTGTGTGTGTGTGTGTGTGTGTGTGTGTGTGTGTGTGTGTGTGTGTGTGTGTGTGCGCACGCTCGCGTGCGTGTGTGCGTGCGAGAGAGGGTAGATGGACAGGAAGAGAAATGAGAGGGGAGGAACGAACGAACGAAGCAAAGGAGGAAGGAAGGAAAGCAGAAATTTAGAAGGGAGCTGTAAAATGACTGAAGGGACAGACAGACAGACAGACAGACAGACAGACAGACAGAAGGCTGGATGCAGGATGAGAGGGAAGCATATATAATTCCGCCGAATATCGTATTCTTTATTCCAGAAAGCACTTCACATTTGCATAGTGTTGTTGATAATAAGCCACTCTCCATTCAGACACTCGGCACCGCTTGACCCCCAAAGGTAGACCTCATGCAAACAAGGCCCTTCTCCCTGTGCTGCAGCGCAGCCCACAGCCACTTCAATGTCAAAGCCCAGCTAGTGGGGTCTTCAATGAGGGGGCTGCCTGCAGATAAAAGGCTGCCGGGCTGATTGATGACTGAAGGTCTTTAATCAGTGGCCAGTCTCCATGCACGCTGTCCAACAGGCCTCTATACTGCACACCACTGGCATGGACCACACAGCTTAGCGCTGACCCTACCCGGCCATGCTGCCCGTGGCGGGGAGCGTGCGCGCGCGCGTGTGTGTGTGTGTGTGTGTGTTTGTGTATGCGTGTGTGTGTGACTGACAGATAAAGCTTTGCACTGATCTACTGGCCAAGGTAATCCAGAGAGAGATAGACAGAGATTCATGTACTGTATGTGTGAGACTGTGCATGTGTGTGTGTGTGTGGGCGTGTGTGCGTGCGCGTGTGTGTGGCATTATGTGCATGTTCGTTGTCTGTTTTCCTGCTTGACTGACAGGTAAAGATTGGAGCTGACCCACAGGCCAAAGTAGTGTGTGTGCTTGAGTGTGTGCGTGTGTTCGTGTGTTCGTGCGTGCGTGCGTGCGTGCGTGCGTGCGTGCGTGCGTGCGTGCGTGCGTGCGTGCGTGCCTATCAATTCAGAGATCTGGTCTGGGATCAGATTAGGATCTGTCCTCTCGTACTGTGTTCTGATCTGGGGCCAGCGTTGTGTTTCCACCCCCCACAGCTCCGGGAATGTGAAGTTGAAGTGTGAAACTGATCTGTGATCATCAGTGCTCGGTGTCACTTTCACCTGGGAGCAGGTGTCCCTAGCAGGGAATCGATTCCTGGGAAACCAAGAGATGATGATTATTGATTTGATGTATGGATTGCTTATTGAACCGCTGCCTCCCTCCCTCCCCCTCTCTCTTTCTCTCTCTCGCTCTGTTTATCTGTCACTCACTATTTCTCTCTGTCTCTCTCTCTGTCTGTCTGTCTCTCTCTCTCTCTCTCTCTCTCTCTCTCTGCCTTCGGGCCCCTGTCTCTGTGCAGAAACTTACGTGGAAATCCAGACAGGCAGACGTGGACACCTGCCGAATGAAAGGGAAGCATAAGGTAGACACCGCCCGCCCGTCCGCACGCACGCACGCATGCATGCATGCACGCGTGCACGCACGCACGCACAGACACACGCACAGACACACGCATGGACACACGGATATACGCGGACACACGGGCACACACACACACGCACACTAGTGATGCAATGCCACTGCAAGTGGCAGTGCACTGATGACACCCTGACCTCCTTTCCTGAAGGATTTGGGTGCATGTCTCATTATGCATCATAAATCACATCCATACACACACGCACGCACACACGCACACACTGCAGCATGCCTACTGCGCATGTCCATATGGATGTGCACAAGCACTCTACGACAGATGCACACACGCATGTAGACACACATGCATGCACGCACATGTGTGTGCAGAGACACCACTGTGCAGGTGCACTAACACACTACCTGCTCTTCATATAACATGTTTTATGGACAACATCTGTTGGAATCCTCACATGGAATAGTTTAATTCTATATTTCCATGGATTTATGTTCTCAGAATCCGGCAGTAACCCAGTGGTGTGTATAGAAGTTGCACTGAGTTACGATTTCAATATGATTGTGCATGGTTATTTGTGCAGTGCATTGTACAGTGCAATAAAACTATTATTGTGTATACCATGAGGAAACACTTCAATTTGAAGATTTGACACGTGACGTGTCTCTTACTCCCAATACAGCAAAACCTCAGTGTTGATTTATGAACGTGTGACTCTGAGAGTGTAAATGGAACCCTTCCATTTATACACTGTCAGAGTTAATGCGCTGAGAATTTCATAGCGTATTTTATAGCCTTTCACATGAATTACAAAAACACTTCCACATCGGTTTCAATTCAGGTAGAGGCTCACTTGTCAGCATGTCACAATGAACCTCTATTCTTTTTTTCCGTTCTTTCACCCCTTGCTTCTCTCTCTGCTTTCCGACCACCCTCCTCCTCTCGGCCCGCAAAGGATGAATGTCACAACTTCATCAAAGTCCTCCTGCAGCAGAACGACGACAGCCTGTTTGTGTGTGGAACCAACGCTTTCAACCCTTCATGCCGAAGCTACAAGGTACAGTGGGCACACGCACGCACTCTCCACGCACGCACGCACGCGCGCACACTCACAGACACACACAAACACACGCATGCACGCGCGAGCGAGTGTGCTCATTTACACTAAACACATAATCTTTGTTCTGCTCTCTGCCTCCTTTCTGACTTCACCTGGCAAGAATGTCTTATACATACATCACATACATCACATACTGTACACATACTGTACCACCTGCAAACTCACACACACACACACACACACACACACACACACACCCTCACACACACACACACACACACACACACACACACACACACACACACACACACACACACACACACCCTCACACACACACACACACACACACACACACACACACACACACACACACACACACACACACACACACAGAGGATATATGAGGCAGCATATTTGACATGCAACCCTGACAGTGTGGGAGTAGAGAGGTGAGGATGGACATGGATGAATGACTTTCACAGCTCCGGAGGCCCTCCTCTGATGGCTCTATCTGCAGGTGTACCCTGCCACGCTTGATTTGGACTGCATGGGGCAGCGTACCTATCGACACACACACGCACGCACGCACGCGCGCGCACACACACACACACACACACACACACACACACACACACACACACACACACACACACGCGCACACACACACACACGCACACACGCACACATGCAGACATAACACATACGCACAGAAACACAAGCACATGCACACGGGAGGCAATGTTGAAATCCGACTCCACGTTCCGCTTCTGACTAAGTGGACCTGGCCTCCCCCCGTTGCCCACTGTGGCATGTGTGGAGGATTCCTTCAGGGAAAGCAAACACCGCCAACTGAAGGCAAGGCCCGTCTCCATGACCTTGGGAGTCGGGAGCGGGCAACAAACATGACAGACACGCCGACAGACAGACAGACAGACAGACGTAAAGGCAGCCGTTCTGACAAGCACACAAAGAGAACTTCATGACATAAATGACTCACCAGAGTCGGCATTTGAGGAGTCATACAAAGACGAGCAGGCAGACAGGCAGATTCAAATATAGACAGACGGGCAGACAAGACAAGACGGAAAGATACAGAAATTGACACAAACAGACAGACAGGCAATCTCGAACCAGCCAATCAACTTGCCAATGCCAAGACACACAGCTCTGCAGTAGACGGACTCAGACACACAGCTCTGCAGTAGACAGACTCAGACACACAGCTCTGCAGTAGACAGACTCAGACACACAGCTCTGCAGTAGACAGACTCAGACACACAGCTCTGCAGTAGACGGACTCAGACACACAGCTCTGCAGTAGACAGACTCAGACACACAGCTCTGCAGTAGACATGAGACTCAGACACACAGCTCTGCAGTAGACAGACTCAGACACACACACAGCTCTGCAGTAGACAGACTCAGACACACAGCTCTGCAGTAGACGGACTCAGACACACACACAGCTCTGCAGTAGACGGACTCAGACACACAGCTCTGCAGTAGACAGACTCAGACACACAGCTCTGCAGTAGACAGACTCAGACACACAGCTCTGCAGTAGACAGACTCAGACACACAGCTCTGCAGTAGACAGACTCAGACACACAGCTCTGCAGTAGACAGACTCAGACACACAGCTCTGCAGTAGACAGACTCAGACACACAGCTCTGCAGTAGACAGACTCAGACACACAGCTCTGCAGTAGACAGACTCAGACACACACACAGCTCTGCAGTAGACAGACTCAGACACACAGCTCTGCAGTAGACGGACTCAGACACACACACAGCTCTGCAGTAGACGGACTCAGACACACATGGATTGGTTCGTCCAGGTTGCTGTCATCTTTGGAAGTGTATACCGGTACGCATGTGCCTTGGTTGGACACAGGAACAAGCAGAGACGTTATCTCTAGATGAACCTTTGGGTGGGCGGGTGTGGGGAGGTGGGGGTCAGCCTTTTTTTTTGGGGTCACTAGGTCTGTT